>NC_082684.1:162063244-162374343 GCF_949987515.2 Delphinus delphis
TCTCAACTCCTGACACCAGCATGATGGAGAAACACATTATGTTCACTGGGTAAGGGTGAGGGATCTGGGTAAGGGTCCTGGGTCATTGGGTCTGAGGCCATTACCAATGGGGATCCTTATCCAGATCCAACGATGGGTGTTTCCCTTTAGATCACTATAAATTTCCATTGTTATGGCCCCATTAATATACGTTATCATTACTATAAATGAATTGTCAATGTGAATCCCTGCTTTGTATTAACTCCTAACAGGAATTGCTGCAGTTAGGGCCATTTTAGTTGGCATGTGTTAGACTGTGAACCTATCCAATTACCAGTGCCTAGTGCTTTTTTCTCCCCAAATACCTACCTGGGGAAGAAAAATGACTGCTTCATGGAGTGAAAGTTTTCCATGAGACTATTTAACTATTCAGTAACTCAGTCAACTTGTGCCCACAGCTTTAGATGCACAGAGACTCATTTGACATACACAGCTCAGTGTCATAGTGTAGCCTTACACCTATGGTATCTGACATTGTGACTGTGATACAGGCTATTGTCTGAAGTTGAGGGAACTTGGTATGCAGCAGTTGATATAACGAAAGCCATTTTCAGCCTCCCTCTATTGTGGATGATCATGATCAGTATACCTTGTTGCGGGTTGGTCTGCCATACACCACAACCATACTCCCACAAGGCTACCAAAATTCTCCAAATATGTCATCAACACAAAAGTGATGATATGGAAACATCCCACTCTCAGAGGGTGCAACAGACTTCTACTCTACTGATGACATAGTCTTAGGGCCCAACATGGGTACTATTAAACAAAGACTGGAT
Source organism: Delphinus delphis (assembly GCF_949987515.2). Lineage (NCBI taxonomy): Eukaryota > Metazoa > Chordata > Mammalia > Artiodactyla > Delphinidae > Delphinus > Delphinus delphis. The sequence continues at coordinate 162,064,063 of NC_082684.1, forward strand.
GCCTCACAGACCCACATATAGCAACTCAGTGGGGTCATTATTATAGAAAAGGTAGTAATCTGGCACCCTAATAAAATTCCTGAGCATGATCTGTAAGGGTCATGATATCTCATTCCAGAGAAGTGTGCCAAGCGTTGGTCCTCTGTACTTCCACAAATGAAATGAAGACCTAGCAACTGGTGGGACAATTAAGCAACTTACACTGTCACATTCCCCATGTATGGTCCGTGATGGCACCTACCTATGGAGTAACTAGAAAGGCCTCTTCCTTTCAGTGGGGTCACGATAAAGAGGATGACGTGGAGATCCTCAGACAGGCCACCAGGCTGCCCTTCCCCACCCACCCCCCGCCATTTGCTCTTTGAGTTACAGAACTCAGCAACATTTCTGTTTACCAGTTGGAGGCTGTGGCAGAAGACCGCTGACACAGGGGTCTTGAGGCACCCCTTTGGGCTTTCAAACCCATATCTCTAGGAGTCAGCTGAAAGGTAAACACCCTTTAAGAGACATTTACTGACCTGTTATAGGGTCTTGGTAGATGCTGAGTGGCTGACCTACGACCAAGGGATCAGAAATACCAACCAAAGGGTACGAATAATTTTGCCTTTGTTCTCTAGTTATCTTAGGGTGTTCACACTCTAAGTCAAGGTATAAGATTTCTATAAAATACATGTTCATGAACTAAAGAAAAATAATCTTCTGATAAGTTTAATTTAAAATAAAGTTATCTATAATTATTATACTTACTATTGAGTCTTTCTCCTTTAGAAGGTCTTTGTTTCTTTACTTCCAGTTGAGTTTCTGACATTGAGTCTCCATGCTCAAGCACAGGATTTTCATCTGGTACTTTACGATGAGCTACACAAAGAGAGGCATTTAGTCCAATAAAAGGAAAAACAGATACACTGTTTGATCCTATACTTTCAAGTTACTGACAAGTGTACCTCAGCATTTTCTCACATTTTCGAAAGTTATATGTAAATTACTATAACGCTGGATTGATATGAAAATGGTGAGAAGAGTTTTAATGGATGTGTACTGAAACTGTCTCATCATTTCATTAATATTCATAGGTTTCAAATATGTTCCAGTTTGGTCTCCAGTTTTCTTAACACTTTAGGTTAAAACACAGTCATAAACCAAACCACAAAAAGGTATATGCACAAGATTATTCATTACAGCATATCTGCAATTGTAAAATACTCAGAACCACTTACATGTGGAAATGTAGGAGACTGGTTCCATAAACCAAGGTATATACTATAAACTATGGTAATATCAACTATGCTGTACAGTATGGTCCAAACAACTGTACATACAACTGTAAAAGGAATGAAAAAGATCCCATAAACTAACATGGCGGAATGTCTAGTATATAATGTTAAATGAAATAAAAAACTGATAGAATAGTATATTATCTTTTAGGAAAGAACAAAAAGAAAACAAAAAAAATAGAGAGATAGTTACCTTTACAAAATGAAACATAAGAAAGATAAACCAGAAAAAAAAATAGTTTGTTACCAAAGACACTGAAGACCATGCTCACTGAATTACTACTGTTAGTGCTAAGTCTGTCCCTGGCATTGATAATACAGCCTATAATGCAGTGATTTTTTGAGACTCATTTTTAATGAAAAAGAATGTAAAGCTCTCAAGATTGCTTTGCCAGGGCTTCCCTGATGGCGCAGTGGTTCAGAGTCCACCTGCCGATGCAGGGGACACGGGTTTGTGCCCCGGTCCGGGAAGATCCCACATGCCACGGAGCAGCTGGGCCCGTGAGCCATGGCTGCTGGGCCTGCGCGTCCGGAGCCTGTGCTCCGCAATGGGAGAGGCCACAACAGTGAGAGGCCGGTGTACCGCAAAAAAAAAAAAAAAAAGATTGCTTTGCCAGTGACTTGAGGAGACCAGTTAGACTGGGGTACTTCTCCTCTATCATTAAGGAGGTTATTTGTTGCTCCCATGACCTGACTACTGTAAATAGTGTTGCAATGAACATTGGCATGCATGTGTCTTTTTGAATTACCATTTTTCTCTGGGTATATGCTCAGTAGTGGGATTGCTGGGTCATATGGTAGTTCTATTTTTAGTTTTTTGAGAAACATCCATACTGTTCTCCATAGTGGCTGGATCAATTTACATTTCCACCAACAGTGCAAGAGGGTTCCCTTTTCTCCACCCCCTCTCCAGCATTTACTGTTTGCAGATTTTCTGATGATGCCCATTCTAACCGGTGTGAGGTGATACCTCATTGTAGTTTTGATTTGAATTTCTCTAATAATTAGTGATGTTGAGCATCTTTTCATGTGCCTCTTGGCCATCTGTATGTCTTCTTTGGAGAAAAGTCTATCGACAGACAGAAGAATGGATAAAGAAGACATGGTACATATATACAATGGAATATTACTCAGCCATAAAAGGGAACAAAATTGGGTCATTTGTAGAGATGTGGATGGACCTAGAGACTGTCATGCAGAGTGAAGTAAGTCAGAAAGAGAAAAACAAATACCGTATATTAAGGCATATATGTGGAATCTAGAAAAACGGTACAGATGAACCTGTTTGCAAGGCAGAAATAGAGTCACAGATGCAGAGAACAAATGTATGGACACCAAGGGGGGAAATGGGGGGTGGGCTGAATTGGGAGATTGGGATTGACATATATACACTAATATGTATAAAATAGATAACTAATGAGAACCTGCTGTATAGCACAGGGAACTCTACTTCACTTCGCTGTACAGTAGAAACTAACACAACATTGTAAAACAACTATACCCCAGTAAAAAAAAGGAGGTAATTTGTGAAACTTGGTAAAGAGATGTGTCACAACAGACTCCCTCTTTCAGAGTGCTTTGACAGCGGCCACTCTGCCCAAGGAAGTGGGGAGGGCAATGATATGAACACTTGATTCCCTCTCCTTCCCCAGCTCCTTTCTCAGGTTTGGCCCACTTATGATGAGTTTCCTGACACTGAAAAAAGGTGTTTTAACCACCCGTATAACCATCTGGAAGGTGCCTGATAAGCCACCCTGATGGTCCTTTGGTTCAACAACGAGCAGCAAGAACAGGAGACAATGAGACTGGTAACCAGACTCAGATTTCCAGTGTCATTTGTGCCATATGTGCTGTTTTCCTAGTTCAATTAAACCTCCTTATAAGGTGATGTCAATTGGTTCACAAGACAATCCAGATCTTCACTGACAAATTTCAGGGAAAGGAAGAACCAGCAACAGATAGATATCATCTGGCCAGTGAAGAAAGTGACCTAAAAATGGTAATCAGGAACCCATTTATGGATGACCTGTTTAAGTGGTTTCCCAAGGAAATCTCTGGGTCTAGTTACTCAACAACGGGAACTCACAGAGAACACTGATGGACTCTCCACCAAGGAATTCACAGGTGACCCAACACACAGACACTCTAGAGTCCAAATGATGATGACACCTATGACTAACACTAGTGCTCTTCCCTCTGCATTTCCCAGTGAATCTTGAGATGAACCTGAGACACAACCCCCCTGCCATTACTTTTATCCAACCTCTCCGTTTTCTATATAAATAAGAATTAAGGTTAGGCTAAGATTCTTATCTCCCCAGTTGTGATATGAGGATATGTGCTAAGGTTCAATGGAGAGATAGGTGTGAATTGCATATCTGGGCCTTTTGGACACTGATGCACATATGACTAAGATCTCTATAACCACGGACACTACGATGAGGAGAAAACAGATAATGCTCACTGGTTTTTGGTCTGAGCTCACCAAATGGGATCTTTATCCAAATCCAACTATAGGCATGTCCCTACACACCACTAAAAATCTCCATTGTTATGGCTTCCATAACTGAATGTATTACTGGTTTAGATGTATTTTCTATGTGCATCTCACCCCAAGGCCTGATAGGAACTACTGCATTTTAGGGCCATTTTAGGGGGGCATGTGGAAAACCAGTGCCTAGCACCTTTACCAACCAAAAACAACTCATTGCCCTTATTGCTGAACTTAATGAAACAAAAGTTCTCCATGAGGTTATTTCTCCATTCATAAGCCCTTTCGCTCTGTGTGTAAGGCCTTGGGTGCCTAGAGACTCAATTGATTACCGCTGGCTCAATGCCATAGTACAGCTCCAGACACTGGCATCACATGGTCCTGTGACCTTCACAGAAGTTTACTGCTCAAGGTGAGTCATGTAAGTATGCAGCAACTGATATCACAAGTGCCCTTTTTAACATTCCTGTTCTCACAAATGGCCAGGATCAGTTTACCTTACGTGCAATGGGTTACAACATACCTTTAATGTCCTTCCACAAGCCCATGACCTAGAAAAAGCCCTGCTCCAAGATCGAGTACTAAAACTTCCACTATATTGATGACATCCTCCACTGGAACCAGATAAGAGTACTACCCAACAGAGACTGGATTCTATGATGACCCACATGTGACAGCACAGCTGGGTCATTAATGTAAACAAGGTATAAAGATCTAATACGCAACTGAAATCCCTGGGGGCAAAGTGGAAAGGGGTACACTGTCACTCCAAGCTCCAAGGAAACTAAGTTTTCCTTCTCCATCCCCCACCAAGATACAAAGGAGGCCAAGCTTTTTTCAAGCACTCCAAAGAGCCAAGCTTATTTCTATCTCTACCACAACAAACACAAAGGACACTCAGTGTAGGTGTGTGTATGAATATCTGTATATATATGTGCATATATATGTATACATATGTATATACAGGAGTTCAACTCCAGGCCAAAATCCTGCTTGATTTTGCAGGTCCAACCACAGACAATTACAAGGTCTCTACCTGAAAGTTCTCATGGGGGAATGCTTCTCACCCCACACCAAATTTGATGCATACCCAGTGAACTTTAGACACTGGAGGTAGTTGCAGTGGAGGACAAAGGCCCATCCATCCATACCATGCTCTTATGCGTTCTGGATTCCTACACAGGTGCCTCCATCAGAGGCCGCCTTGTGAAAGGGGGAGGGGTCAGCTGATACACTGCACTTTTCAGGTGCCTCTGTGTAGACCACTTCACTGGGGGAACCTAAAGATACTTTCCTCAGTTACTACACAGTATTCAAGACTTTACACTCCTAGCCATCCTACATCAATATCCACAAGGTTCCTGAGGTCATAAAAGGGCAAGAGCCTTTCATTTGGGGCTCCTTCAGATATGAGATAATCTTCCGCCAACCCGTACTCCCATCCGCACTGACATCTGACCCTTGCCTGGTTTGGTTCCATGGGGAAAATGAAACACTGGTGGAGCTGGGGCCCTTTCCTGTTTAGACTCTTGCTTATACTATTATAGGAAGTACATAAAATCTTAATTGTTACTTTCAGTTTGGCTTGCTATCTTAATTGACCAAGTCAAAACAGGCAGCTTTCTCTGACAGATTGGCATAGAGAACAAAGTAGTCAATAAAGTAAAAAATTCCTTTCTGGAAGGAGCACTTTGAGAGGTGCTAGTGAGACTCTTTCAGGGCATACTGCTGGATCATTTGCAAGAGTCAAAGGGTCCCACAGGGCACATCAGCAGCCAGGCTAATGTGCCTCCAGAAGTGCTAGTGGACACCATGGGGCTCTCCAGGAGAGTACCATCATAACTTTACTCTCATTCTTCCAAGCCCTGGTGGAAATTACTGCACTGAAGGCCATGTTAGAGGAGCATAAGAGGATTGTGAACCTACCCGATTACCAGCACCTAGTACCTCTATCTCCCAAAAATCTGCCTGGGAAAGAAAAAGGAAAAACTGCCCTCTTTACTGAGTTTAACGCAGAAAAAGGCTCCTTGAGACTATATCCCTATTCAATAATTCACTTGACTTGTGTACCTGATCTTGAGTTCACAGATACTCAATTGATTTTGGCTGTTCAACCAACAGGACAACCTTGGCATCAGTCATATCTGACAGTGTGACTGTCGTAGTAACTTGTCCAGAGTGTGGGAACTTGTTATTCAGCAATGGATATCACAAACGCCCTTTTCAGTACCCCTCTGAATGGGAATGATTCCAGTCAGTTCATCTTTATGTGGAATGGGTACAATTCACCATTCATATCCTTCCACAAGTCTATCTGAATTTCCTATCTGTCATCAATGTATCAAAGCCTGGAAAATCTCCAGATTTTCCAGGAGGGACTAGCCCTCTACTTTACTGATAATGTCATCCTATTGAGTCCAGAGAAGGGAGCTGGACAACAGCCCAACAAGGGCTGGACACCCTGCTGACACACAAGTGGCAACTTGCTGGGCCACTTTTACAGAAAACGTACAAGTACGCAAGTGAAATTCCTGGGCTTGACCTGGGTATGGAGTCTCATTGTTTCATTCCATGGGAAAAGACTGGCTTTGATCCTCTCTGCTCCAGCAATTAAAAAGGAGGCCCAGGGACTGATGGAACTCTTCATCTACTTGCATTCTTAATGCCATCCATCTAAAGGGTTACAAGAAAGGTCATTTCCTTTCAGTGGGGCCACAGCAAGGAGGATGACCTGCAAGCCCTCCAACAAGCCACCTAGGCTACCCTTCCTTTTGGCCCCTCTGATCCATTTTGCCATTTGAGTTACAGCTCTCAGCAACTATCTATTCACCAACTGGAGCTTAAGGCAGAAGAACACTGCCACAGGTCAGAGGCACCTGTTGGGGTTTTTAATTCATCATCTCTAGGAACAGCTTGCTGAAAGGTACACACCCTTTAAGAGACAATTATTAGTCCATTATTGGGCTTCAGGGGATACTGAACACATGACCCACGACTGTGAAACAGTCTCAAGACAACAAATTCTGACCAAAAGTTATCAACAGTTTTGCTTTTGTTCTCTAATTATCTTAGGGCATCCATACTTTACGTCAGTGAAAAATTTCTATAAGAACATGCCCAAATAGGATTCCTGGAGTGGAGATGTCCATGCTTGCTCCGCTGCCCCCACTGCCCCCACAGCTTAAGAGTGTACACCATCATTTGAGGACGGCTCAGGAGCATGACAAGCGGGGACCCCCTGTGGTGGCTTATTACTGTCATTTGTATGCAATGCAAACAGGAATGAATGTTGATAGTAAAACTCCTGAATGTCGTACGTTTTCACCAAAGCTAATGGATCAGTTAGATGCTCTTATGAAACAGTTGGGTGATAATGAAGCTGTTACTCAAGAAATAGTTGGCTCTGCCCATTTGGAGAATTATGCTTTGAAAATGTTTTTGTATGTAGATAATGAAGATCATGCTGGGCGATTTCACAAAAACATGATCAAGTTCTTCTACACTGAAAGTCTTTTAATAGATGTCAAAATAGCGGTTGGAGAACTCACTGATGAAAACGTGAAACACAGAAAGTATGCAAGGTGGAAAGCAACATATATTCATATTCATAATTTTTTAAAGAATGGAGAGACTCCTCAAGCAGGGCCTGGTGGGATTGAAGAAGATAATGATGTTGGAGAAAATGAAAATTCTGGAGCAACCTCTCTGCCCACTCAGCCCCTCAGCCGTCATCTTCAACTTATGACCCAAGCAACATGACATCAAGCAGCTTTACGGGAATACAAATTCCTCCCGGTGCCCGCATTCCTGCTAATACCCCAGAAGAAGCTCCTCACAGCACAGGTGTAACAAGTAACACTATCCAGCCTACTCCACAGACTATTCCGGCCATTGATCCTGCACTTTTCAGTACAGTTTCCCAGGGAGATACCCAACTAACATCAGAGGACTTTGCTAGACCTCAGAAATACTGCAAATAACGCTGGCAGAGCTTTGCAGTATGAAGATGTCAGCAGTGCAGAATCTACAGAAGACCCTCAAGTTACTGACTACAGGCAGAGAATGAAGCCTTTGTAGAACAGATCCATGCATTTTTGGCTTAAAGAACTAACAGTCCATTACTCTATCTTCAGCCTATCAGAAGCACAGTTTTAAGGAAGATTTCAGTTCCACTGACTATAACAATAAAGTCTGTGTCTGTGTATCAGATTCCTGTTGAAGCTTTCATCAACAGCCTCGACCAATTTTCATTGTCCATTTAGTGGATCCAGTAATCTCTGGGTATACACAGGGCTGATGCGAGCAAGATCCTAAAAATGTCCACTGAACCCTGCTTGTTCAAAAAATGAAAACACCCTTCTATGAAATATACTGGGAATCAGCTTTGTATCTTAATTTAAATAAATTAAGGAATTTTTAAATCCATAATTTGGACAAACAGACCATATTACTTTGCTATAAAATTCTAATTTAACTTTTAATAGAGATTGCAAGAATATTCTAGATTAGAGGTCACATTTTGTTTTCCTTAGGACTTATGAAACAGATATGAACGTCCTAAATTGTTAGATGAATCTGAAAGAGATTATGTTTAAGTTTCAATTTATATTCATATTAATTATAGCTACATTAAAAGTTAAAATGTTCATGGAAAGAAATACAACAAGGTAAACAGGTAGAATCAGTTTTAGATGTAAGAATAATGTTGGTTTCCCAATTGTTTTCCCTTATCCATTGGCGTTTAAGGTGAATTGGTATTTGCTTCATAGGCAGTTTGACTGCATGTATCAGAGAATGAAAACAAGACATTTGCAGTAATGCCTGGAAACTTGGTGCTTTGAGTTAAGGTTCTCCTCTGCTACTATGGAATGGATTCCATAGAGTGTATAGCTATGAATGATGCAGATTTTAAGAACATGGATTCTCAGTTGATAAGTTAATAAGTTTTGTGAGGAATTATGGACTTACTGTGTCACCTGCATTTGTGCTGTGTAAAAAATAAATACAAGGATTCTTTTAACTAGTTCAAAAAAAATATGCCCAAATACATATTCACGAACCAAAGAAAAAGGATCTTCTGATGAGTACAATTTAAAATAATTTAAAGTCATCTATAATTATTAAACTTACTAATGAGACTTTCATCTCTAGAAGATTTTTGTTTCTCTGCATGCATTTCTGTTTCTGACTTTGAGTCTTGATGCTTAAACATAAGATTTTCATCTGACACATGATCATGAGCTACAAAAAGAGATACATTTAGTGCATTAAACTGAAAAACAGGTCTATTGTGAAATCCCTATATATCAAATTTATACACATGTTTAGCAGTATTTTCTTTCATTTTTATAAACATAAAATATAAGTAAATTACCATAATGCTAGACCTGACATAAAAATTGTGAGGAAAATTTTAATGTGTGTAAGACTCACTGTTTCATAAATATTTGTTGGCATCAAATACATTTTATATTAGTCCCTACTTGTTTTAGATTATTATAACTTAGGTTAATATATACTCATAGACCAAATAATGAAAAAGTATATGTAAAGGTTATTCATTACACCATATTTTTAATTGCAAAATACTCAAAAGCACCTAAATGTACTAGCATGTGAGATTGGTTGAAAAACAAGGTACATACTATAAATTAGGGTAACACAAATTATGGTGTATGATGTGGTACAAAGAGTTACACATAAAGCTATAAAAAGATACTTATAAACCAACTTGGAGGGACTGTTAGGAGATAGGTTAACTGTAGAAAAAATGAAAAGAGAAGGTATCAAGTATGCTATCTTTTAGGAAAGAAAAGAGTGGGAAATGGAAAGAAAATATAAGATACTTACCTTTAGAAAAGGAAATACAGGAAAGATAAACCAGAAAACAATGTAGTTGGTCACCTAAAGTTGCATGCAGAATAGGACACAAGGACTACTGTTAAATCTAAACATGTCCCGGGCACTGATGACATCCTTGATGCAGCAAATGTTTCTCATATTTAATGAGAAAGTAGGTAGAGCCCTCAGGATTGCTTTGCCCAGTGACCCAAAGAGATTTGGATAGTTTGATTCCACCACAAAGAAAGTAATCTTGTTAAAATTATTTAAGGACAGAAGCACCTTTTCTGGTGTGTTACGGCAGAACCCCCTCTTTCAGAACATCTTCCATGACCACTTTGCCCAAGGAGGATGAAGAAGGAGGTGGGAGAAATGTCATGTACACCTGAGACCTTCTCCTTCCTTTACTAGCTATTATTTGTTCTTGGACTGGTTTGGTCCAATCATGGTGAGTTCTCTGACACTGGAAAACTTTTTTGGTCTACTCTTACGGCCACCTATAAGGGGCTCTGCAAGCCACCTGACAGTTCCTTGATTTGACAATGAGAAGTAAGAAAAGTAAATGATGAGATTGTTTACCAGACTCAGATTTAAGTTCATTCTTGCCACTCTCACTGGTCATCTGTCTCAATTAAACCTCCTTATAAGGTGATGTCACTTGGTTCACGGCACAATCCATGTGTGAAATGAAAAATTTCCAAGCAAAGAAAAAGCAGCTACTGGCAAGACACTAACTTTTCACTAGTAGTCAGAGTGATGTAAAAATGGTAATTGGGTACTTACTCCTGGATCATTGGGTTAAGGTCTTTCCCAAAGACATCTATGGGTCCTGTTACCCAACAATGGGTCTCAAGGAGGAGACTGATAGACTCTCCTTCAGATACTTGTGACTAGATAATGGCCACTGGGGGCACAACAGAGTCCACATACTGACAACTCCTATGACTAATATAAATAATATTCCTTCCAACCCTCCCAGTGAATCTTGACCTGAAATCTCTCTACTTTTATCCAAACCTCTTAACTTTAAAAATAAACAAGACTATGAGTTAGGCCAAGGTCCCTATGTCCTCACTGGGAACATGAGGACGTTTGCCAAGGTCACAGTTCAATGGGGAGGTGAGGAAGAATTTCATTCCCTGGTCCTTTTGTACCAAGATGAGGGAAAACTATATATATATATATATATATATATATATATATATATATATATATATATATATATGTGTGTGTGTGTGTGTGTGTGTGTGTGTGTGTGTATTTATATAGTCTAAGTGTGCGTCCTTAACACCCCATCCTTATCCCCAAGCCATGATCATAAATACTACAACTGAGGCCATTTCAGTGGCTCTGGTAGTCTGTTAGGTAGTCTGAACCTAACAGTCTATCAGTACCTAGTCCCTTTGACTACCAAAGCAACTCCCTAGAGGATGAAAAGAGACAGCTTCCTCATTACTGAGCTTAATGAAGCAAAAATTCTCTGTAAGACTATTTCTCTATTCAGTAGCCCCATCTGGCCTGTGGATTAGGCCTCAGGTGTATGGAGATTCAATTGATTATTAGAGGCTCAATGCAGTCACGCAGCTTGAGCACTACTAGTGTTACCTGAAATTATGACAGCCATGAAGGCTGTGGCCCAAGCTGAGGCAAGTACAAAGCAACTGACATTACAAATGTCTCTTTCAGCATCCCTGTCCACAGGGATGATCAGGATCAGTCTGCCATACGTGTCATGGGTTGCAACGTACCTTTAATGTCCTTCCATAAGGCCATGACCTGGAAAAAGTCCCACTCCCACATGGAGCCCTAGCCTCCCCCTATATTAACAATAACCTCCACTAGGCCTAGGCAAGGGAATTACCCAACAAACACAGAAAGCATGTGGACTTACATGTGAGTTAAGTCTGGGCCATTAATACAGAAAAAGTACCAGGACCTGGTACCCAAGTGAAATCTCTGGGAGTAAACTGAGAAGAGGCAGTATGTGTCATTCCATAGGAGACAACTGCCAAGCTTTAGTTCCTCTAAGCCCCCACAAACACAAAGGAGGCCCAAAGATTGGTGGAACTTTTCAGCTACTAGTACTTTGACATTCACCATGTGGTCATCTTGATGGCATTTGTCTATTAGGATACCATTTTTGGTCTCTACCTTTGAGACCAAAACAGGATGTCCTAGAGGCCCTCCAACAGGTTTCTGACTGTCCATCCCCTTGGCTCCTCTGATACACATTTGTGTTTGAGTTACAGATCTCAGCAACCTCTCAGTTTGCTGATTAGAGCCTATGGCAGAAGGACACTGCCAGAGGCCAGAGGTGCCCATTAGGCTTTTGGTATCATAGTCACCTGGAGTCAGATGAAAGGTACAAACCCTTTAAGTGACTACTATTGGCCTGTTATAAGGCCTTGGTGAATAATTAGTATATGACCCATGGCCATGAAATAGTCTTATGACTAGAAATACCAACCAAAAGTTATGAATATTTTGGCCTTTATTCTCTAGTTATCTTGGGGTATTCACACTTTAAGTCTAAGTGTAAAACTGCTATAAAATATATGCTTAAATACTGATTCATGAACCAAAGAAAAATATCTTCTGATCACTTTAATTTAAAATAATTTAGGGAGTGACATCAGCAAAACGGCAGGGTAAGAGATCGCAGTCCCGAAGCCCATGGAAACACTGATTTAACAATTTGTGGATGAAATACATTTATGAGAGCTTCAGAGTCCACTCAAGAAGTTCCAGCATGCTGGTGGAACATAACATCCTAGATAGCTGCATTAAAAAGGGTAAGAAGAACAGTTTTGCTTTACCTATGTCACCCCTCCACCAAGTCAGCACAGCTCAACACAGAGAGAGATTCCCCCACCCACAATTTTTCCCATGGGAGAAAGAGAGAGGGAAGTGAGCATAAGGCTCTCAAAGCCTTTCAGGGTGCTGCCTGACAGGCCCACTTCTATCTCACCTTAATTAGAACACTGAAGGAATCAACATAGCTGGATTGTCTGTGGGCAGCTAGAAAAAGACCTCAAATAAAAAACCTAACTTTACACCTCAAGGAACTAGAAAGAGAAAAATAAACTAAACTCAAAGTTATCAGAAGGAAGGAAATAATAAAGGTTAGAGCAGGAATAAATGAAACAGAAAACAGAAAATTTTTCTAAAATTTTAGCCCATTCATGAATGGGCTAATCCCACTCATGAGGGCTCCACCCTCATGACCTAAGCACCTCCCCACTCCTAATACAATTACATTAGACATTAGGATTTTAACACATGAATTATGGGGGGGACACAAACATTCACTGGTAGAAACTTCCAAATTCATTTTATGAGGCCAGCATTACCTAGATACCAAAGCCAAACAAAGACACCACAAGAAAATGACAAGCCAATATCCCTGATGAACTCATGCAAAAATTCTCAACAAACTACTAGCAAACAATTCAACAGCACATTAAAAAGATCATACACCATGACCAAATGATATTTACTCTACTCAGGCAAGGATGGTCCAACATCAATCAATGTGACACATACACCACATTACAGAGCAAGGGATAAATATTACATGATCATCTCAACAGGTGCAGAAAAAAAATCTGAAAATATTCAATACTTTTTCATGATAAAAACTCCCATAAATTAGGGATAAAAGGAATTTACCTCAACCCAATAAAGGCTATATATAGAAAATCCTGAAGACTCCACCAAAAAGCTGTTAGAACTAATAAGTGAATTCAGTAAAGGTGCAACATACAAAATCAATATAAAAAAAAATAAAAAATCAATTGCATTTCTATACACTAACAACAAACTATGAGAAAGAGAAAATAAGAAAATAATCCCATTGACAATGACATCAAAAAGAAAAAAATAAATTTGACAAAGGAGATAAAGTATTCATACACTGAAACTAAAAATATTGATGACAGAAATTAAAGAAGACAAAAATAATGCAAAGATATTCCATGCTCGTGAACTGGAAGAATTAATATTTTTAAAATGTCCACACCACCCAAAGCAAGCTATGGATTAAATGCAATCCTTATTAAATTTCCAATGGCATTTTTCACAGAAATAAAACAAAAAAATCCTAAAATTTGTATGGACTCACAAAAGATCCTTTATAGTCAAAGCAATCTTGAGAAAAAAGTACAAAGGTGGAGGCATCATACTTCCTGATTTCAAACTACAGCTGACCCTTGAACAACATGGGGGTTAGGGGCACTGACCTCCCTTCCCACCTACACAGTCGAAAATCCACACAGAATTTTACAGTTGGCCCTCTATATCCATGGCTCTGCATCCACAGATTCAACCAACCACAGATTATGTAGTACCATAGCATGTATTTACTGAAAAAATTCTGTGTATAAGTAGACTCATGCAGTTCAAATCTGTGTTGTTCAAGGGTCAGTTGTGTATTACAAAGCTATTGTAATCAAAACAGTATGGTATTGCCATAAAAATGGACATATAAATCAATGGAAGAGAACAGAGATTCCAGAAATAAACCTACACATATAGGGTCAATTAATTTACAACAAATCAGCCAAGAATAAACAGTGAAGAAAGGACAGTCTATTCAATAAATGATGTTGGGAAAACTGGACAGCTACATGCAAAAGAATGAAACTGGACCACTATCTTACACACACAAATCAATGCAAAATCAACTAAAGACTTGAATGTAAGACCAGAAACCATAACACTTCTAGAAGAAAACATAAGCAGTAAGCTCCCTGACATTATCAGTCTTGGTGAAGACTTTTTGGATTTGACACCAAAAATGAGACTGCATCAAACTAAAAAGCTTCTGCACGGCAAAGGAAAATATCAACAAAATGAAAGGCAACCTACAGAATGGAAGAAAGTATTTGCAAATCGTATATCTGACAAAGGGTTAATATCCAAAATAAAGAAATAACTCATACAACTCAAAAGCAGAAAAAAAATCTGATTAAGAAATGGATAGAGGATTTGAAAGGACATGTTTCATTACAGGTGGCCTACAGGTACATGAAAAGGTTCTCAACATTATTAATCGTCAGGAAAATGCATATCAAAACCACAATGAGATACCACCCCATACCTGTTAGAATGGCTATTATCAAAAAGACAGGAAATAAGTGTTGGTGAGAATGTGGAGAAAAGGGAGCCCTTGTGCACTGTTGGTGGGAAGGGAATTTGGTGCAGCCACTGTGGAAAACATTATGGGAGGTTCCTCAAAAAAGTAAAAATAGAACTACCTTACAATCCAGCAATTCCACTTCTGGGTATTTTTCTAAAGGAAATGAAAACACTAACTTGAAAAGATATCTAAACCCCTATGTTCACTGCAGCATTATTTATAATAATAATATAATAGCCAAAACATGGAAACAACCTAAGTGTCCATGGACAGATGAATGGATAAAGAAAATGTAGTATACATATATACAAAGGCATATTATTCAGCCATAAAAAAGAAGGAAATCTTGCCATTTGGGACAACATGGATGCATTTTGAGGGTACTATACTAAGTGAAGTAAGTCAGTGAAAGAAAGACAAATACTGTATGATCTCAATTATATGTGGAATTAAAACAAAAACAAAACCAATATCAAAACTCATAGAACAGATTGGTGGTTGCCAAAAGCAGGGGGTAGAGGGTGGGTGAATGGGTGAAGGTGGTCAAAAGGTACAAACTCGCAGTTATAAAATAAATAAGTACTGGAGATAAAATATACAGCATGGTGACTACAGTTAATACTGCATTGCATATTTGAAAGTTCCTAAGAGAGTACATCTTAAAAATTCTCATCAAAAGAAAAAAAATTTAACTATATGTGGTGATAGATGATAACTAAACTTATTGTGATACTTTTTGTAATATATACATATCTCGAGTCAGTATGTTGTACATATGAAACATGTTATGTGTCAATTATGTATCAACAGAAAAGTTAAATTACAAAGGATAAGAAAAGGAACTAAAACTGAAACTAAATTTAAAGAACTGAATCTACTGAAGGAAATAAGAAAGCAGTAATGCAAGTAAATCATCAATATAGTATTTGACGTACACCCTCACTCCTGGGCAAAAGAGTAGAGGGGTGAACTGTAAACAAATCACAAAATCTTTTTCCTCTTTTTCAACTGTAAGTTAAGATGTTTATTGAAGAATTTATTTTTTAAATTTATTTTATTGAAGTACAGTTGATTTACAATGTTGTGTTAATTTCTGCCGTATAGCAAATTGACTCAGTTATATATGTATATATATATTTCATATTCTTTTCCATTATGGTTTATCACAGGATATTGAATATAGTTCCCTGTGCTATACAGTAGGACCTTATTGTTTATCCATCCTATATATAATAGTTTGCATCTGCTAATCCCAAACTCCCAATCCATCCCACCCCCACCCTCCACTCCCTTGGCAACCACAAATCTGTTCTCTGTTTGCAAATCACAGAATCCTCTTAGTAGATTTGTTTTTCTAGGGTTCTACATTCTGAAATAATTTTAGAAGCATTATAAGGTAGAGCAAATGAGTAAATGTACTGATGTTGATCAGAGTCAGATTCACACTGTGGAAGGAAGGATATACACACCGGAAATAGAGAAAGATAAGAACAAGTCTTGAGGGGAGAGAATGAAATTGAAAGTGTCTTTGAGAAACCATGATTTCTAAATATGTCTGTGAATATGCATATATACATATATGTGCACGTTTATGTATGTAAGCATACATGAAGATGACTATATGGATATGTATATCCATATATGTATATCATGTGTACCTGTATGTGGACATGCATATGTGTTTACACTGAGGCACTGACAACATGCCAAAATCTTCTGCGTGATCTGTCAGGCCCAACCTTAGACGATTACAAAGGCTTGATCTGGCAGCTGTCATGGGGGAAATCTTCATACTCCACACTAGACTCTGAGACATAGCCAGTGCACTGCAGACATTGGAATTAGTGCAGTCATGGACTAAGGCCATATCTGCATTCTTAGTCTGAGTGCTTCAATTCTGAAGCATTCTTATGTGGGGAGGACTCAGCTGAGACCCTGTACATAGACCACCTTTTCATTGGACCTTGTAGACCTTTTTATTATCTCTGACTCTGTTTTCAGTACTTTTGCACTCCTCCTAGACCTCCCACTTCTATCTCCTCTCAGATCTATAGAACAGCAAGAACCTTTTGTTTGGAGCTCCTTTGGTTGTGAGATGATCTTCCCCTACCCCAGCCCTGTCAGCACTGATGTATCTGACCCTCATCCAATGATGTTCTGTGGGGGAAAATGGAATATTGGTGTGGCTGGGAACCTTTCCTGTTTAGACTCTTATACTATTACAGTAAGTGAATAAATGCTTAAATTTACTTTCAATTTACTTGCTGTCTTACTTGACCAACTCAAAAACTGGCAGCTCTCTCCCTGACAAGTTAGCACAGTGAGCAATGTGGTCAATGAAGCACAATTCCTTTCTGGAAGGAGCACTAGTGAGTCCTCAGGGCTCTCTAAGGGGGCACTTGCTGAGTCATTTGTTAAGAGTCTGAGGTTCCCACAGGGCACATGACCATTCAGGCCAACGTGTCTCAGGAACTGCTGACAGATTGTGTGACATGCTTAGGAGAGTGTTACTTTATTGTTTACATGATCCTTTTTTTTTTTTTTGCGGTACGCGGGCCTCTCACTGTCGTGGCCTCTTCCGTTGCGGAGCACAGGCTCCGGATGCACAGGCTCAGCGGCCATGGCTCCCGGGCCCAGCCGCTCCGTGGCATGTGGGATCTTCCCGGACCGGGGCATGAACCCGTGTCCCCTGCATCAGCAGGCGGACTCTCAACCACTGTGCCACCAGGGAAGCCCCATGATCCTTCTATTTTAATAGTCCTGTTTTGCTGGCCAAGATGCCCAGTGGGTGGGTCAAATTAAACATCAAACAGGGATTTTGACAAAACTGGGGAAGCAATTCCTTGGCTACTTACAGTTTCATCAATAATGGGATCAGGGCTTCCCTGGTGGCGCAGTGGTTGAGAGTCCACCTGTCGATGCAGGGGACACGGGTTCGTGCCCCGGTCCGGGAGGATCCCACATGCCGCAGAGCGGCTGGGCCTGTGAGCCATGGCCGCTGAGCCTGTGTGTCCGGAGCCTGTGCTCCGCAGCGGGAGAGGCCGCGACGGTGGGAGGCCCGAGTACCGCAAAAAAAAAAAAAAAAAAAAAAAATGGGATCAAAAGTTGTTGGTGACCCTGCATGCTGAGTTGCACTCAGTGACTACTGTTAGATCTAATGCTCCTGGAACTTGTGTTCAGCCTTTGCTATAGTGGTTACTGTAATTCATGATTTAATGAAAAGGAATGTAGAGTGCTGAGGATCACTTTACCCAGTGACCTGAAGAGACCTTATAGACGTGAGTCGTTCATCTTCACATTTAAAGGAGTATCTTGTTAAAGAAGTAATCATGTAACCTTGCCGGGTTGCTAATACAGAAACATTTCTTGGAGAACCTTGACAATGGCCACACTGCACAAGGAGGTGGAATAAAGGAGTATGAAGAAATAGAGACATCCAAGACTCTCCTTCCTCAGCTGGGTACTGTTTTGGATCCGACAGATGGCTCATCCTTGCCTTTGTAAAACATGTTTTAAGCATACGTGAAAAGGCAATAGTGACTCCATGAGCCACCCTGGTGGTGCCTAAGATATACAATGAGGGAATGAGGACAGCAGATGATGAGATTGTTTTTTTTTTTTATTTACCAGATTCAGGTTCCTAGGTTCATTTGTGCCACTACTGCTGGACATCAAGCTCGATAAACATCCTAATAAGGTCAGGGCAATTGGTCTACGACACAATCTGGACCTTAACTGACAAATTTCTGGACAAGTAATAGTGAATAATGCCAAGATAGCAATGACTGACCAGAAGAGAGAATGATGTAAAAATGGTAGTCTAGTAACCACCCCGGACCATCTGGGCAAAGGCCTTAAAGAGATCAAAGGGTGTGTTACCCCCAAAACAGGGTCTGAAAGGAGTAGACTGATGGGATATTTACCAAGGACCCGAAGGCCAGGTAGTGGGATAAGGGAGGCCCAACAGGCCACTACTGTGGCCTATGACTAACACAGGTGCTATGTTTCTGCTTTTCCCAGTGATCCTTGCCATGAATCAAAATGCTCTGCCAACTTTTACCAAGACTTTACGGCTTTCAAGATAAACAAGACTATGGGTTAGGCCGGGCCCCATATATCCAGTGGGAATGTGAGGACTTATGATAAAGTTAGAGTTCAATGGAGATGTGCAGAATTGCATTCCCAAGCCTGTGGGACATGGGTGCAGAGGTGACTGTGATCACCACAACCCCCGACACCAGGATGAGGAGGACACTGATAATGCCGAGGTGGTACTCCACGGCCACCACCAATGGGAAACTTACCCAGACCCTACAACAGTGTACCCACTCAGGCCACCTCAAAACTCCATTGTTATAGCCCCCACTGTTGAATGCATTATTGGTATAGAAGTACTGTTTACATGAACCCCTACTTGCATTCACCCCAAACCCTGATAGAAATTACCACTTCAGCAGGACAAGTGGAAGACTGTGAAACTACTCAACTACCAGAATCTAGTACTTTGTTCCTCAAAAACAAATGCGTGAAGAAGAAAAGTAAATAACTGTCCTTATTGATGAGCTTAATGAAGCAAAAATTCTCCCTGAGACTGTTTCTTCATTCAGTAGCTCAGTGGACCTGGGCATATGTCCTTGTGTGTGTAGAGACTCCAGTGATAATTGGCAGTTCAGTGATGTAGTCCCCAGGCACTAGTTATATCTGATATTGTGACTGTCATGGAAGCTACTGTCCACAGTGAGAGAATCTGGTATTCTGTAATAGACGGTGCAAATACCCTATGCATAATCTCTGTCCACATGGATGATTAGGATCAGTTCGTCATATGGGGAACAGATTGCATTGCTTCACTAATGTCCTTCCATAAAGCTACATAAATTCCCCAACTATCTTTCACCAAACAGTCTTGACCTAGAAATGTCCTACACCCAGAGGGAGCACTA
Organism: Delphinus delphis; assembly: GCF_949987515.2. NCBI lineage: Eukaryota > Metazoa > Chordata > Mammalia > Artiodactyla > Delphinidae > Delphinus > Delphinus delphis. The sequence continues at coordinate 162,083,749 of NC_082684.1, forward strand.
GCCTTCCAGTCTATTGATGACATCATCCAAATAGGTCCGTACAAGGGCACCACTTAACAAGAACTAGACGTCCTACAGACCAATATGTAGCAACATGGCTGGACCATTATTACAGATAAGACATAGTTACCCAGTACCTAACTGAAATCCCTGGGCAAAATCTGTGAGGGGCACAACATGTCATTCCAAAGGAGAAGACTGCCAAGCTTTGACACACTCTACTTGAACAACTGAAAATGAGGCCCAGCTATTGGTGGGACTATTTGGATACTTGCACTCTCATAGTCCCCATGTGTGGTTCTTGATGGCATCCATTACATCCATTACTATTAGATTACTTCAAAGGCCACTCTTCTCAGTGGGGCCACAACCAAGAGGACGCACTTGAGGCCCTTCCACCAGGCCTCTCAGCCTATCCTTCCCTTGGGGCCCTCTGATCCTCATTTGCTGTTAGAGTTACAGCTCTCAGCAACATCTCTGTTCACCAAGTACAGTCTGTGGTAGAAGGCTACTACCATAGGTCACAGACAGACACCCTTTGGAGTTTTGGACCTATAATCTTCCAGTCTGCTGAAAGGTATGCATCTTTTGTGAGAAAATTATTGGCCTATGATTGAGCCTTGGTGTCTGAGTATATGACCTATGACTGTGAAATAATATTACAACCAGAAATACCAATGTAAGTTATGAATACTTTGACTTTTGCTCTCTAATTTTCTTAGGGTATTTACAACTAACATCAAAGAAACTATGAATGTTGCATAAAATATAATCTCAGATGCATATTCATGAACCAAAGAAAAATATTTTCTACTGAGTTTAATTAAAATAATTTAAAGTTACCTGTAATTATTATACTACTTAAGGTATATATTACCTTTGAATGTTCTCTGTGTATTTACTTGCATTTGTGTTTTTGATATTGAGTCTTGATCCTCATAGAGAAGATTTCCATCTGGTACTTCAAACTGAGCTACATAAAGAGAAGCATATAATCAAATAAATAGAAAAACAGATCTATTGTGAACCCCTAACTTTCAAATTTATAACAAATGTACAGCATAAATTCTTCTCAATTTTATAGACTTATAAGTAGATTACCATAATGCTAGATCTAATATGAAAAGAGAAGAGTTTTAATGGGTATACACTGAAACTGTCTCATTATTTCATTAATAATCCTAGGCATCACATGTGCTTTCTATCATTCTCTATATTTCCTACGTAGGACTTTTATACTTAAGTTAAAACTTAATTATAGGATAAAATATCAGGAAGATGGAGGACTAGGAAGTTCCAGACCCTCATTACCCTATGGAGACACTAAGTTAATAACAATATACAGACCAAAATACCATTATGAGAACTCTAGAAACCAGTTAAGAAGCTGCATCATCCAAGTGAATTACTAACCAAGAAAAACTGTACCAAAGAGGGTAGGAAGGGTCATGGCATTTTGCCCAGCTTAGTTAGCCCCACCATCTCCCTGGCAGAGTGTGCCACAGTGTGCCACAGTAACAAGGAAGTCTCGCAATTTCCAGATCCTCCATTGGGATGAAAAGGGTGACACTTGCATCCAACTTTCTGGCATGTCTAGGCACTGTCTGACTCATTGGTTGCTGTCTTGCCTGATCTGGAAAGCTGATGGGGACAGTTCCATAGTTAGATACCAGGTTGGAGACTGCTGAAAACAAAGGCAAGTGCCGTTACACATTAGAGCTGCAGGGGTTATGAAGTTCTGCAAATGATGGAGGAGCAAGAGATTACAGGTGGAGGAATACAATAGAAACCAAAACAAAAATCTCCTGAGAAGAAACAGGAGAGATCCTCTTAGGGAAATTAGGAGAGTAAAAAAAAGTCATATAGGGCTTCCCTGGTGGCGCAGTGGTTGAGAGTCCGTCTGCTGATGCAGGGGACACGGGTTCGTGCCCTGGTCTGGGAAGATCCCACGTGCCGCGGAGCGGCTGGGCCCGTGAGCCATGGCCACTGAGCCTGTGCGTCCGGAGCCTGTGCTCCGCAACAGGAGAGGCCACAACAGTGAGAGGCCCGCGTACTACCAAAAAAAAAAAAAAAAAAAGTCATATACACTAGAATAAAAGTACACACAAGCCCAGAGAAGATACATCCCCAGCGAAGGTTTGAGAAGTATCAGAACCTCCATGTCAGGCTGATTAGTCAAGGTGTTCCCCTGTATCTGAAAAGACTGAGAGAGATAGCTATGTTTTCAAATTCCCAAATCTCAACAAAATATGACAAAGCATACAAAGAAACATGGAAACATGTCCCAATCATGGGAAGAAAATAAAGTTCCAGAAACCAACCCTAAAAAACCACAGGTCTGTGAATTACCTCACAAGGAATTTTAACAACTGCCTTAAAGATTCTCAATGAGCTGAAAGAAATATAAACTAAATGAAATCAGGACAATGAAGCATGAACAAAATTAGAATATCAACAAAGATATAGAAACTATAAAAAAAACCTCTGGTGCTGAGCAATATAATAACTGAATTGAAAAATTCACTAAAGGGGTTCACCATCAGACTTGATCAGGCAGAAAAAAAATCAGCAAACTGGGAGACAGGTCATGTGAAATCATTGTATCTGAGGAGCAAAAAGAAAAAAGAATTAAGAAAAGTGTAGAGAGCATGAAGGATTTATGGGACCCTATCAGGTGGACCAAGATATGCATTATGAAAGTCCCAGAAGAGAAGAGAGAAAAAAGGGAGCAGAGAGTTTATTTGAAGAAATGACAAAACTTACCAAATTTTAAAAAGAAATGGATATACAAATTCAATAAGCTTTATAAACTCCAACTAGGAAAAACCCAAAGAGACCAACACCGAAACACAATGTAGTCAAACTGTCAGAAGTCAAGGAAAAAGAGAAAATCTTAAAAGAGGCAAGAGAAATACAATTTGTCATGTGCAAGGGAGCCTCTATAAGATTATAAATGAATTTCTCAGAAACCTTGAAGGCCATAAGACAGTGGGATGATACTTTCAGAGTGCCAAAAGAAAACAACCGTCAACCAAGCATATGATATTTGGCAAAACTGTCCTTCAAAACTGAAAGGGAAATTAAGATTTTCACAGATAAACAAAAGCTGACGGAGTTCATACCACTAGACCTGCTCTGCCGGAAATACTAAAGGAAGTCTTTCAAGTTGAAATGAAAGGATATTAGATGGCATCATGAAGCTGTATGATAATATAAAGGTTTTGGTTAAGATATATGGACAAATGTAGAAATGTATATTACTGACATTTTGATGCATAACTTCCCTTTAATTCTTATACAGAATTAGGAGAAAAAGCATAAAATAACTATAAATCTATGTTAATGGGCACACAGTATACAAAGATGTAATTTGTGACACCAATAAATAAAGTGAGGGGAAAGAGCTTTAAAGGAGTACAGTTTAGTGACAGAAGTATGTATGTGTTTGAAGTTAACTTGTTACTGGTATAAAATATATTATTGTAACCATAACAAAAACATTTATAGACTATTCATGTTATGGATACATGTTTGTATCTCCCAAAATTCATATGTTGAAGCCCTAACCTCCAATGTGACGGTTTTGGAGATGGGGGGAAGGGAAGTAATTAAGGTTAAATGACATCATAAGGGTAAGACCCTGATCTGATGTGATTGTTGCCCTAATAAAAAGAGACACCAGAGCTTTCATTCTCTATCTCTCTCTCTCTCCATTTGCACACAAAGAAGAGGTCATGTGGGTACACAATAGATGGTGGACACTTATGAGCCAAGAAAAGACATCTCAGAATGAAATCTAACTTACTAGCACCTAGATTTTGGACTTCACCTACAGAACTGTAATAAATAATTTTCTGTTTTTTTTTTTTAAGTGACCCTGTCTATGGCTTTCAGTTATGGCAGCCTGAGAAGACTAATACACAAAAGGAAATGAGAAGAGAATTAAAGCATGCCACTGCCAAAAAAAATCAATGAAAGACAAAGGAAGAGAGTAAAATAGGAAATGAGGAGCAAAAAATTATGAGACATACAGGAAATAATTAACAAAATGGCAAAAGTAAGTCCTTTCCTAACCAACTGTATGCCAACTAATTGGATAACCTAGAGAAATGGATAAATTCTTAGAAACACACAACCTACCAATGTAAGTGGGTTAAACTCCCTGGACACAGAGTAGCTGTACGTATAAAAAATAAGACCCACCTATAATGCTGTCTACAAGAGATTCACTTAGGTCTAAGGACATATATAGACTGAAAGTGAAAGGATGGGAACAGATTCCCCATGCAAATGATAACCAAAAGAGAATAGTGATGGCTATACTATAATATCAGACAGAAGAGACTTTAGTCAAAACCTGTTAAAGAGACAAAGTAAGACATCATATAATAATAAAAAGGTCAATTCTCCAGGAATATGTAACATTATAAATATAAACATTATAGTGTTTATATATATAAACATATATTCATCAGACATGAGAACTCCTAAATAAATGAAGAAAACATTAACCAGATTGAATGGAGAAATAGACCATAAAACAAAAATTGTAGGAGACTTCAATACCTCATTTTCAATAATGGAAAAAACAACCAGAAAAAAGATCAATAAGAAAATTAGAGGATTTGAACAACACTATAGGCCAATTGGACATTATAGATATATGCAAAAAAACCTCCACCTAACAACATCAGAATACATTTTTCTCAAGTACACATGGAACATTCTCCAGGATACTGTTCTTACGCAAAATAACTTTTCTGATCACAATGGAAAGAAACTAGAAATTAACAGTAGCAGAAACACTTGAAAATCCACAAATATGTGGGAAATATAAAAATATATTCTCAAAAAAAACAATGGGTGAAGTAGAAATTGCGAGAGAAATTAGAAATTATCTTGAGACAAATGAAAATGAAAACACAACATAACAAAATATATGCAATGCAATGAAAGCAGTGCTAAGAGGAAAATTTATAGCTATGAATGCTTACATTAAAAAAGAAGAAATATTTCAAATAAACAACCTAACTTTACAACTCAAGGAACTAGAAAAAGAAGATAAAACTATACCCAAAGATAGCAGAAGGAAGGAAATAATAAAGATTAGAGCAGAGGTAAGTGAAACAGAGAAGAGAAAAACAATAAAGAAAATGAATAAAACCAGGAGTTGGTTTTTTGAAAAGACCAACAAAATTGAAAACATTTAGTTACATTAGCTAAGAAAAAAGGGAAAAGACTCAAATAATTAAATAAGAAATGAAAGAAGAGGCATTACAACCAATGCCATAGGAATAAAAATTATTATAAGAGAACATTATGAACTGTATGCCAACTATCTGAAATACCTAGAAAAAAATGAATTCTAAGAAACACAACCTACTAACTGAATCATGAATAAACAGAATATCTGAAAGAACAGTAACTAGTAGATTAAATCAGTAATCAAAAACCTCCCGACAGATAGAAACCCAGGACCAGACAGCTTCACTGCAGAATGCTACCAAACATTAACAACAACAAAACTAACACTAGTCCTCATCAAACTCATCCAAAGAAATGAATAGGAAAACTTTTAAACTCATTCTATGAAGCCAGTATTAACCTGATACCAAAGTCAGACAAAGGGATTATATGAAAGGAAAATTACAGGCCAGTATACCTGATGAACACAGATGCAAAACTCAACAATATACTAGCAAACAGAATTCAAGAGCTCACTAAAAGGATTAAATACCACATCCAAGTGGGATTTATTCCTGGAATGCAAGGTTGATTTAATACATGAAAATCAATTAATGTGACACATCATATTAATAGCATGAAGGAAAAAAAAAAACACACATGACCATCTCAGCTGATACAGAAAATTAAACATCCTTTTATGATTAAACAAAACACTCAACAAACTAAGATTAAAAGCAAAATACCCACATATAATAAAGACTATATAAGCAAAGCCCACAGCTAACATCACACTCAGTGATGAAAAACTAAAAACTTCCTTTGAGATCAAAAATAAGGCAAGGATGCCCACTCTCACCACTTCTATTCAACACAGTACTAGAAGTCCTAACAACAGCAACTGGGCAAAAAAAGAAATACGAGATATAAAAATTAGAAAGGAAGAAGTAAAATTATCTGTTCATAGATAAAATGTCCTTATACATAGAAAACCCTAAAGATTCACACATGCATACACACACAAAAAAACCCCCAGGAGAATTAATAAATGAATTCAGCAAAGTTTCAGGGTACAAAATCAACATGTAAAAATCAGTTACATTTTTACAAACTATTAATGTACAATATGAAAAGTAAACTATGAAAACAATTCATCAAAAATAATAAAATATGTAGGAATAAACTTAACCAAGGAGGCAAAAGGCATGTACACTGAAAACTATAAAACACTGCTGAAATCAACCTACCTAAGGAGGCAAAAGACCTGTGCATGCAAAACTATAAAGTACTGATGAAAGAAATCAAAGATGATACAGATGGAGAGATATACCATGTTCTTGGATTGGAAGAATCAATATTGTGAAAATGACTATACTACACAAAGCAATCTACAGATTCAATGCAATCCCTATCAAATTACCAATGGTATTTTTCACAGAACTAGAACAAAAAATTTTGCAATTTGTATGGAAACACAAAAGACCCCAAATAGCCAAAGCAATCTTGAGAAAGAAAAACAGAGCCAGAAAAAAAAGGAACAGTAAAAAAATAAAAATAAAATAAAACGGAGCCAGAGAAATCAGGCTCCTTGTCTTCAGACTATACTACAAAGCCACCGTAATCAAGACAGCATGGTACTGGCAAAAAAACATAAATATAGATCAATGGAATAGGATAGAAAGCCCAGAGATAAACCCATGCACCTATGGTCACCTAACCTATGACAAAGGAGGCAAGAATACACAATGGAGAAAAGACAGCCTCTTCAATAAGTCGTGCTCGGAAAACGGACAGCTACATGTGAAAGAATGAAATTAGAACACCATAACAAAAAAATAAACTCAAAATGGATTAAAGACCTAAACGTAAGGTCATACACTATAAAACTCTTAGAGGAAAACATAGGCAGAACATTCTTTGACATAAATCACAGTGAGATCTTTTTTGACCCACCTCCTAGAGAAATGGAAATAAAAACAAAAATAAACAAATGGGACCTAATTAAACTTAAAACCTTTGCACAGCAAAGGAATCCATAAACAAGATGAAAAGACAACACTCAGAATGGGAAAAGATATTTGTAAATGAAGCAACTGACAAAGGATTAATCACCAAAATATACAAACAGCTTATGCAGCTCAATATCAAAAAATGACCCAATCAAAAAATGGAGACCTAAATAGACATTTCTCCAAAGAAGACATACAAATGCCCAACAAACAAATGAAAAGATGCTCAACATCACTAATTATTAGAGAAATGCAAATCAAAACTACAATGAGGTATCACCTCACATTGGTCAGAATGGCCATCATCAAAAAAATCTACAAACAGTAAATGCTGAAGAGGGTGTGGAGAAAAGGGAACCCTCTTGCATTGTTGGTGGGAATGTAAATTGATACAGCCATGATGGAGAAAAGTATGGAGGCTCCTTAAAAGACTAAAAATATAACTACCATATGACCCAGCAATTCCACTACTGGGCATATACCCAGAGAAAAACAAAATTCAAAGAGCTATATGCACCCCAATGTTCAGTGCAGCACTATTGACGATAGCCACAACATGAAAGTGAAGCCAGAAAGAGAAAAACAAATATCATATATTAACGCATATATGTGGAATCTAGAAAAATGGTATAGATGATCTTATTTGCAAAGCAGAAACAGAGACACAGACTCGCGAACAAATGTATGGATACGAAGGGGGAATGGAAGGGGATGGGATGAATTGGGAGACTGGGATTGACATATATACACTATTGATACTATGTATAAAATAGACAACTAATGAGAACCTACTGTATAGTACAGGGAACGCTACTAAATGCACTGGGGTGACCTAAATGAGAAGGAAATCCAAAAAGGAGGGGATATATGTATACGTATAGCTGATTCACTTTTCTGTAGAGTAGAAACTAATACAACATTGTAAAGCAACTATACTCCAATAAAAATTAATTAAAAAAAACACTGCTGAAAGAAATTAAAGAAGAGACAAATAAATGAAAAAACATCCCATGTTCCTGGATTTGAAAACTTAATATAGTTAAGGTCTCAGTACTACCCATAGCAATCTACAGATTCAGTGTAATCCCTATAAAAATCCAAGTGCATTTTTTACAGAAGAAATAGAAAAACGCATGCTAAAATTTATACAGGATCTCAAAGGATCCCAAATAGCCAAAACATCTTGAAAAAGAATAACGAATTTATACCTCTAGCATTTACTAATTTCAAAACATATTACAAAGCACAGGTAATCAAAATAGTGTGGTAGGGGCATAAAGACAGACATACAGACCAATGGAATAGATTAAAGAGCTTAGACCCTCACATGTATAGTTGATGACCTTTAATAAGGGTGTCAAGAACAATCAATGGGGAAAGAACAGTGTCTCCAAGAAATAGGTGAATAAACTGATATCTACATGTAAAACAATAAAGTTGGATGTTTACCTTACATCATACACAAAAATTAATTCAAAATGGGTTAAAGACTGAAACTTAAGACCTAAAACTATAAAATTTCTTGAAGAAAACATATGGAAAAATCTCATGATGTTGAATTTGACCATTCCCTTTGGTCCCTGTGATCCACATCTCCTGTTTGAGTTACAGGTCTCAGCACCTCTTTGTTCACGAACTATGGGCTATGACTAAAGGACACTGCCACAGACATGTCAGAGTTAACTGCTGAACTTATGGACCCAAATCTCCTGGAGAGAGCTCAGAAGTGTACACCCTTTAAGAGTCAGTTGATGGTCTGTTATTGAATCATACTGAGTACATAACCCAAGGCCTTAAAATAATCTTAGTACTAGAAATCTCAATCAAAAGGTATCAATACTTTTGTTTCTGTTCTCTAATTATCTTAGGGTATTAACACTTTAGGTCAAAGTAGAAATTTTCTATGAAGTATATGCCCAGGACTTCCCTGCTGGTCCTGTGGTTAAGACTCTGCACTTCTACTGCAGGGGGCGCGGCTTTGATCCCTGGTTGGGGAACTAAGAGCCCACATGCCATGCAGCGAGGCCAAAAAATTAAAAATAAATAAATTGACTTAACTTAATTTAAAAAATAAAATAAAATAAAATACATGCCCAAATACATATCCATGAACCAAACAAAAAAGCTCATTTGATGAGTTTAATTTAAAATATTTAAAAATTTTCTATAATTACTATACTTACTAGTGTGTCCTTCCCTTCTGAGATTTCTTTCTTTCTTTACTTGCTGTGGGATTTTTGACACTGAATCTTGATTCTCATGCATAAGCTTCTTATCTGGTACTTTATCATGAGCTTCAAAAAGAGATACATTCACTCCACTTAAATGGGAAAATAGATTTATTGTGAAATCTCTAATTTCAAATTTATAATAATTATGCAGCAGCATCTTCTCTCATTTTTATAAAGTTTTAAGTAAATTGCCACAATGCTAGATCCACATGAAAATTGTGAGATCATTTTTGATAGATGTATGGTGAAACAGTCTCAGTGTTTCATAAACATTCCTAGACATCAAATATGTTTTATATTAGTCTCTAGTTTTCTTGTGTTATTTATACTTTAGGTAAATACATATTTATAGGCCAAACAATGAAATTGTGTACATACTACCCCATGTAAAATAGATAGCTAGTGGGAAGCAGCCGCACAGCACAGGGAGATCAGCTCAGTGCTTTGTGACCACCTAGAGGGGTGGGACAGGGAGGGTGGGAGGGAGACACAAGAGGGAGGAGATATGGGGATATATGTATATGTATAGCTGATTCACTTTGTTATAAAGCAGAAACTAACACACCATTGTAAAGCAATTATACTCCAATAATGATGTTAAAGAAAAACACAAACCTATGTTGACTTCTTAAAAAAAAAAAAGAAAATGTGTAAGTACAAGTGTTTCATTACAATATTATGTGTAATTGCAAAATAGCTAAAAGCAGCAAAATATATAAGCATAGAAGATTGGTTGAATAAATTAAAGTATATATTATAAACTACGGTGAAGTATAAATTATGGTATATGATGTAGTATAACAAGTGTACCTACTACTGTAAAAGAAATGCAAAAGGTCTCTATAAAACGAACTGGAGGGATTTCTAGGAGGCAACAATAAACGAAAAAAAAACTGAAATAAAGAATATCTAGGGCTTCCCTGGTGGCGCAGTGGTTGAGAGTCTGCCTGCCGATGCAGGGACACGGGTTCGTGTCCCAGTCCGGGAAGATCGCACATGCTGCGGAGCGTCTAGGCCCGTGAGCCATGGCCGCTGAGCCTGCGCTCCGCAATGGGAGAGGCCACAACAGTGAGAGGCCCGCATACCACAAAAAAAAAAGAATATCTAGCATGCTATCTTTTTCACCTTTGGTAAAAGAAAGAAAGGGACATAAGAAATAAATACATAAAGAGGAAAAAAAGTTATTTTTTCAATGAAACACAGAAAAGACAAACCAAAAAACAATTTAGTTGGATACCTACTAAAGGAGGGTGAGGACTAAGGAATGTAGGGAAGGAATAAGAAAGAAATGATGCTTTATATATATTTTTGCATATTTATTACTTTTAGAAAAGGGTCATGTTTTACATATTCCAAAAATAAAACTAAAGTAAAAAATAAAAAGACTAACGTTGGAAGCAACCTTAATCAACCTACTGCAGGAAAAAAATAAGCACAAATCCAAGTAGTTCATCAACAGTATTTGACATATACTCTCAGTCTTAGGCAAGAGAGTGGGATGCAAAAAAAAAAAAATCACAAAAAATTTAGTAGGTTTTTTCCCTAGTATCAGCTAAGTGACTGAAACAATTTTAGAAGTATTATAGGATGGAGTGAATATATAAATGTGTTGATGTTGCTCAAAGTCAGGATTCTCACTGTGGAAGGACATCCACATATAAAATGAAGGCAGGCAAAAACAAGCCCTAGGGATATTAACTGGAATTGAAGGTGCCTGTAAGAACTCATATTTCTAAATATGCCTATGTATGTGTATATGCATATATATGTTCACTTTTATGTGTATGTAGGTATAGGTACGTATGAATGTGTGTGTGTGTGTGTGTGTGTGTGTGTGTGTGTGTGTGTGTATACATACACTGAGGTTCCAACTGCAAGTCAAAACCCTGTATATGATCTTTCAGCCCCATAAGCAATTACAAACCTACCTGGCAGTTCTTACAGGGAAAAGCTTCCAACCCCACACTGACTTGATGTATACACTGCAGGCACTAGAAGTAGCTGCAGTCAGGCTGACCCTTAACCTCCACTTCTAGATGACCATGATCTTACATTTATCTGCATTCTGGCCTAGGAACCTCCATTCAGAGGTTCAGATGTACTGAACCTGTACTGTTCAGATGCCTCTACCTACGCCACCTTAAAGATAGACCTGGAAGACACTGTTCTCAGTCTGATTCGGTGTAAAGTACTTATCTGCTCCAAACTCTGCCTCCTCATCCTTCCCCTGGGCCCAGTGTCCTTAAAACAGCAGGAGCCTTTTGTTTGGGGCAGTGAGATGTTGCCCCCACTCTCTCCTGTCTATAATGATACACCTGACCCTTGCCTAGTGCTGTTCTGTGGGGAAAATGGAAGACTGGTAGAGCTTCAGCCCTTTTCTGTTTAGATCCTTGCTTATACTATCAGAGTAAGTGAAAAAAGGCAGAATTTTACTTTGTTTAGTTTGTTATCTTAATTGGCCAACTTGACAACCGGCAGCTCTCTAGCTCTCTGAGAAACCGGTACAGTGAGCAAAGTGATCAATATAATGCTGTAGATCCTACAAAGCACTTTTAGGAGGTGTGAGAGAAGATTTGGGCCACCCTTGGACTTTGCAAATGGATCAACTGCAAGAGTGTGAGGATCCAATGGGACACTTAGCCTGTGAGCCTCAGAAAGTGCTGGTGGAGGCCACAGAGCACCTTAGAAAGTTCTCACAAATTGTTAAATAAGACTTTCAGTTTGAAGGGAACATTGGACCTTCACTTTAGCCTCCAAACTCTGGTCAAGTTCCACTGATGAGTCAAATTAGAGATCTAACAGAGGGACTCTTAAGAGAGCTAGGGAACCAATTCCCTAGCTAATGGCTATGGTTCTCCAGAGACAGACCTAAAAGTCATCAGAGACCCTGAAAGCTGAGTTATACTCTATGACTATTGTTAGTTCTAAGTCCTGACACCGAGACTCATGCCTTTAATATAAAAGAATGTATAGGACTTTGGAATCACTTTGCCCAGTGACCTGGAGAGAACTTAGACTTGGGTCTTACCAGACTCAGATTTCTAAGTTCACTTTTGTGAATCCTATTGGTTATCAAGCTCAATCAAATTTCCTCATAAGTTGTGTCAGTCAGTTGTGACACAGTCAGATCCTAATTGGCAAATTTTCAGGCATGCAGAAATTGCTGCCCAGAAAGAAAAAGTGATGTAAAAATGGTAATAATGCTCCCTCTACTGGATGTTATGGGCAATGACCTTACCTAAAAATCTATGGGCCTGATTACCATACAGTGGGGTCTGAAAGCAGCAAATTAATGCTCTCCACCAAGATACTCATTGTTAGATGATGGGCCATGAGGACCCAGCATGTAGCCCCACTACAGTCCACTTTGTGGTGGCCGCTATGAATAATGCAAGTGCTATTCTCGCTACCTTTATCAGTGAATTCTGAGATGGATCAAAGAACTCCACATACACTGACCCTGATCACAGCTTTCAAAAATAAAAAACAAGGGCTTCCCTGGTGGCGCAGTGGTTGAGAGTCCGCCTGCTGATGCAGGGGACACGGGTTCGCGCCCCGGTTCGGGAAGATCCCACATGCTGCGGAGTGGCTAGGCCCGTGGGCCATGGCCGCTGAGCCTGCGCGTCCGGAGCCTGTGCTCCGCAACAAGAGAGGCCACAACAGTGAGAGGCCCGCATACCACAAAAAAAAATAAATAAATAAAAATAAATAAAAAACAAGATAGGGTTATACCAAGGTTCTTACATCCCCAGTGAAGATATATGAGGGCCTATTCCAGTACAATTGCAGGCAGGCGAGAATTACATTTCTTGGGCCTTCTGGATGGCGGTACACTGATAACTGTAATCCCCACAGGCCCTGGCACCAAGATGAGGGGAAAAGAGATAATGCTGTCTGGTTTGGGGCCACCATCACAAACAGAAACCTTTTCCAGGCCACACTACCGTACAGTGCATTGCTATGGCCTCTACTACTGAATATATTGTCGGTATAGATGTATTATTTATGTGACCCACCACTCGCATCCACTCTCATGTTGTGACGGGATTTGCTGCAGTTAGGATATTTTAATGGGGCAGGTGGAAGATCTTGAGCGACCCAACTACCAGAACCTAGTGCCCATATCTACCAAAAGCAATATTGACTCCCTGGGTGTAAAAAAGAAATAACTGCCCTTGTTGCTGAGCTTAAAGAAGCCAACAAATTCCATAGACTATTTCTCCATTTAACAGGCCTGTGCACAAAACATCAGGTGCCTACAGACTAAGTAATTAAGGCTGCACAGAGTGTTAGTACCAACCTGGCACTGTGACTGTCACAGAAGCTATTGCCCAAGGTGAAGGAACTTGGTATACAGCAACCAACAACTTGAACTCTCTTTTCAGCAACCTTCTTCATGCAAATGACCAGGATCAGTTCACCCTTATGTAGAATTAATTGAAATATGCCACTAATGTCCTTCCACAGGGCTCCCTAAATTCCCCATCTGCCTATCTTCAATGGATAGAGCATGTCTTAGAAAAAGTCCCACTCACAGAGGGAATAATAGCTTTCTACTATATTGATGACATCCTTCTGGTGGGCCCAGGCAAAGGCACCATCCCACAGGACTGCACACCCTGTTGATCCATATGTGGCAACATGGCTAGGTCATTAATATAGACAAGGACTTAGTATCCAAGTGAAATTCCAGGGTAGCAGATAAAAATCTTACTCTAGAGGAGATGTTTGCATATCTTTTGGCCCTCCCTTCCCCAAATTATAAAAAAAAAAAAAGTCTGAATATTGATGGGACCCTCTGAGTACTAACACATTTGCATTCTGCCCACAGGGGTTTGATGGCACATATCTGTGGGGTTAGCATAAAGGCTATTACCTCTGAGTGGAGACCCAACCAACAGGATGCTCTGGAGGACTTCCATCAGGCCATTCAAGCTGCCTTCCCTCGGACCCACCTGATCCCCATTTGGTTTTTAAGTTACTGACCTCTTTTCACCCATCGAAGCCTATAGCAAAAAGACACTGACATAGGTGAGAGGCACCCACTGATCTTTTGGAGCAGAAATTTCCCAGGTTGGCTGAAAGGTACACAGCCTTAGTGAGACAACTATTGACCTATTATTGCCCTTAATGGATACTGAGAATGAAATAGTCTTATGATCAGAAATTCCAACCAAATTGTATCAATAATTTCAGTTTTGCTCTCTAGTTGTCTTAGGGTATTCATACTTTAAATCAACATGTATGGCTTCCCTGGTGGCGCAGTGGTTGAGAGTCCGCCTGCCGATGCAGGGGACACGGGTTCGTGCCCTGGTCCGGGAAGATCCCACATGCCGCAGAGCAACTGGGCCCGTGAGCCATGGCCGCTGAGCCTGCGCGTCGGGAGCCTGTGCTCCACAATGGGAGAGGCCACAACAGTGAGGCCCGTGTACCGCAAAAAAAAAAAAAAAAAAAAAATCAACATGTAAAATTTCTGCAAAACATATGCTGAGATATTATCTTCAGGAAGCAAAGAAAAAAGATCTTCTGATGAGTTTAATTTAAAATAATATGAAGTTATTTATAATTATTGTACTTACTAGAGAGTCTTTCCCTTTTGAAAGTTCTTTGTTTCTTTACTTGTGTTTGGCGTTTTGACACTGAATCCTGATGGTTAAGCATAAGCTTTTCATCTGATGCTTCATCATAACCTACATCAAGAAATGCGTTTAGCCCACTGAATAGAAAATATGTATCTATTGTGAAATACCTAAACTTCAACTTTATACAAGTGTACAGCAGAACTTTCTTTCATTTTGATAAAGTTAAAAATAAATTACCATAATGCTAGGTATGACATGAAAATTGTGAGAAAAGTTTTAATGAGTGTTTTGAATATATTTCTATTAGTCTCTAGTTTTCTTCGGTTATTTATACTTCAGGTTACAATCATAGGCCAAACAATGAAGACATATATGCACAAGGTTACTTATCACAGCATCATTTGTAATTGCATAATATTCAAAACCAGCTAAATATTCACAGACTATTGCTTGAATAACCTAAGAAATATACTATAAACTATATATATACAGCTGTAAAAATGAATAAGTTTTCTAGAAACTGACATGAAAGAATTTCCAAGAAAGAATGTTAAGTGAAAAATAAAAGTGAAAAAGCAGATATCTAGCATATTACCTCTGAGGTAAGAAAGAAGGGGAAGGGGGAAAATTAAGAAAAATAGAGACACTTACATTTACAAAATGAAATACAGAAATAATAAACCAGAAAACGATATAATAGATGGTTACTTGCAACAGAAGGGGTAAACTGGGGAATGTAGGGGAGGGGATTCAGGAAAAGATGATCTCTCTCTCTCTCTCTCTCCGTCCCTCCCTCTCCCTCTCCCTCTCTCTCTCTCTTGGTCTCTTTTGAAAGTAGGTTGATATTCTATATATTCCAAAAAATTATATTAACAAGGATATGACGAGTGCACTAAACAGGAAAGCAACTTAAGAAATAAATCAACTGAACTTAAATTAAAAAGGCACTAATCCAACTAACTCATGAATACAGGACTACAATCTCAATCTTGGGTAAGAGAAATAAAATCATGAAATATTTTACATGGTTTGTTTTTCTAATGGTATAAGCTAATCAGTCAGTTCTAAAACATTTTTAGAGTTTTACAGGATTGAGCAAACAAGTAAATAGGCTGATGTTGTGCGAAGTCAGGATTTACACTATGAAAGAAGGGACATGCACACAGAAGTGGAAGAAGGCAAGAACAAGCCTTGAGGGGATAGATTAGAATTGAAAGTATCTGTAAGAAACTCATAATTTCTAAATATGTCTATGTATATATGCATGCACATACACACATGTGTGTGTTTGTAGGTATATGTATGTATGAATATGTATATGTATGTGTACATAAATATATATATACACATATAGACACACACGTGTATTTGTATTTTCTAGTCTGACTGCTCAATGTACCTCAAAGCTACCCCAGTACCGATGGGCACAATTAGTTTTCAGATCTTGGTTTCTAATAACATTTCCCATTAAAAAAAATCACGGCTCCTAGGAAAAAGAGCTGATTCCAGCTATGAGACAGGAAACGTGCAAGACAGGAAATGGGCAAGACAGCATGGGACATCTTGTCATACTAAACTAAACAGTAGGGAATTTCTCAATGACTACTAGTACTAGGGTCATGTCATAAAGCCACAGTAATTATCTTGGATAAATTCCTACTTGCTAATGCTAGGATAAACTTAGAACTAAAAAAAGAAGAATAGTATGAGTTATAAAATCATACAAAGTAATTTAATTAGAAGTTTAAAAGAAGAGAGTGCCAAGGGCACAGTCTACTATTCACCAGTTAGAATTAGAATTCATGATTTCTGTCTACTCTGATTTCAGGAGAATGATTGCTCTGGGATTTGAAGAAGCATTAGAAGCCTGTCAATAACACAGTACTATTGTTATCAGTGTTGTTATTGTTCTGTAAAAAGCTAAATTTTTTAAAAGGGAAGGAACTACGTTGGATTCCATCAGAAACTTGTGAAAATGTCCGGGACCACTTTAAGTTCTCAAGTTTATGTCTTAATTATCAAAATGATTCTTTGAAGCACAAAATATTATTCCTTCATCTGTACATGAGAAAACTGAGGGACAGAGAAGGTAATTAGTTTAACCAAAGTTATATGATTAATAACTGGCTGAGCTTGAATTCATACCCAAGAAGTTCAGCTCCAGAGCCTGAGCTCTAAACTACTACTTTTACTTCTTCCAGTAAATACAAGAAATACAAAAAGAATATAACTATAGAAAATAGAAGATATTTTAAAATTATAAGACAATATTTTATATATCTTTGTATCAAAAGTGATATAAGTCTAGACAAAGTAAATAACGTTCTCACAAAATATATTACCAAATATATTTAATGAAATACAAAAAAACTTGAATAGACTAATATCCTCAGGGGAAAATACTGAAAATCTACTGCTAAAAATGTCATAAGGCTAAAGAGTTTTAGGGGAAATGTCTATGAAACCATCAAGGATTACAGAATATCTATGCTATATAACCTATAAAAAATTTAGAAAAAGACACATTTTTCTCCATTTCATTTTACAATGTTAACAGTACCCTGATGCCCAAACTAAAGAAGAACAGAACAAAAAATCGGCCATATCATTTATGATTGTATCATTGCAAACTGTATAAACTGAGATAGGTGAGATTATGTTGAAGTAACAAACAACTGTAAAATTCCAGTGGCTTAAATACAAAGATCTATTTCCTGTCCCTACTCCATGTTCATTAAAGTTTACCTAGAGGTTCTGCTCAACATTATCACTTTGGAACTAGGGCTGATATAAATCTTACTATCTGCAACATTCCTAGCCACAGCAGCAAAGGAAAAGAGAGAATGAAGGGAAGCACACACTGGCCCCTAATGCTTCCACACATGACCAATTCATGCTAAACTGACCTAAGGAAATCACATGGCCACATCTAAGTTAAGAAGTCAAGATGGTGACATCAGGAAGATGGCAGAACAGAAAACCCTAGACTCTCCTCCCCATGGAGATACCAATTCAACAACAATACAAGGACCAATTCTCTTTGTGAGAAATGCAGAGACCAGGTGAGAGGTTCCTGCAGAATGGGTTGAAGATGAACCAGCAACACAGAAGCCAGAAGGTAAATTTGTGATGCCCTCTAGCAATAATTCTTCCTCCTATCTCAGCACCACTAATCAGGAGGAAAATGTCAGCTCCCAGCTTGCCCCTGGGAAGTGAAAAAAAGGACTAAAACATGTGTCCAAAGCTCAGACTTTTTGGGGGGCTACTGTGGGACTGGTTTCTGTCTGGATTGAATCTCAACACTGAGAGGAAAGGGCCTAAGGTTGGGAGCTGCTGAAAACAAAGGTGATAATATGAGCTAGTATACACTCAATGAGTATACATTCAATATGAGCTGGTATACAAGCAGGCAACCCCCCCCCCCCAATCCCAGCTTCTTCCTGGGGAGGAAAAGAATTGGAACATTCACCCACATTTCAGCTTTTCAGGGGGATGCCTGAGGCCCTAGCTTCTGTATTGCCTGTCTTGATGTACTAATGGGACCCAGAATATTCTAGTTGTTTAGGGACCACTAAGAACAAAGATGACAGTTTAGACTAGTATGCACTCAAAAGTCAAAGCTCCTCTCCCCAGCTCAGAACAATGCGTTTGAGAAAACAGTTTCAATATTCTCCCTGGGGAAGGAAGGAGAAGACTCAAATATATGTCCAATGTTCAGACTTTTCAAAGAACTATGCCAAGGGACTGTTATCTGTCTTGTATCTCTCAGAGCACTGACCAGCCTCCACATACACTACAAGCCTGGGGACTTGTGAAAACAAAACCAACAAACAAACAAGAGTTGGGTGGTAGGCTGCTGCTCCACAGGGTCTGCAGAACAGCAGAGAGATACCAGAGGGAGCAAGAGATCATGAACTCCTGTAAAAAAGAGAACCCCTTCTAATTAAGAATTTACATACACAAGTCCAGGGAAGACACATCAACACAATAGGTGTGACAGGTTTCCAGAACCTCTAGCCTGGCTGAATGGAGAAGGTTTTCCTCTGTATGAATCCAGTCTGTAGAGAGGTGGTAGATTTTTCACATGTGCAGACATTAATACATAGTGTCAAGGAGCAAGAAGAAAGAAACATGGCCCAATAAAAGGCTCCAGAAACTTGTCTTAAAGAAATGTATGTATATGAATTACCTGACAAAGATTTCAAAATGCCCATCATAGAAACTCTTAACTACCTCAGTAAAATGTTGCAAGAACAAAATGAGTATTTCAACAAAGAGATAGAAAATACTTTAAAAAACACCACACAAATTTTGGAGCTAAAAAATACAACAACTGAAATTTAAAATTCAGTAGAGGGGTTCAATACGAGATTTGATAAAACAGAAGAAAGAGTCAGCAAACTTGAAGACAGGTCATTTGAAATTATCCTATCATAGAAAGAAAAAAGATAAAAATGAAAAAGTAAAGAACTGAAAGGACAAATGGTACATTATAAAACAAACCAGTATACACATTACAGAGTCTCAGAAGAAGACAGAAAGGGAAAGAAAGTTTATTTGAAAATAATCGCTTAAAACTCCCCAAATCTGGGAGATAAAATTGATACCCCGTTTGAAGAAACCTAAATGTCTCCAAAAAGGAAACCTAAAGAATTTCACACCAAGGTACATTATAATCGAAGCATCAGAAGTCTAAAACAAAGAGAGAATTTTGAAATCAGTAAGAGAAAAGTGACTTCTCACATACAAGGAACCCCTACAATACTACCAACAGATTACTCAGCAGAAACCCTGAAGACAACAAAGGAGTGGGATGATATATTAAAAGTGCTGAAAGAAAAAAAAGTCCTGCCAACTAATAATACTCTATCCAGCAAAACAATTCTTAAAAAACAAAGCAAAAATAAAGACTTTCCCAGATAAACAAAAGCTTGAGAGCTTACCACCACTAGACCTGCCCTGTAAGGAATACCAGAGAGAGTCGTTCAAACTGAAATTAATGGAATCTAAACAGAAACACAAAAGTATACAAAACACAGACTATAAAAACATGTTAATAAACACAAAATATAAAAAAGATATAATTTGTGACAACAAGAACATTAAAAGGAGAGTAAAACAGTAGAGTTATTGTGTGAAATTGAAATCAAATTGTTGTCAATATAAAATAGACTGTTATAACTATAGAATGCTTTATGTAAGCCCTATAGTAACCACAAAGAAAATATCTATAAAAGATATGTAGGAAAAAATAAGAAAGTAATGAAAATGAAAATTTTTAAAAATCAATAGAACAAAAAGGAAAGAGCAAGAGAGGAAAACAGAGACAGAAAGCTAAAAAGAGACCCAAAAAATTAACAAAATGATCAGAGTAAATCTTTCCCTATCAATAATGACTTTAAAAATACACTCCCCAGTCAAAAGATACCTATTTTTGACACACACACACACACACACACACACACACACACACACAAAAAGATACCAATTTTTAAAAATTGAATCAATTTTTTAAAGACCCATCTATATGCCATCTATAAGAAAATAACTTTATGTTTAAAGACATAAACAGGCTGAAAGTGAAGTAATGAAAAAGATATTCCATAAAAATGCTAACTAAGTGAGAGAAAGAGTGACAAAACTTGTATCAGACAAAACAGACTTTAAAACAAAAACTATCAAAAGATACAAAGAAGGACATCATATAATAGTAAAAGGGCCAATTCATCAAGAAGATATGACACTTATAAATATATGTGCACCCAATATCAGAACCTCCAAACATATGAAGCAAACATTGACAGCTGAAATCCACAACAGTGGATTTCAATACCCATTTTCAATAATGGATAGAACATCCAAACAAAATATCAATAAGAAAACAGAGGAGTGATATCATCAAAATGGCAAAATAAGACTTTTCTACCCTCTTTTCCCCAAAGGACACTAAGTTTTACAATTACCCACAGATGAAAGTGTCTTTGTGGAAGTCTGGGAGTATAGCAGAGAAGTTCCGGCACAGTGTTGGAGCAACTACAACAACAAAAATCCAAGATTTGATGCAATAAAGAGGATAAGAAGACTAGTTTCTCTTTAACCACATCACTCCAAGGAAGCAAAGCTCAGTTCCAAGAGAGACTTTCTTGGCCTATGATTTCTCCCATGGGAGAAAGTGAGAGCATGTGAGTGAGTGACTGGCTTTCCCAGCTATTCAGGATGCTGCCAAAGAGCCCGACTTCTTTCTTATCCTATCCAGAAAGGTGAGGTTTACTGAAAAACTAGAAGGTAGGGAGGTGCTTGGAGAACAGCATCCAGGACTCTTGGAGGCATCAGAGGGATGTTAATCCTACTAACCACTTTGTGGAATCATCAGGAAGCCCATCCACAAGCCACCGGGAAAGCCTCACCTGTGGATACCCTCAAGTTGCCGTGGCACCATCAACACTAAGTGTACCTCACACACACACACACATACACACACCCCCCACATGGCTGGATCACTTTGTGTACACTCAGCGGGAGCAAGATTGAGCCTTTGTAGATAGTGAGCATGTTCAGAAAGCTTCCTCAATTCTGCCATATTGGGAGGAAGCACATAAAATTTTATCATTCAGCACCACTCTGGGGAAAGTAAACAAATGGGAGGGTGTCAGCACATAGCCTGGCTTTGTAGGACTGAGAGAAGGCATATAATCTTAAGAATTCCCCCTCCCTAAAAACGTGACAAGAAGTGTGGAGCAGGCACATCCCTAGAAAAAGCCTGAGAAAGCCCCAGAATACCAAGCAGATTGGACATATGAAGGTATGTCTCTCATTAAGCCAATAAGTAAAGACTGAAGGAGGGGCCTGCTTATTCAAATGCAAAGCCAGGAAAGCAAGATGCCAAGGTATATGAAAAATCAAGGAAACATGACGCCATCAAAGAAACAAATAATTCTCTAGTAACCAACCCCAAAGAAATGAATATCTACACTTAGCCTGAAAGATAATTCAAAAAAAATGTTTAAGGAATCTCAGTGAGCCACAAGAAAACACAGACAATCCAATAAAATCAGGAAAACAACACATGAACATAATAAGAAGTTTAACAGAGTGACAGAAAACATAGTAGAGAATCAAACAGAAATTCTGGAGCTGAAGAATACAATTAATGAAATGAAAGATATAATAAAGAGCATCAACATCAGAATGGATCAAGCTAAAGAAAAAAAAACTGTGAAGTAGAAGATGGATTGTTTTAAATTATCCAGTAAAAGGAAAACAACAACAACAAAAGAATAAGAAAGACTGAAGAAAGCCTACCTGAACTATGGTATACCATTAAAAGAATCTATGCATTATTGGAATTTCAGGAGAAGAGTGGGAGAAAGGGTAGAAAGCTTATTTTAAAGTAATGGTTGAGAACGTCCCATCTGGAGAGAGATTTGGACATCCAGGTTCATGAGCTAATAAGTCACCCCAAAATTTCAACCCCAAATGATCATTTCTAAGACATTATCTAAATAATGTCTAAAATCAAAGACAAATAGAGAATTTTAAAGCCAGCAATAGAAAAAAAAAATTCCTCATATACAAGGGAGTCCTCATAAGGCTATCTGTGGATTTCACAGCAGAAGCCTTGTGGGCCAGAAGATAGAGGGATAATATATTCAGAGTTCTGAAAGAAAAAAAAAAAAACTTGCAACCAAGAATATTTTAACTGGTAAAGATATCTGTCAAAACTGAAGGATAAACTGTCACAGACAAACAAAAGCTGAGGAAGTCAATCATCACTAGACTTGCATTACATTAGAAATGCTAAAAAAAAGTTATTCAACGTGAAATGAAAGAATGCTAATTAGTAACACATGAACATATAATAACACTAATAAAGATAGATATATAGGCAAACTCAGAAAACTCTAATACTGTAATATGGTGGTGTGTTAATCACTCAGCTCTAGTATGAAAGTTACAGGACAAAATTATTAAAAATAAGTATAGTTATAATAATTTGATAATGGATACATAATACAAAAAGAGGTAAACTGTTACATCAAAAACATAAAATATTGGGGGGTAGTAGAAGGGTAGCATTTCTATATGTAATCAAAGCTAAGACATTATCAGCTTAAAAAGATTGTTATATCTGCAATATGTTTTATGTAAGCCTCATGAAAATGACAAGCAAAATCCTACAGTTGATACATAAAAAATAAAGAAAAGGGAATCAAAGTGTACCACTACAGACAATCATTAATTCACAAAGGGAGGCAGCAAGAGAGGAAGAAAAGAACATGGGAAATACAAAATAACCAGAAAACAATAAGACACATTAGCAAGTCCTTGCCTCTCAATAAATATTTTAAATGTAAATGGAATAAATTCACTAATCAAAATGTTCAAAGTGGCTGAGTGGATAAATAAAAAAATAAGATTCAACTACATGCTGCCTCCATGAGACTCACTTCATCTTTAAGGACACATAGGCTCAAAGTGAAAAGATGAAGAAGACATTCTATGCAACATGGACACCAAAAGAGCAGGTATAGCTATACTCATATCAGACAAAATAGACTTTAACTCAAAAACTGTAACAAGAGACAAAGAAGGTAATTATATGATGATAAAGGGGTCAATTCATCAAGAAAATAAAACAATAAATATAAATGCTCCCAACATCAGAGCACCTAAACATGTTAAGCAATACTAACAGATCTGAAGGGAAAAAAGAGAAAATAGTTCTGTTGAAGAAGGGCACTTCAACACATCACTTTCAACAATGGATAGATCATCTAGACAGAAAATCAATAAGGAAACATTGAATTTGAACTATACGTTAGACCAACGAGCTCTAACAGACATATACAAAACATTCCACCAATAGCAGCAGCAGAATATACATGCTTTTCAAGAACACACAGAACATTCTCCAGAGTAGATCATATGATAGGTAACAAAACAAATTTTAGCAAATTTAAGAACACTGAAATCATACCAAGTATGTTTTCTGAACCCAATGGTTGCAGAAAAGAAATCAATAACAGGAGAAAAACTGGAAAATTCACAGGTAAGAGCAAATCAAACAATACACTCTCAAATAACCAGTGAGTCAAAGAACAAATGGAGATAAAATAAAAAATTATCTTGAAAAAAAAGAAAATAAAAACAACATGCCAAAATTTATGGGATGCATCAAAAGCAGTTCTAAGAAGGAAGTTTAAAGTAATAAACATCTATATTTAGAAAAAAGATCTCAAACAACCTAACTTTACAACTAAGTACTAGAAAAAGAAGAAAAAAATCCAAGCCCAAAGTTATCAGAAGAAAGGAAATAAATATCAAAGCAGAAAGAGACTAGAAGAATAATACAAAAATCAATAAAGTAACAGCTGTTTTTTTTTAAAGTTAAACAAAATTGAGAAACCTTTCAACTGAGAAATAATAAAACAAAGACTCAAGCAAATAAAAAATCAAAGAGGAGAAATTATAATGGACACCACAGAAATAAAAAAGATAAGAATACTATAAAAACTGTACATCACCATTGGATAATCAAGAAGAAACTGATAAATTACAAGAAACATACAGTCTATCAACACTGAATCATGGAGAAACAGAAAATCTGAACAAACCAATTAATACTAAGGAGACTGAATCAGTAATAAAAACCTCCCATCAAAGAAAAACCCAGGGTTAGATGGTTTACTGGTGAATTCTATGAAACATTTAGAGAAGAATTAATACCAACCCTTCAAAAAGTTTTCCAAAAACTGAAGATGAGAAAACACTCCCTAATTCATTTTATGAGGTCAGCATTACCCTGATACCAAAGCCAGATAAGAATACTACAAGAAAAGTTCTCAACAAATTGAGCATAGAAGAAACATCCCTCAACATAATAAAAGCTATATGACAAGCCCATATTAACATCATAGAAACCAAACTCACAGAAACCAAGAGTAAAATGGTGGTTACCATGGGCTTGTAAGTGGGGGAAATGGGAAGATATTGGCCAAAGAGTACACATTTCCAGGTATAAGATAAATAAGTTCTGAGGAGCTAATGTACAGCCTGGTGACTATAGTTAATGACAGTGTATTACATACTTGAAAGTTATTAAAAGAGTAGATCTTAAATGTTCTTACCACAAAAAATATTTCAGATGATTGATGTGTTAACTAACCTTATTGTGGCAATTATTTTGCAATATATGTGTGTATGATTACCATGTTTTATTCCTTAAACTTACAAAATGTTACATGTCAATTATATCTCAATAAAGCTGCGGGGTGTAAGAGGGTGAAAATAAAGGAAACAGAAGTCTTATATGTTAATCATACCTGAATAACAAATAAATAAATTAAAGAAAATCGGTCAAGAAAATAAACAATAGAAAGCCAGTCTGTAAAGAGAAGGAGAGGAAATAGTTTTTTCAAATATGTGGATAGCAACACAGGTGTCGAGGAACAACAAGAAACAGGGAAATATGACCCCAAAAAAGGAACAAAAAAAGTCTCTGGAAAACAACTCTATAAAGTTGTTGAGGATTTCAACACCGCTATTAGTCCAACAAACGTACATACATTTCACCCAGCAGCAGAATACACATTATTCTTAAGTACACACAGAACCATCTCTAGGATAGATTACATGTTAGGTCAAAAACAAGTCTTAACAAATCTAAGAAGACTGAAATCTTCAAGTAGATTTTCCTACCACAGTGGCATGACACCACAAATTAATAGCAAAGGGAGGTCCCTGGTGGTCCAGTGATTAAGATTCAGTGCTCCCAATGCAGGGGGCCTGGGTTCAATCCCTGGTCAGGGAACTGGATCTCACAGGCTGCAACTAAGAGCCCGCATGCCATGACGAAAATCCCACATGCCGCAACGAACATCCTGTGTACCGCAACTAAAAGATCCTGCATGCCGCAACTAAAAAGATCCCACATGCCACAACGAAGATCTCACACACAGCAACAAAGATCTTGCATGCCACAACTAAGACACAGGGCAGCCAAATAAATAAATAAATATTAAAAAGACAGAAATTAATAGCAAAAAAATTGGAGAATTCACAAAGATGTGGAATCTAAATACACACTTTTAAACAACCAGTGAATCAAAAACAAGCCAAAAGGGAAAGTAGAACAAACCCACACATATATGGTCAATTAATTTATGACAAAGGAACCAAGAATATACAATGGGAAAAGGACAGTCTCTTCAATAAATGATGCTGGGAAAACTGGAAAGCCATGTGCAAAAGAATGAAATTGACTACCATCTTACACCATACACAATTAACTCAAAACTTGATGTAAGACCTAAAATGATAAAACTCCTAGAAGAAAACATAGGCAGTAAGCTCCTTGACATTGGTCTTGGAAATGATTTTTGCGGTTTGACAATAATATCAAAGGCAAAAAAAGCAAATATAAACAAGTAGGACTACATCAAACTGGAATGCTCTGGCAAAGCAAAAATCCAACAACAAAACAAAAGGGCAACCTATCAAATGAGAGAAAATATTTGCAAATCATGTATCTGATAAGGGGTTAATATGTAATATATGTGAAAAACTCATACAACTCAATAGCAAAACAACAAAAACTAATCTGATTAAAAAATGGGCAGAGGATCTGAATAGATATTTTTCCTAAAAAGATATACAGATGGCCAAAAGGTATATGAAAAGAGTCTCAACATCACTAATCATTAGAGAAATGCAAATCAAAACCACAACATAATGTACAGCATGATGACTATAATTAAAATACTGTATTCAATATCTGAAAGTGTGCTAAGAGAGTAGATTTTTAAAGTCCTCACCACAAGAAAAAATGTTTTGTAACTATGCATGGTGATGGATGTTAACTAGACATATTGTGGTGATCATTTCACAATATACACAAATATCAAATCATTATGTTGTTAAAGACCTAAATGTAAGACTGGATACTATTTATAAAACTCCTAGAGGAAAATATGGGCAGAACACTCTCTGACATAAATTGCATCAATATTTTTCTGGATCTGTCTTCTACAGTAATGGAAATAAAAGCAAAAATAAACAAATGGGACCTAATTAAATTTGAAAGTCTCTGCATAGTAAAGGAAACCATAAACCAAATGAATACACAACCTACAGGATGGGAGAAAATATTTGCAAACGATGCAAGCAACACAGGATTAATTTCCAAAATATATAAACAGCTCATATAGCTTAATATCAAAAAACCAAACAAGCTAATCAAAAAAGGGCAGAAGACCTAAATAGACATTTCTTCAAAGAAGTTATACAGATGGCCACAACACACAGAAAAAGATATTCAACACTGTTAATTACTAGAGAAATGCAAATCAAAACTACAATGAGGTATCACATCACATCAGTCAAAGTGGCCATCATCAAAAAGTCTACAAATAATAAATGCTGGAGAGGGTGTGGAGAAAAGGGAACCCTCCTACACTGTTGGTGGGAATGTAAACTGGTAAAGCCACTATGGAGAACAGTCTGGAGGACCCTTCAAAAACTAAAAATAGAGTTACCATATGATCTAGCAATCACACTCCTGGGCATATATCTGGAAAGGACAAAAACTCTAATTCAAAAAGATACATGGACCCCAATGTTCACACCAGCACTATTTACAACAGCCAAGACATGGAAGCAACCTAAATGTCCATCGACAGAATGGATAAAGAGGTGGTGTGCATATATGTATGCGCGCGTGCGCACACACACACACACACACACACAATGGAATATCAGTCATAAAAAAAGAATGAAATAATGCCATTTGTAGCAACATGGATGGACCTACAGATTATCATACTAAGTGAAGTAAGTCAGACAGAGAAAGACAAATATCATATGATCTTACTTATTTGTGTAATCTTTTAAAATGATACAAATGAACTTATTTACAAAACAGAAACAGACTCACAGACATGGAAAACAAACTTATGGTTAACAAAGAGAAAAGGCAGGGAGAGATAAATTTGGAATTTGGGATTAGTAGATACACATTACTATACATAAAATAGATAAAAAAGGGCTAACTGGGCTTCCTTGGTGGCACAGTGGTTGACAGTCTGCCTGCCGATGCAGGGGACATGGGTTCATGCCCCGGTCCGGGAAGATCCCACATGCCGCGGAGCGGCTGGGCCCGTGAGCCATGGCTGCTGAGCCTGCACATCCGGAGCCTGTGCTCCGTAACGTGAGAGGCCACAACAGTGAGAGGCCCGTGTACTGCCAAAAACAAGGGCTAACTGTATAGCACAAGGAACTATGTTCAATATCTTATAATAACCTATAATGGAAAAGAATCTGAAAAAGGATATATGTGTGGGGCTTCCCTGGTGGCGCAGTGGTTGAGAATCCGCCTGCCAATGCGGGACATGGGTTCGAGCCCTGGTCTGGGAAGATGCCACATGCTGCGAAGCAACTAAGCCCATGTGCCACAACTACTGAACTGTGCTCTAGAGCCTGTGAGCCACAACTACTGAGCTCGCGTGCTGCAACTACTGAAGCCCACACATCAAGAGCCTGTGCTCCACAACAAGAGAAGCCACCATGATGAGAAACCTGCACACTGCAATGAGAAGCCCGTGCACCACAATGAAGAGCAGCCCCCACTCACTGCAACTAGAGAAAGCCTGTGCACAGCAATGAAGACCCAACACAGTCAAAAATAAATAAATAAAATAGATTAAAAAAGAAAAGAATATATGTGTGTGTATGTGTGTATACACATACACACACATATATATATATATATCTGAATCACTTTGCTGTACACCAGAAACTAACATAACATTGTAAATCAACTATAATTCAATAAAAAAATTTAAATTAAAAAATCATTATGTTGTATATTTGAAATTAATGTTATATATTAACCAATTATATTTCAATAAAAAGCCATAAAAAAGAATAAAGTACCTATGAATAAATTTAACCAAGGAGGTCAAATATCTGCACACTGAAAACTATAAGACACTTATCTCAGATAACCAATCATCACAGGTGAAAGTGTAGAGGCACTCTCAGTTCAAAGCACAAAAGAAGAGTGATACTCCTGCACTCTACATCACAACCATTTAATTTGATTTTGGAAGTTCCGGCCAATGCAATAAGACATGGGTTGGTTATAAAAGCTATACATGTTGGAAAAGAAGAATAAACTTACATTTAAAAATATATATTATACATCAAACACCCAAAAAACTTAGCTAAAATATTACTTATTTATAACACAAATCATCTGTTTTCCTGCTTATACCCTGATGAATTTTTGGTATAATATTATGTTAAGAATTCATAATGCCATATACTGTTATTTGGTTGAGACAAAGCTATCACTTCCCTTTACAAAAATTTTAGTTAAGACAGACTGAGTAATATGTTAACTCACCAAATTAACTTTTACGTATTGGTCAATATATTTGTATATTATCTCATGACTGTCTAAGAAGTTATTTCTACATTTAGTAATGTTCTCACTTCATTTACTTATAATACGGGAACACACAATCATTAACATTTTTATCTTACAAAACAGAAAATCTTTTTACCTTGAAATTCTCTTGCTTCTTCGTAAGTTTGCTTTTTAATCTTACTTTGTAAATTCTCTTCTAAAATATCAGCCTTAATTACAAAAGTTAAAATAAGTAATTAAAAATTATACATCTTAGAACTCTAATTACCTTCTTTTATATCTACAATGTCATTACAGCAACATTTTACTTTTCATTATTTCCTGAATGTATCAAATTTAAAACTGAGAACAATTAATGGATCTGAGAGACATTTGGGAACACTTAATGGTGTGGAGGGACCCACCAAGCAATATTGTGATTCTTCCTCATAAATAATTCCAAATACATCATGTTAATAATTTTTTATTATGATTCTAGTTTACATTTATATTTTCACCTGATTCAATCTCTAGAGAAACTCAAATGGCTTTAAAAAATATTTTTATAAGGCCACTTTAATAACTTACATGATAAAAAAATTGTGAATATATGTTAAATATGTACAGCAATTTGATCATTTCCCTTTTTCCCCAAATTTTAAAATAAGAATTTTCTAGGGCTTCCCTGATGGCGCAGTGGTTGAGAGTCCGCCTGCCGATGCAGGGGACACGGGTTCGTGCCCCGGTCCGGGAAGATCCCACATGCCGCGGAGCGGCTGGGCCCGTGGGCCATGGCTGCTGAGCCTGTGCGTCCGGAGCCTGTGCTCCGCAACGGGAGAGGCCACAACAGTGAGAGGCCTGCGTACCTCAAAAAAAAAAAAAAAAAATTCCTAAATATAAAACAGATTGTATCAAAAGACAAACATTTTATTCCACTTAAATAAGAAAATATTGATGTTTTTAATTAACATTTATTCAAAATATTGAAGGAGTATAGCAATTAAAATAAGTAGCTTTCAAGTTATTGTACTGTATCTTACCTTTGAGATGTCAGTAGCCAGAGTCTTCATTTTAACAAAAGGGGGTGAAACGAATGATGCTGTCGCGGTTTCATTCCCTTGAAGCAATGTTCCAACAGACTGTGAATCTTGAATTTCTTTGCTCAATAATATTCTTGTAAGTGATTTATCATGGGTCTTTGATGAAAGTAGATGGGACAGATCTTCATCAGTTAAAATTTCATTTGAAGTGTTTAAAAAAGGTGATCCATCTTGAGACTTGAGGATCTGTGAAAGATCTGAAATAGCAGGGCTAGCTCTTTCCTTCTCTGAGCTTTAGAATTACGAAACATCTGCTATTAGATTATATGAACAACATTTATTTGTAACTAAAGAATCATTTTCATAATCTATAAGAATAGTAAATAAGCAATTATAATTATTCAGTAATAGTAATACAAATGTGAAATTGATGCTAGATAACAGGCTAAGGATAATATATCTCCTGGGTTTTAAAAGGCACACAGAGGCTCAGCTTGGCCAAGATGGCAGAGTAGGAACACCCTGAGCTCACTTCCTCTAATGGGCACACTAAAATGACAACTATTTACAGAGCAACCATTGATGAGAAAAACTGGATGATTAGCAGAAAAGATCTTCTACTAAAGATACAAAGAAGGAACCACAACAAGACAGGTCAGAGGGGTGGAATCACAGTACAGTCAAGATCCATAGCCCCAAGTGAGTAACCCACAATGGGAGGATAATTACAATGGCAGAGGTTATCCCTGAGAAACAGGAGGTCCAAGCCCCACACTGGGCTTCCCAGCCCAGGAGTCCTACACCAAGAAGACAAGCCCCCAGAATATCTGGCTTTGATGGTCAACGGGGCTTACTTTCGGGAAAGTCACAAGGCTATGGGAAATAGAGACTCTACTCTTAAAGGGCACAAACACCATCTCACGTGGTCCAGGAGTCATGGTAGAAGCAATAATTTGAAAGAAGCCTGAGTCAGACCCACCTGCTGATCTTGGAGAGCCTACCAGAAAGTCAGGAGGCAACTGGAGCTCACCATGGGGGACACATCAAATGGTGTCAGCCATTTTGGGGAGCTCTTTCTACCACATGGACACTGGTAGAACAAATGTCACTTTGGAATACTCCCTCTAGCTTATTAGCACTGGGACCCAGCCCTGGCCACCAGACTGTCAGAACCGGAACCAAGGTTCTCAGGCCAAGTAACTAGCCAGGCAGGGACATACCCACTAGCTGCCTTAAGATGCCCTGAGCCCACAGCCACCCTGGGACATAGCCCTATCCACCAGCAGGCAGACACCAGCCCTGGGACCCCCTGGGCCCTAGCCCCACCCACTAGCAGACGAACACCAGGTATTAGCCACCTCAGGCCCATCAGCCAGCTGCCCAGACACTGGCCCCACCCACCACCAGACTGAAACAAGCTTCAGGACACCCCAGACCTTACAGCTAGCTATGTCATGAACCAGCCCTGCCCATCAGCAGTCTGACACCACTTCCGGTACCCCTAGGTCCAACAGCCAGAGACACCAGGACCTACCAGTGGCCTACCAGTGGGTCAGAACTAGGCCCAGGATGTGGATTCATATACTGGTGGGTGGGCACCAGCCCTGGGACCCCTTGAGCCCTGACCCACACCACCAGTGGGCAAATGCCAGCCCAGGATCATCACAACCCTGCAGCCTACCTTATCAGGATTCAGCTGCCCACCAGGAGGCCAGCACCTGTGCTGCAACCCCTGGGTCCTGGACCTACTCACCAGCAGGCCAACATCAGCACTGGGACACCATGGGCTCCGTAGCCAGTGGCTCTGGGATCTAGCCCAACCTACCAGTGAGTAAACACCAGCTTTGGGACTCCCAGGGACCTACAGCCAGAGACCCAGGACTTACCCAGGATTCAGCTCTGCCCATCAGTGAGCCAGCACTAGCCCTAGGACACCTTGGGCCCCAGCCCTGCCTATCAGCACACTGACACCAGCTCCAGGACCCCAAGACCTGGTGCCATCCACCAACAGGCCAACACCAGTTATGAGACACTTTGGACCCCTCAGCCAGCCCTGTCAGGAACCAGCCCCACATGGCAGCAGGCTGACACTAGATCTGGGAATACCAGCCCAGCAAACACCCAACCCAGAACACAGCTCTGCCCACCAGTGGGCCAGGACTAGCCCTAAAAGCCCCCAGGGTTCCACAGCCAGCTACCTCATGACACAGCCCTGTCAACCAATGGCTGAGAGCCTCCACACATGGCAAGGCCTGGCAACCAACCAGACCAGGGCCCAGCCACACCTAGGAGACTACTCATGGTAGTCAGCCTGCCCACATAGGGGTCACTCCTAGAACAGACAGCTCTGGTGACCAGAGGGGAGTGTGCTGCTGGGACGCATAGGATGTCTCCTACAAAAGGCTCCTTCTCCAAGATACACAGAAAGAAAAACAGAAAACTAGGCAACATGAGGCAACAGAGGATCATGTTCCAAACGAAGGAACAAGATAAAGTCCCAGAGGAAGAACTAAGTTAAATGGAAATAGGCAATCTACCCAACAAAAAGTTCAAGGTAATAATCATGAAAATAATCAAACAACTTGGGAGAAGAATGAACACAGTGAGAAGCTTAACAAAGTTAGAAGATAAAAAGAAGAACCAAATAGAGCTGAAAAATACAATACCTAAAATGAAAAATACACTACAAGGAATCAATAGGAGATTAAATGATACAGAGAAATGGAACAGTGAGCTGGAAAGGAATAATGAAAAGAAAAAAGAATAAAAAAGAAATCAAGACAGTTTAAAAGACCTCTGAGACAACATCAAGTCTATTAACATTGGCATTAGAGGCATTCCTGAAGGAGAAGAGAGAAAAAGGGGCAAAGGACATAATTGAAGGCATAATAGCTGAAAACTTCCCTAGCCTGGGAAGGGAAATGCACATCAAGGTCCAGGAAGCACAGAGAGTCCCAAACACAATCATCCCAAAGAGGACCATACCAAGACACACTGTAATTAAAATGAGAAAATATAAGATGAAGAGAGAATATTAAAAGCAAGGGAGAAGCAACAAGTTAGGTACAAGGCAACTCCTGTAAGTCTATCAGCTAACTTTTCAGCAGAAACTCTATAGGCCAGATGGGAGTGGCATGGTATATTTTAAATGATGAAAGGGAAAACCTACAACAAGAAATGCTCTACCCCACAAGGCTTTCTTTCAGATTTGATGGAGAGAGCAAAAGTTTTACAACCAAGTAAAAGCAAAGAGTTCAGCATCACCGAACTAGCATTATGAGAAATGTTAAGGGAACTTCTCCATGTGAAAAAGGAAAGACAACAACTAGAAACATAAAAAGTACAAAAGGAAAAAGCTCATTGATAAAGGCAAATATACAGTAAAGGTAGTAAATCAACCACACACAAAGTTAGTAGGAAGGTTAAAAGACAAAAGTAGTAAAATTATCTATATTCACAATAAGCATTTAAGGGATACACAAAACAAACAGATGTAAAAGATGATGTCATAAACAGTAATCATGGGGGAAAGGAAGTAAAAACACAGGGTTGTTAAAATTCATTTGAAATTAAGAAATCAGAAATTGGAAATAATCATATATATATTGAGAGATTCCTATATATAAATCTCATGGTAACCTCAAACCAAAAACCTATTATAGACACACACACAAAGAGAAAAGAATCCAAACATGACACTAAAGATTGTCATCAAATCACAAAAGAACAAAAGAAGAAAGGGGAAAAAAGACCTACAAATCCAAAACAATTAACAAAATGGCAATAAGAACATACTAATCAATAATCACACTAAATGTAAACAGAATAAATGCCCCAATCAAAAGACACAGACTGACTGAATGGATACAAAAACTATATATATGGCTACAAGAGACTCACTTCAGATCTAAGACATACAACAGACTGAAAATGAGGGGATGTAAAAAGGTATTCCATGTAAAATGGAAAGCAAAAGAAAGCTGGGGTAACAATACTTATATCAAAAATAAATAGACTTAGAGATTATAACAAGAAACAAAGAAGGGCATTAAATAATGATAAAGGGATCAATCCAAGAAGGTAAAACAATTGTAAATATATATGCACCCAACATAGGAGCACCTAAATACATAAAGCAAATATTAATAAACATAAAGAGAGAAATTGGCAGTAACACAATAACAGTAGGGGACTTTAACATCCCACTCATATAAATGGACAGATGATCCAGACAGAAAATCAATACGGAAACACTGACTTAGATTACTCATTAGACCACCACTACATTAGACCACATGGACTTGTTTCTACTCCCTCATGCCGCAGCATGAGTCCCAATAAAGCCTTGCCTCAATTTCTTGTCTGACCTCATCAATTTCTATTCATTAAAGAGTCCAAGGACCCTGGTCAGCAACAGTATCTCACAGAAAGGAGCCCATACACTCGTCTGGAGCCCCAATTTTTTGACTGCTGCCCAGGACACCTCTAGTTTGCCCAGTTCTGGGGGCCAGCAGGGCTTACACTTGCAGTCACATGGGGCTGTACATATTTGCATCCTTTAAAAGCTATTAGCGGAGGGTCTCACTTCAAATCAGCCTGAATCTAGGAATGAGATCTCCCCTCTAAGACACTGGTCTAGGAACACCCTCAATAACTGAGAATTATTACAACTAAAATAGGCTGCTTGGACAACAACAAAGGTTTGAGAGACAACCCAGACCTAAGGCAGGGTTGAACGACAAGGTCACCTTACACAAGGCCATCCAAACAAAAATAACATTCAGAGATACAAACCACTATGTATAAAATAGATAAGCAACAAGGATACACTGTATAGTACAGGAAAATATAGCCATTGTTTTGTAATAACTTTAAATGGATTATGAGCTATAAAAATATTAAATCACTATGTTGTACATCTGAAACTAATACAATACTATAAATCAACTATACTTCAATTTTAAATAGACAGAAAAAACATTAATGAAACAGTGATAAGTAACACCTGAGAAAGGGTTCAAAGTAATGGTCATAATAATATGCTCACCAAACTAAGGAGAATGGAACACAGTAGGAACTTCAACAAAGAGAAAGAAAATGTAAGAAAAATCCAAACAGAAGTCACAGAGCTAACATCTCTAATTATTAGAGAAAGATAATCAAAACTACAATGAGGTATCACCTCACACTGGTCAGAATGGCCATCATTAAAAATATCTACAAATAACAAATTCTGGAGAGGGTGTGGAGAAAAGGGAATCCTCCTACACTGTTGGTGGGAATGCATACTGGTGCAGCCACTATGGAAAACAGTATGGAGGCTCCTCAAAAAACTAAGAATAGAGTTGCCATGTGATCCAGCAAAACACTCCTGGGTGCATATCTGGACAAAATTATAATTCAAAGAGATACATGCACCCCTATGTTCACAGCAGCACTATTCACAATAGCCAAGACATGGAAACAACCTAAATGTCCATCAACAGCTGAATGGATAAAGAAGATATGGTACATATGCACAATGGAATATTACTCAGCCATAAAAAAGAATGAAATAATGCCATTTGCAACAACATGGATGGACCTAGAGATTATCACACTAAGTGAAGTCAGAAAGAGAAAGACATACCATATGATATCACTTATATGTGGAATCTAAAATGTGACATAAATGAACTTATCTACAAAACAGAAACAGACTCACAGACACAGAAAACAAACTTATGGTTACCAGAGGGGAAAGAGGGTAGGGGAGGGATAAATTATACAGAATGGATAAACCACAAGTTCCTAATTTATAGCCCAGGGAACTATATTCAATATCCTGTGATAAAATATAATGGAAAAGAATATGAAAAAGAATGTATGTGCGTGTGTGTGCGTGCGTGTGTGTGTGTGTGTATATATATATATATATATACACACACACACACACGCACGCACACACACATAACTGAATCACTGTGCTGTACAGCAGAAATTAACAAAACATTGTAAATCAACTACAGTAAGTCCCCTACATATGAACCTTCAAATTGCGAACTTTCAAAGATGTGAACATGCGTTTGCATGTCCAATCACGTAAGTTAGTCCACATGTCTGGTGTAAACTGTCATATGCGTGCATCCTCTACAAGTGGTTGTGCTTTTGTGTACTTTATTGTACAGTACTATACAGAGTACAGCAGTACAGTATCTTTATTTCAAGCCCAGGATGTCCGGAAGCAAGTGTAAAAGCAGTGGTGATGTAGCTGGTACTGCTAAGAAGCACCAAGCGATAATAATGGAAACAAAAGTGAAAATAATTGAGAGAGTGGAGCGACAAGAAGAAGAAGTACTGAAGAACTGAAGAGATTCACAATGCAGGAAATGGCAAGGGGATTTTCTTTATTTGAGGAAGCAATGTTAGTTTTTGAGGCATAGGACCTGAATGTAGAACAGTACACATGAAGATTGCAGCAGCCATTGAGAATGCAATCCAGAGCTACCATGTCATCTATGACAAGAAAAAAAGAGCTACTAACTAGACATCACTAGAACCGTTTTTCAAGAGGATAGGTAGACTTGAATCCAGCAAGCAACCAGAACCTGTGTCATCAACGTCAGGCGTGAGTGAAAATGCAGCTTGCCCTCCCTCTCCTATTTCTGATCCTTCAGCTCTACCATCTCCCACCTCCACTCCCTCCTCCAGTCTATAACTCTTTTTGCCTGTTCACTCGATGCCAGCTGTTGTACTGTTCTACTGTACTTTTCAAGGCACTGTACTATAAGATTAAAAATGTTTACTTTTGTGTTTGTTTTTTATGTATCACTTGTATGAAAAGTATTATAAACCTATTACAGTACAGTACTATATAGACAATTGTGTTAGTTGGGTACGTAGGCTAACTTTCCTGAACTTATGCCAACAAACTGGACTCATGAACATGCTTTTGGAACAGAACTCATTCGTATGTAAGGGACTTACTGTATACTTCAATAAAATAAATTAAAAAAATAAAAATTAAAAAATAGAAGCCAGAGAGCTAAAGAATACAATAACTTAACTGAAAAATACACTAGAGGGGTTCAAGAGCAGACTAGATGAAGCAGCAGAAAGGATAAGAGAACTCAGACAGGGCACAGGAACCCACCTAATCAGAGCAGCAAAAATTTAAAAAAATTTTTTGAGTGAAGATAGCTTAAGGGACTAACAGGACAACATCAAGTGGACTAACAGTCACATTATAAGATTCCCAGAAGAAGGAGAGAAAAAAAGCAGAAAGCTTTTTTGAGGAAATAATGGGTACAAAACTTCCCTAAGCTGGGGAAAGAAACAGACATCCAGATCCAGGAAGGCCAGAGAATTCAAAATAAACCGGACTCAAAGAGATCCACACCAGGACACGTTATAATTAAAATGTCAAAAGTTAAGGACAAAGAGATAATTTTAAAAACAGCAAGAAAGAAAAAAAAAAAAGCAACGGGGCACCTCCATTAAACAGTCAGCATATGGACTTCCCTGGCAGTCCAGTGGTTAAGACTCCACTCCGTGCTTCCACTGCAGGGGATACGGGTTTGATCCCTGGTCAGGGAACTAAGATCCCGCATGCTGCATGGTGTGGTCAAAAAATTAAAACAAACGAAAAAGAAAAAAAAAGGAGTCAGCATATTTTTCAGCAGAAACATCACAGGCCAGAATAGAGTGTTGTGATATACTCCAAGTGCTGAAAGAAAAAGATTCCCATCCAGTACTCTACCTGGCAACATCTTTGTTCAGAATTGAAATAGAGATAGTTTTCCAGACAAGCAAAAGCCAAAGGAGCTCATCACCACTAAACAAGACTAACAAGAAATGTTTAGTGACTTCTTTAAGCTAAAAAGAAAGGGTGCTAATTAGTAACAAGAAAGCATGTGAAAGTGTGAATCTCACTGGCAAAGGTAAATATATAGTGAACGTAGTGAATGCATCATTTATAAAGTTAGTGTGAAAGTCAGAAGTCAAAAGCAGTAAAAATAACTGCAACCACAATAACTAGTTAAGAAATACACAAGACAAAAAGATGTAAAATGTGACATCCAAAACATGAAACATGGCAGGGGGAGAGTAAAAATGTAGGGCTTTAGAATGTATTTAAACTGAAGTTGTTATCAACTTAAAATAGACTTATAAATATAACTTGTTACATGAAAGCCTCAAGGTAACCACCATGCAAAAACCTATAGTAGATACACAAAAGATGATAAGACATGAATCTAAGCATACCACTAAAGAAAGCAAACCACAAGGGAAGAGAGAAAGAGAAATAAGGCACAGACAGTGAAGGGATGGGAAAAGGATATTCCATGCAAGTGGAAACCAAAAGAAAGCTAGAGTAGCTATACTTCTATCAGACAAAATTTGAAACAGAAACCATAACAAGAGACAAAGAAGGGTATTACATAATGATAAAGGGGTCAACCCAACAAGAGGATGTAATATTATGCATGCAATATAGGAGCAACAAATATATAAACTATTAATTGACCTAAAGGGATAAATATATAGCAATACAATAATAGTAGGGGACTTTAATACCTCACTTACATCAACGAATAGATCATTCAAACTGAAAATCAATAAGAAAGGATTGTCTTTAAATGACATATTAGATCAGATTAACTTAACAGATATATATAGAACATTCCATTCAAAAGAAACAGGATACAGATTCTTCTCAAGTGCACACAGAACATTCTCCAGGATAAATTACATGTTAGGCCACAAAACAAGTTTTAACAAATTTAGGATTAGAGTAAAATCATATTAAGTATCTTTTCCAACCACAATATTATGAAAATAGAAATAAATTACAAGAAGAAAACTGGAAAATTTACAAATATTTGAAGATGAAACAACATGCTACTGAACAACCAATGGGTCAAGAAGGAAATCAAAACCAAAATTAAAACAGTACCTTGAGACAAAAGAAAATGGATATACAACATACTGAAATATAGGGGATGCAATGAAAGCAGCTTTAAGAAAAAAGTTCATAGTAATAAATGCTTAACTCACAAATAAGAAAAATTTCAAATAAATAACATAAATTTACACTCTGAGAAAAAGAAGAACAAAGCCCAACTTTCGTAGAAGAAAGGAAATAACAAAGATCACATCGGAAATAATGAAATGGAGTCTAAAGAAATGACCAAAAAATAATCAATAAAACCAAGAGCTGGTTCTTTGAAAAGATAAACAAAAATGACAATTAGCTAGACTCACAAAGAAAAAAAGATAAAAGGCTCAAATAAATAAAATCAGAAATAAAAGAGGAAACATGACAACTGATATCACAGAGATACAAAGGATCCAAAGGGACTACTATGACAATTATACACCAATAGTATGGACAATCAAGAATAAATTCATAAATTCCTACAATATACAACCTTCTAAGACTGAATCATGAAGAAAGAAAAATTGAACAGTCTGATTACTACTATTAAGGATAATGAATCCATAATTTTATTTATTATCTCTGGAAATTGGCATTGTTAGGGATATTTATTCTTTCCTTGTTATTTTCTGAATATTTTAAATGTTCTACAGAGAATACATGCTGTTACAATAAATACATACAAGTAACAGTATAAAAAAGAAAATAGCCTTGTGGGTTCTTGCTACTAAGTTTAACCTCATATTCAGTACATTTATAAAGCTAATGATCATTTTCCCTGGAACCTATCAGATTTTCCAGTGTTTGTTCACAGTGATTTCTTCAAATCCAGATACTTTTACTGAAAGCAGAGAAACTGTCTACAGTAAAGATGCAGGAATAAAGATGCAGACATAGAGGATGGACTTGAGGACACAGGGAGGGGGAAAGGTAAGCTGAGACGAAATGAGAGAGTGGTATGGACATATATACACTACCAAATGTAAAACAGATATCTAGTGGGAAGCAGCCGCATAGCACAGGGAGATCAGCTCGGTGCTTTGTGTCCACCTAGAGGGGTGGGATAGGGAGGGTGGGAGGGAGACGCAAGAGGGAGGAGATATTGGGATATATGTATGCACATAGTTGATTCACTTTGTTATACAGCAGAAACTAACACACCACTGTAAAGCATTATACTCCAATAAAGATGTTTAAGAAAATAAATACATAAAACTCCTTAAACAAAGGTCCAGGACCAGGACACTTCCCTGGTGAATTCCATCAAATATCCACAGAAGGATAAACACCAATCTTTCTCAAACTCGTTCAAATAACAGAAGAGGAGGAAATATTTCCAAACTCGTTTTACAAGACCAGCATTACTCTGATACCAAAACCAGACAAGGTCACCACAAGAGAAGAAAATTACAGACAAACAACCCTTAATAACATAGATGCAAAAATCCTCAACAAAATGTTAGCAAACTGATACAACAATCTATTAAAAGGATCATACATCACGAGCAAGAGGGATTTCTATCAGGGCTGCAGAAATGGTTCAATATCTACAAATCAATCAATGTGATATACCACATTAACAAAATAAAGAATAAATGTTGTATGATCATCTCAATAGCTGTAAAAGAAAAAAACATTTCACAAAATTCAACATTTATTTATGACAAAAACTCTCAACAAAGTGGGTATAGAGGAAACGTACTCAACAAAAAATAGGCCATGTATAACAAACTCACAGATAATGTAATACTCAAAGATGAAAAGCTGAAACCAATTCCTCTAAGATCAGGAAGAAGAAAAGGATGCCCACTCCTTCCACTTTTAGCAAACATATTATTGGAAGTCCTAGTCACAGCAATTTGGCAAAATAATAATAATAAAAGGCATCTACATTGGAAAGGAGAAAATAAATCTGTCACTATTTGCAGATGACATGATAGAGAAAACCCTAAAGACTACCAAAAAACTGTTAGAAATATAAAGTTGCAGGATACAAAACTGATTAACAAAAATCTATTGCATTCCTATACAGTAAAAATGAACTATCCAAAAGAGAACTTAAGAAAACAATGCCACCTACAATTGCATCAAAAAGAATAAAATAGCTAGGAATAAATTTAACAAAGGAAGTGAAAGACCTGTACACTGAAAACTATATGTCCTTGATGGCACAAGACACAAATAAGTGGAAAGATATTCCATGCTCATGGATTGGAAGAATTAATATTGTTAAAATGTCCATAATACTGAAAACAATCATCAGGTTTGAGGCATTCCTTATCAAATTTCGAATGGCATATTCACAGAAATAGAACAAACAATCCTGAAATTTGTATGGAACCATAAAAGATCCTGAATAGTCAAAGCAATCTTGAGAAAGAAGAACAAAGCTGGAGGCATCATGTGCCCTGACTTCAAACGATATTACAAAGCTATGGAAATCAAAACAGTATGATATGGGGGGAAAAACAGACATCGATCAATGGAACAGAGTAGAGAGCCCAGAAATAAACCCACACATATATGGTCAATCAATTTATGATGAAGGAGCCAAGAATATACAACGGAGAAAGGACAGTCTCTTTGATGAATGGTGTTGGGAAACTGGAAAACCACATGCAAAGAATGAAACTGGACCACTTTCTTACACCATACAAAAAAATTAACTCCAAACGAATTAAAGACTTGAATGTAAGACATGAAATTATAAAACATCTAAAAGAAACATAGATGATAAGTTCCTTGACATAGGTCTTATTGAATTTGGGGGGTTTGACACCAAAAGCAAGACATCAAAAGCAAAAATAAACAAGTGGAACTACATCAAACGAAAAAGCTTCTGCAGAGCAAAGGAAACCATCAACATAATGAAATGGCAACCTACTAAATGGGAGAAAATCATATATCTAATAAAGGGTTAATATCCAAAATACATAAAGAACTCATAAAACTCAATTGCAAAAAAAAAATAGTATCAATCTGAGTAAAAAATGAGCAGATGATCTGAACAGACATTTTTCCAAAGAAGACATACATATGGCCAATAGGTACATGAAAAGATGTTCTAAATCACTAATCAACAGGGAAATGCAAATCCAAACCACAATGAGACATCACCTCACACCTGTCAGAATTGCTATTGGCATAAAGACAAGAAATAACAAAGTGTTGGTGAGAATAGGTAAAAGGAAACCCTTGTGCACTGTTGGTGGGAATGTAAATTGGTG
Organism: Delphinus delphis; assembly: GCF_949987515.2. Lineage (NCBI taxonomy): Eukaryota > Metazoa > Chordata > Mammalia > Artiodactyla > Delphinidae > Delphinus > Delphinus delphis. The sequence goes on from NC_082684.1 coordinate 162,126,343, forward strand.
CAGCCACTATGGAAAAGAGTATGGAGTTTCCTCAGAAAAACTAAAAATACAACTACCAGATGATCCAGGAAATATCCACTTCTGGATATTTTTCCAAAGTAAATGACAACACTAACTGGAGAAGATATATGCAGTCCCATGTTTAATGCAGCATTATTTACATTAGCCAAGGTATGGGAACAGCCTATGTGTCCACTGTTGGGTGAACAGATAAAGAAAATATTATATATATATACACACACACACATACATAAGTGCATGCACACACGCACACGCGCACACATACACAGTAAAGTATTATTCAGCCATGAAAAACAATGAAACCTTGCCATTTGTGACAACATGGATGGACCTTGAGAGGATTATGCTAAGTCAAATAAGTCAGACAGGGAAAAACAAATACCATATGACCTCACTTACATGTGGAATCTAACACAAAATAAAACAAAAACTAAGCGCATAGATACAGAGAACAGATTGGTAGTTGCCAGAGGCAGGAACTGGGGGTAAGGGGGGTGGCTGGGCAAAATGGGTGAAGGGAGTCAAAAGGTACAAACTTCCACTTATAAAATAAACAAGTCTAGGGGATGTAATGTACAGCATAGTGACGACAGTTAATAATACTACACTGAATATTTGAAAGTTGCTAACAGAGTAAATGTTGAAAGTTCTCATTACAAGAAAAAAAGTTCTGTAATTATGTATAGTGATACATGTTACCTAGACTTGTGGTGATCGAGTCACAATATATGTAAATACTGAATCATCATATTGTATACCTGAAAATAATATAATGTATGTCAATTATACCTCAATAAAAAATTTTTAAAGATAAAACATTATTTTATATCTGACAAGTCTGTATTGGATCAACTGTCCTGAACAAAAAAGGAAACATCTGGATTACCAAAAACCCACAAAAATCAATACACAGTTAATTTATAGATTCAAATTCCAGATAATAATGAACTGATATAACCAAAAAGCAAAAGGCAAAATTCCAAGCAAAAGATAGTACATAGAAAAAATTTTAAAATAATATACAGGGCTTCCCTGGTAGTGCAGTGGTTGAGAGTCCGCCTGCCGATGCAGGGGACACGGGTTCGTGCCCAGGTCCGGGAAGATCCCACATGCCGCGGAGCGGCTGGGCCCGTGAGCCATGGCTGCTGGGCCTGCGCATCCAGAGCCTGTTGCTCTGCAACGGGAGAGGCCACAACAGTGAGAGGCCCGCGTACCGCAAAATAATAATAATAATAATAATAATATACAAGTGAAGTAAATAATAATATAAAAGGTTAAACTTCTCACAACACTTATTACTGTTTTGGTTATTTCCTTACCTGTGGATGTTTAATTTTATCATTTTCTTTTTGTCCACCTGAATCTGCCACTAGTGTTTTTCTTGTGTCTTTCTCCAATGGTATATATTTTGAATCTTCACCTTTAACTTTTATTTTATCAATACCCATTTCTGCTGTTGTCTTGGTCTTTCCCTCACTTTTAAGTAACTCCATTTCTTGATTTTGGAAATAGGCAAGTTGCTCCTTAGCTCTTTCAGCTTCCTGTTTTTAAAAAAGTAACTTTGTCAAGCATTATTTCTATAACATTTTCCTGCCAACATGACAACTTTCAGGAATCTTCATATATTCATGGCCACACTGGTTCTTAATTTTATTTTTACAGAGTTAGAGGAAACTAAGTTAAACCACTGGTATAATCCACAGTTTAACAGATCCAAATTAAAATTAAAAACTATGAAGAAATCTCTTCTACTTAAAGGGCTATTTTCATATGCAAGAGGTTCTACTGGCCACTGTTTTTTAAGGCTCTAATTATAATACAGGTACAATAAAAGTTAATAAAATGCATACATTATACATAGAATGTACCCAAGATAATTAAGATCTGTAATGTCAAATAATAAAAGAAAATGTGAAAAGTAATTTATTTCTTCTAAAATAAATTTTTTAATGTCACTTTTAATATTAACAAAAGTTATTTGTATGAAAGAAAGAAAAAAGTTCACAGTCTCACCACAAACAGAAAGCTCACTGTTAACATGTTGATATATACTCTTTTTAAGTATTTCTAATTATAGCTAGTGCATATGTGTATATGTATTTTTAAACTTTTATCTAGATTGGATCACACTATACATAGAGGCATAATATGCTCTTTTCATTAAATAACGTCATAAGGTATGTTTTCATGATGATAAATATACATCCAAATCAGAATAGCTAACAGAAATATATTTTAATAATATACCTTAATTAATTTATCAAATTTCTTATCAGTGGACATATTGGTAATTTTTAAAAAATTGCTATTAAAATTTTTCTATTCTACATACTTGTACAAAATCTTTGTACATTTTTTCTTTTTTACAATAAATTTTTAGAAGTGGAATGGTTCACTGTAAAGACTATGTCTTTCCAAGACTTTTGTTATGTATTTTCTTCCAGAAAAGTATCAATCCATACTGACAATAGAAGTATGTGAAAGACTGCTCATTGCAGCATAAATCCACAAATATTGGTTATTTCTGTTCCTTAAATTTTTAACAAAATGGTAGGTAAAAAATATGTATCCCTCTGCTATTTTAAAATGCATTTATTTGATAACTAGTAAGGATGAATATATTTGTATGCATTTATTGACCATGTGTGTTTCTCAATTATGACTTGCCTATTTGTGTCCTTTGTCTATTTAGGAGGAAGAATATCCATATTTCCTGTAGATTTGTAAAAGATCTTGATATAAAACATTTTGTAAAGATTTTCCATTTACCTTTATATCTCATGAATTTTTTAACCATAAAAAGTTTTATTTTATATATAGCCAAATATATTAACATATTCCTTTATGGTATAATGCTTAGGAAGCCTTGTTCTAGCCAAGACATGTAACTGTTACTCAGTGTTTCTTCCAATATATTAATAGTTCATTTATTACTTTTGGATCTTAAACCAATCTGCAACTTATTTTAGTGTATTACATTAACTAGAAACCCAACAATGTTTTCACAGTAGTTTACTTTTGTGACTATTTTATCCTTCTATGAAAAAATTTTAATAACTAAAACTATAAACTATAAAATTACTATATTCATTTGAATCTGTTTCTGGACTTTTCATTCAGTACCAAATCCAGAACCACACTGCTTTAGTTATTGTGTTTTTATATTTTATATTGATTTTTGGATGAGCAAATCCTCCTTAATTGTTCTTCTGTGAAATCACCAGTTTCTTATCTCAATATATCCTATAATAATTATGCTAATTAAAAAAAAACCCATTTGTATCTAGAAATAAATTGCTTTAAGCTTGTATATCAATTTTCTTTCTAGCTTACTGTTTTGGAAAGAATACATACTAAATTTTATTTATATATTTCCATTGCATAAAATGAGAATACTTTAAACCTGGCAAAATAATACTATAGACCTATTAGTTTACAAAGTTAAAATTATTCATTTAAAAAGTTGTTTATAGATATTTTCTTCCCTTGTTAACAATTTCAAAGGAACATGATATCTTTTTACCTGTAAAGCTTGTTTCAGTTGTTCCCGAAGAACTCTGTTCTCAATTTTCAGAGCATGTGCTACTTCCTAGGATGTAATATGGGGGGAAAGTATTCATTGGTATTTTTGTTTTTATTAATTTATTATCATAATTATTACCTTTCTAAAGTGCATAGATAGCCAAGATGATGATTTGAGCATAAACATTTACTGCACACTTCTCAGGCAGAATGGTGGATAACTTCTGTAGCTATAGCTTCCTATTGATTTTCCATAGGAAAAGTGACCTTGAATCTACGAAATTATAACTACAGTAAACATTTCATTACTCCTTTTCTCAAGGCCTGAAATATTTAAATACAAATATTTCAAATTTTAAGAAAAGAAGCAACTCTACTCTTAACACAAAAGAAATATAGTTCTGATTTTGTGAGAACGAGTAGATTCTACTATGCATGGAAAGTCTCAAGAATTCTCCATCAGATGGAAGACAGTTTGAGGAACCATATCTAAAATCCCCAGTTTCTTTCTTTCCTTTTTTTTTGATGATAGCCATTCAGACTGGTGTGAGATGGTATCTCATTGTAGTTTTGATGCATTTCTCTAATAATTAGCGATGTTGAACATCTTTTCATGTGTCTCTTGGCCATCTGTATGCCTTCTTTGGAGAAATGTCTATTTAGGTTTTCTGCGCATTTTTTGATTGGGTTGTTTGTTTTGATGATATTAAGCCGCATGAGCTGTTTGTAAATTATGGAGATTAATCACTTGTCACATCATTTGCAAAAAAAAAAGTGATACAAATGAACTTATTTACAAAACAGAAACAGGCTCACAGACTTAGAGAACGAACTTATGGTTACTATGAGGGAAGGGTGGGTGGAAGGGATAGTTAGGGAGTTTGGAATTGACATGTACACACTGCTATATTTAAAATGGATAACCAATAAGGAACTAGCACAGGGAACTCTGCTCAATATTCTGTAACAACCTAATTGGGAAAAGAATTTGAAGAATAGATACATGTATATGTAGCTGAATCACTTTGTTGTACACCTGAAATTAACACAATGTTGTTAATGAACTATACTCCAATATAAAATAAAAAGTTAAAAAAAAAAAGTCCCCGGTTTTGATTCTGGTATAGCAGAGCAAGTTCCTACTGGACAAACCCTGCCACACATAACAACCACAAACTCTAAACAAAATACAAATATCAACACTAGAGAGCAAACAAGAGTAGGTAGATTCTTGAGAGAAGCTGACACTTGGAAGAAGGGAAAAGTCCTACATAAGATCCTTGTTTTCCAGCTTCTAATCTGAGGGCAAACCCACTGAGCCAGGCAGAACCCTAATAGCTAATTAAAACAAACAAACAAACAAACCTGAGTTTTTAGACCTTACAAACCAGGGTACAGAGTTCAGGGCAACCACAGCCACTGGAAAGGTTAGGGGAAATCACACAAAGAAGGGAGCTGGAGACAGGGTGCCCCAAACCATTTGTACAAACTACACAAATCTACCCCTGACCCCTTAAGCATATATGCATAAGGAAGATTCTAAACAGCCTAGCAAAAGCTATAAGAAATTAAATGTGATTTAAGCTGCTGCCTAAATACAGAATTTTCATTTTGCACCCAATCATGTTAATAATAAATTAAAGCAAAATAAATAAACAAAAATAGTACCAATCATAAGAAGAATATAGCAGAATCCAGAGCTTCAACAACATGACATTCACAATATCCAAGATACAATTTAGAATTATTTGAATCTGAAGAAACAGGAAAATGAGACTTACTCTTAAAAGAAAAGAATTTACAGGGAAGGTGGTTAAAGATGGGGCACAGCAAGAGCCTGGACTTACCTCCTACCATGGAATCAGCAAATATATACCTACATACAGATCAGTTCCCTCTGAAAAGAACTTTAGAACTAGCCAAACAAGTGCTCCACAACAAAGAATAAAAAGGGACTATATCAAGACAGGTAGGAGAGGCAAAGAAACACTCTCACCAGAAACCCTACCCCCAGCATGACAGCACACTTTAGAGAGGGATCTCACCAGACAGGCACTTTTCCCAGAGGAGCAAGGGATGCTTCCCATATCAAGCACCCTGGCTCCTGGGATCTACACCAGAGAGAGGAACCCCTGAAATGCCTTGCTTTGAAAACCAATGGGGCTGACATCCAATGGTCCCAAAGTGCTGTAGAAAACTGAGAACCCCCTCCCCGCAAAGGGCTGACATGTGGTCTCACTCACCTGGAGACCCAGGGAAATAACAGCGGTCTGAAAAGTGTCATGATTATATGTGAAGGGGAGTCATTTTCAAATCTAAAAGCATCAGCTGGAGGGGTGGTGGACAGCAGAAACACTCCCCAGAAACAGAAGCACTGTCAGACACCATTATTGCACTCCCCACCTCATCTGCTAGCACAGGCTTACAGCTTGGATGCAGGGGTGAGCCAATCATGGCAATACCCCACTGCACTACTGAAGCCAGAGAGCTCCAGAGGCTGCAATGTTCCCCCACTCCCTGCCTAGGATGGACAGGAACGAATGGTCACAGCATTTTCCTGCAACCTAGCTAAAGACTGCAAGTGCAGGCAACTACTATACTCCCCCTTCCTCTGGCTGGGGCTGATGAGTGCAAGCAGTCATGGTGTTTTCCCTCTCCCAGCCTAAAGCTGACTCAACACTCCCCTGCCCCCTAAGCTGAGGGTGGCAAGACTGAGAAGTCAGGGTCTAAACCCAATGCATGCACACAGACAAGGCACTCTCAATGCTGCATTGCTAAAGCCTGTGGGCAGGCAGTCAGGTCATTTTCCCATTGCCTTCCTGAAGCAAGAGAGCAAGACCCACCCCCTACACTCTCCAGCTACCCAGCTAAAGCCAGTGGGAGTACACAATCCACACAAGGGAAACCCCCCGATCACTTAGCCCCAGTGGCCCATGGGGCTGGTGTTCCTGAGTTCCATGGGACTGTAACTTGGAGACAGTTATTGGCAGGCCACCACCCTCAGCCTGGAGCTTCACCCTGAGGGACAGGCTTCAGGTTTACCACACTTTCGGAGGCTAAGGACACACTCCCAGGAAACGTAACCAGGGACACATCAGGTTTGTGTACCCCCTTGGCCTCACCCCTTGACAAGACTCCCGAGAAAGGAGCTTATATACTCATCAGGAGCTTAGCTTTTTGCAAATGTTGCCCAGGGGACACCTCCAGATCTCCTGGTCTGGAGACCAGCAGGGATTACAATTGTGGCCCCACAGCATAGTATATATCTGCACACTTTAAAAGCTACTACCTGAGGGCCTAGCATCCAATCAACCTGAAACTAGGTGTTAAATCAGATTCCTCCCCTTGGAACACTGACAGGGCATGGCACACCATCGATAACAGAAACACTTCAAGAATTAATCAAACAGCACCCCCCACAAAACCAGGATGGGTAAATGTTCTGAACCCTGCTCTGCCCATGCAGTAAACAGGCCACAACTTGGCCAGGCAAGGGCCCCAAGCTCTACCTAGCCCACACAGAGACCTAGCTACAACCAGGACAGGCAAGTGACTCAAACTCAAGCCTTGGTTGCATCACAGCTGGTGGATGCAGCCCACTGTGAGGGATGCCCATGAAGTGCCTGACTCCTGTGGTCAGGGAAGATTGCACTTTTAGGCCACACAGAACAGCTCCTACACAAGGCCACTCCTTCAAGACTGCAGGAGGTAGTTACTTCCCCTAATACCTATAGACAAACACAGAGAGACAGGCAAAATGAAGAGACAGAGGAATATATGTTCAACACTATAGACCAAGGCGAATCCCCAGAAAAAGGCCTTAATAAAACAGAGATGACCAACCTAAAAGAGTTTCAACCTAAAAGATTTTAAAGTAATGATCATAAAAAAGCTCACCAATTTCAGGAAAGGAATGAATGAGCATAGTGAGACCTTCAACAAAGAGACAAAAAATATAAGAAAATACCAAACAGGAAGTTATAATGAACTGAAAAACAAGCTAGATGGGTTTAACATCAGAATGGATGAAAAAGAAGCAAAAATAAGCAAGTAGGAAGACAAAGCAATGGAAAACACCCAGAAAGAGCAGCAAAATGAAAAAAGAATTTTAAAAAGTGAGGATACCTTAAAGGACCTCTAGGACAACATTAAACAAAATAACATTTGCATTTATGGGGGTCCCCAAAAGGAGAAAAGGCCAGAAAAATTACTTGAAGAAATAATGGCTGAAAAATTCTCTAATCTGGGGAAAAAAACAGACATCCACGTCCAGAAAACAAAGAGAATTCCAAATAACATGAACACAAAGAGAAACACACCGCTATACTTTGTAATTAAAATGGTACAAGTTAAAGATAAAGAGGAAATCTTAAAAGCAGCAAGAGAAAAGCAACTTATTAGGTACAAGGAAAACCCCATAAGGCTGTGAAAAGATTTTTCAGCAGAAACTTTGTAGGCCAAAAGGGAGTGGAATGACATATTCAAAGTACTGAAAGAGAAAAAGAAACCAGCCAAGAATTCTCTACCTGGCTAGGTTATCATTAGGAAATGAAGGAGAGATTAAGAGTTTTACACACAACCAAATGCTAAAGAAGTTTATCACCATTAAACCAGCCTTAGAAGAAATGTTAAAGGAACTTCTCTAAACTAAAAAGAAAAGGAACTAATTAATAGTAAGAAAAAATATGAAAGTAAAAATCTCACCAGAAAAGGTAAATAAATAATAAAGGTAGTGGATGGTTGGTTCACTTATAAAGCAAGTACAAAGGATAAAAGACAAAAGTAGTAAAAGTAATTAAAATACAATAGTCAAGGGGTACATAGAATTAAAATATGTAAAATGTGTCATGAAAAAAATATAAAAACCTTGGGGGGTAGTAAAAAATATAAAGCTTTGGAATGTAACTCATAATTTACTATCAACTTACAAGAGACTGTTATATACATAGGATGTTATATGAAAACCTCACAGTAACCTTAAAGAAAAAACTTATAGTGGATAAACAAAAGAAAATGAGAAAAAAAAACTAAAACTAAAGAAAACAATCAAATCACATGAGAACAGAGAAAGAGAGGAAGAAAAGAACAGAGAACTACAAAAACAGCCAGAAAACAATTAACGAAATGGCAATAAGTACATACATGTCAAATTTACTTTAAATGTAAAAGGACTAAACTCTCCATTCAAAAGGTATAAGGTGGCTGAATGGATTTAAAAAAAAACATTATATATGTGTCTATAGGAGACTCACTCAAACCTACCAAATGGAAGTGAAAGAATGGAAAAAGATACATGATACAAATGAAAACAAAGAGATAGCTGGGTAGCAATACTTACATCAGACAAAGCAGACTTTTAAAAAGACTGTAACAAAATAGATCAATCCAACAAGAGAATATGACACTTGTAAACTTTATGCATGCAACATAGGAGCACCTACATATATAAAGCAAATATTAACAGAAATAAAGAGAGATATAAACAGCAATACAATAATAGTAGGGGACTTTAATACCCCCACTTACAACAATGGATAGAAAATTCAGACAAAAATCAATAAGGAAACACAGGCCTTAAATGACACATTCAATCAGATGAACTTACTAGATATATACAGAACATTCCATTCAAAAGAAACAACAAACATTCTTTCCAAGTGCACATGGAACATTCTCCAGGATAGATCACATATTAGGCCACAAAACAAGTCTGGATAAAAGTAAGCAGACTGAAAGCATACCAAGCATTTTTTCTGACCACAGTGGTATGTAACCAGAAGTTAATTACAAGAAGAAAACTGGATAAAAACACAAACACATGGAGACTAAACAACATGCTACTTCAACAACCAATGTGCCAATGGAGAAATCAAAGGGGAAATAAGAAAAATGAAAAACAACTTTCCAAAATCTATGGGACACAGCAGAAGCAGTTCTAAAAGGGAAATTCACAGCAATACAGGCCTACTTTAAGAAACAAGAAAAATCACAAATAAACAATATAACTTTATATTTAAAGGAACTAGGAAAAGAACAAACAAAGCAAAAGTTAGTAGAAGGAAGGAAATAATAATTATCAGTACAGAAATAAATGAAATAGAAGCTAAAAAAACCCATAAAAGACCAATGAAACTAAGAGGTGGTTCTTTGTAAAGAAAACAAAACAGACAAAACTTTTGTCAGAATCATCAAGGAAAAAAAGTGTGTAAATAAATAAAATGAGAAATTAAAGAGGAGAAATTATAATTGACACCACAGAAATACAAATAACCATAAGAGAACAGTATGAACAATTATATGCCAACAAATTAGACAACCTAGAAAAAATTTCTAGACACATACAATCTTCCAAGACTGAATCAGAAAGAAATAGAAAATATGAATAAACCAATTTATAATAATGAAATTGAAATAAAAATTCTAAAACTCCCAACAAAATTCCAAATGTGATGGCTTCACAGGTGAATTCTACCAAATGTTTTAAGAGTTAATACATATCCTTCTCAAATTACTCCAACAAATTGAGAAGGAGGGAACATTTCCAAATGCACTTTACAAAGCCAGCATTACCCCAATACCAAAACCAGGCAAAAACACTCCAAAAAAGAAAATTATAGGTCAATATCACTGATGAACATAGATGCAAAATTTCTCTACAAAATATTAGCAAATGAAATTCAACAATACATTAAAAGGATCATACATCATGATTCAGTGGGATTCCAAACAGAGATGCTAGGATGGTTTAACATCCAAAAATCAATCAATGTAATATACCACATTAAAAAAAAAACAATGAATAAATATTACATAATCATCTAAATAGATGCAGAAAAGCACTTGACAAAATTCAACATTTATTTTTGATAAAAAATTTCAACAAAGTGGGTATAGAGAGAATGTACCTCAATGTAATAAAGGCTATATACGACAAACATATAGATAACATAATACTCAATGGTGAAAAGCTGAAAGCCTTTCCTCTAAGATAGGAACAAGACAAGGATGCCCATACTCACCACATTATCCAACATAGTGTTGGAAGTCCTAGCTAGAGCAATTATGCAAGAAAAATAAAGTAATCCAAATTGTAAAGGAAGAAGTAAAATTGTCATTATTTGCAAATGATGTAATACTATTATAAAAACCCCCAAAGACTTCACCAAAAAAACTATTAAGGTTGCAGGATACAAAATCAGTATATAGAATAACAAGCTATCAGAAAGAGAACTTAAGAAAACAATGTTAATTACAATTGCTTCAAAAAGAATATAATACCTAGGAATAAATCTAACCAAAAATATAAAAGACTCATACCCTGAAATTTATAAGAATGATGGAAGAATTTCCACAAATGGAAAAATATTCTGTGTTCGTGGATTGGAAGAATTAATATTGTTAAAATGACCATACCATCCCAGGAATTCAATGGATTCAATGTAATCTCTATCAAAATATCAATGGCATTTTTCACAAATAAGAACAAATAATTCTAAGATTTTTATGGTAACATAAAAGATCCTGAATAGCCAAAACAATCTTGAGAAAAGAAGAATAAGCTGGAGGTATCACATCCCCTGATTTCAAACTGTACTACAAAGCTATACTAATTAAAACAAGATGGTACTGGAGCAAAAACAGACACATAGATCAATGGAACCGAACAGAGAGCCCCAAACTAAACCCACACTTATATGGGCAATTAATCTATGACAAAGGAAGCAAGAATATACAATGAGGAAAAGACTGCCTCTTCAATAACTGGTGTTTGGAATACTGGACAGCTGCATGGAATAGAGTCAAACTGGACTATTTTCCACACCATATACCAAAAAATCCATCTGAAATGGATTAAAGGCATAAATGTAAGACCTGAAACCATAAAACTTCTAGAAGAAAACATAGACAGTAACCTCTTTGAAACTGCTCTTAGCCATATTTTTTGTATATGTCTCCTCAGGGAAGGGAAACAAAAGCAAAAATAAACAAACGGAATTACATCAAACTAAAAAGCTTTTGCGCAGTGAAGGTATCAACAAAACAATAAGGCTACCTACTGAATGGAAGAAGATATTTGCAAATGATATATCGGATAAGGGGTAAATATCCAAAATACACAAAGAACTCATACAAGTCAGTATCAAAAAGACAAACAACCTATAAAAAAAATGGGCAGAGTACCTAAAAAGACATTCTTCCAAAGAAGATATACAGATAGCCAATCAGTTCATGAAAAGATGCTCAACCTCACTAATCATCTGGAAAATACACACAAAAACCACAGTGAGATACTCCCTTATACCTGTCAGAATGATAATCAAAAAGACAAGAAATAACAAGGGTTGGGGACATCCCTGGCAGTGCAGTGGTTAAGACTCCACACTTCCACTGCAAGGGGCACAGGTTCAATGCCTGGTTGGGGAACTAATATTCCACATGCCGCACAGTGCAGCCAAAATAAATAAATAAATATATATATAACAAGGGTTGGCAAGGATGTGAAGAAAAGGGAATCCTAATACACTGTTGGTGGGAATGTAAATTGGTACAGCCACTGTGGAAAACAGTAGGAAGATTCCTCAAAAAAATTAAAAATAGAACTGCCATATGATCCAGTATTTTCACTTCTAGGTATTTACCCTGCCAAAAAAATCCACTAATTCAAATAATATATGCACCCCTATGTTCATTACAGCATTATTTACAATAGCCAAGATATGGAAGCAAACTAAGTGTCCATCAACAAATGAATGGATAAAGAAAATGCAAGATGAACACACACACATATATTCACATACACAATGGACTATTACTCAGCCATAAAAAATGGAATCTTGCCATTTGCAACAACATGGATGGACCTAGAGTGTATTATGCTAAGTGAAATAAGTCAGACAGAGAAAGACAAATACCGTATGATCTCACTTATACTATCATCTAAAAAACAAAACAAACAGACAAAATGAAATGAAAACAGACTTGGATACAAAGAACAAATTGGTGATTACCAGGTTGGGGGGAATGAAATAGGTGAAGGGTATCAAGAGATACAAACCTCAAGTTAAAAAATAAATTAGCCATGGGGAATGTTACATACACTGAAGGAATATGGTAAATAACATTGTAATAACTTTGTATGGGGACAGGTGGTTAATAGACTTATCATGGTGATCATTTCATAATGTATGTAAATGTGGAATCACCATGTAGCTCACCTGAAACTGTCATAATACTGTACATCAACTATAATTAAAAAAAAAAACCCACAAACATACATATACAAATTGCTTCAGGAGAAATGAAAGGGGAAAAATAAAAGAACAGACCTAGGAATTATAATATTCAAATATCAGTTCCAGAGGGATAAAAAGAAGAAGAAAGATAAACAATAATAAAATAAATAGGTAAATAAAACTTCCTTGAGATAAATTTTTAAATTTAAGATGTAATAAAAATTTCTAGACGTCAATGAGAAATAAGAGCAAGAAGTGGAGAGACGGGGTCCCAGAAACATCAAACTATTATACCCACCTGAAACCACTTACCCAAACTTTCAATGAGAGGAAAATAATATTCTATCTTGTTTAAGCCATTGAATTATATAGGATCTCTTTATATAGCAGTCCAGCCTATTCTCTAACTAATAAAGGTACAGAGAATTAAAATAACCTAGATGTAATTGAATTTTGTAAAGAGAGAAAATAAGAGGAGGACAGAAAGAAAGGGAAAAAATATATACCCCACTGTGGTAGACTACAAATAGCCATAAATTCTCTGCAGTAGCTCCCAAAGGTGAAATCTATTTCTTCACCCTTGAAAACAGGCTAGCCTGTGACTTGCTTTGGCCAATAGGATGCAATGCAAATAGCACTATCTGAGGTCTGAGTTTAGGCCTCAAGAAAGTCTTCCAGCTTTGTTTTGTTCTCTTTCTACTGAGAATCCTTCTGTAGACTACCCAGGGCTGGCCTCCTGGAAGATAAGACTAAAAGAGGTCCTATCTGTCCTAGATGCCCCAGCTGGGATTCCATACATACCATGCCTGCCCAGAGAGAACACCTATACAGCCACTAAGAGAAATAATGACTATCTGCTATTTTAAATCACTAAGTTTTGGAGTAATTTGTTATTAAGGAAAAGCTGACTGGTATATCTAGCAATAGAAAATGTGCACTATGTCATTAGAACATTTACAAAAATTGAATATTGTGTTGGATTGCTTCCATAAATGGCTGCAGACAATTTCTCCTACTCTATGCCACTCCTCCCCCTGAATATGGACTAGCCTAATGACTAGGACTTCCTTACAGAATAAGCTGAAAAAACTTCAAGGGTTTATAATCCCAGCCTGTAACAAGCTTAACTGTTTTTGCTTTTGCCTGCTTGGTTCCCAGTCACCATATAAAGAAGCTTGGGCTAGACTAGTGAATGACAGGGCAACAGACATGTGAGAAAAACTATCTTGGACATTTCTAGCTCTAGCTGAGCTCCCACATGAATGCAGCCACTTGACAGACCTTAAGCAACATGACATCAAACAGAGACACTGCCCAGCTGAGTGCAGCAAACCCATGAATTGTGAGAAATAATAAACCATTACTGTTCTAATTCACTAAATTTGGGGGTAGTTTGATATGAAGTAATAGAAACACCTGCAAGCAAGGTGATGCAACAACAAAAACTAAAAACATTTAGCACTGGCTTTGGGTCCAGCAGGTAAGCAGAAGTTGAAGGGTGGTAAAGACACTATTGTTGGATACCAGAAAAGTAGGAAGAAGGCTATAGGTGAAGCATGGAGGAATGGCAAACAATCTGTTAGTGGAGGCTATAAAAGGCAGTGAGGTTGGAAAACTGATACTGGGGGCTGGAAAGGGGGGAAGGAACTCTTTTACGCAGTGACAGAACAACTAACAAAACTCAGGGCTGGAGTAACTTGCAAGCTTAAAAACATACCTACTAAACTTGTGGATGTGGCTGAGGAAATTTCCAGCCAGAATGATAAAAGAACTGTTTCGCTTATATTAGGGTTGGATATATAATAAGGTACTGCAAAAAGAAAGAAGAGTTAAAGAAAGAACTGATCAATTCTAAAGCAAAAATTAGAAAATATATAGAGGGTCCAGGACACTATCTCTCGTTCTCAAAAAAAATTCTCAAAGAAAGAAATTACTTTAGGACAAAGATCAAAACCATGGTATTGACAATGAAATGTAGCTTCAGAGTAAAAGTCAAATCAAGGGTGTGCTATAAAACCCTTTGTTAAAATCTCAGAAAGATTTAAATATTCTTCAAAAATCCTCCTAATTAGACAAAAGAACTTATAATCTTGAGAGTACTGTCCTGCAGAAGCCTAAAACAGCTTAAGTAAAATAAGATCTATCTTAGAAAGAATCATGTATGTTGACTTTTGGGTAAAAGAATACACATATGACACCAATGAACTTATCTACGAAACAGAAACAGACTATAAACATACAGAAAAGACTTGTGGTTGCCAAGGGGTGGGGGAGGGATGCCATGGGAGTCTGGGATTAGCAGATGCAAACTATTATATACAGAATGAATAAATAACAAGGTCCTACTGTACAGCACAGGGAACTATATTCAATACCCTGTAATAAACCATAATGGAAAAGAATATGAAAAATAATATATATACATATATGAGTGTGTATGTATGTATATATGTATAACTGAATCACTTTTCTGTACAGCAGAAATTAACACAACACTGTAAATCAACTATACTTCAATAAAATAAATTTAAAAAAAAAGAATGCACCACAATAACATACAGGGAAAACAGTTTTTAAGAGAAACACCATCATACTAGACTAAAAGGGACAGGGACATTTCAAAATGAAATCTCCAGATCCCTAATTTTTTATGAGCAGAAGGCAGGCTAAGAGAATTATTCCACTGCAAACATGGGTCATTTCTTACAGAAAAAGAATGATGAGTCAGACAGTGGATTCAATGTACCATACCATAAAATCAAGGGCTACTTATAAAAATGAATTAGGAAATCATTCCCAGGAAGCAAAACTAGACCCTAATCTAGGTACATTCCCCACCCTGAGAGTCAAGAGAACTAGTGACAAGTGTCTGGCTGGATTTCAGAATTGCCCTGAATCATGTGCTTTCTGTTTTCCCCTCTTTTGAATAATAGTGTCTCTTGCAGTCATCTTACTCTTTTCTCAGTAACGTGTTAGGCATGTGTTGGAGGGTGGTAAAAATACAATAAATTGCCTGTTTATTTATTTTTTTCTGCTACGTTTCCTGTGCTGTACAATATATCCTTGTAGCTTATGTATTTCATACATAGTAGTTTGTAACTCTCAATCCACTACCTCTATGTTGCTCCCCACTGTTTCCCTCTCCCCACTGGTAAACACTAGTTTTTTCTCTATATCTGTGAGTCTGTTTCTGTTTTGTTATATTTATTTGTTTATTTTTTTAGATTTCCAATATATATGGTAACATACAGTATTTGTCTTCCCTGACTTATTTCACTAAGCATAATACTCTTCAGGTCCATCTATGTTGTTGCAAGTGGCAAATTTTCATTCTTTTTTTATGGTTGAATAGTATTCCATTATATATATATATATACACACACACATATATATATATATATACCACATATATATATTATTGATATATATATATCAATAATATCTATTCATATGTTGATGGACACTTAGGTTGTTTCCATATTTTGGCTATTGTAAATAATGCTACTATGAACACACTGGGGTGCATGTATCTTTTAAATTAATATTCCTGTTTCCTTTGAATATATACCCAGGAGTGGAATTGCTGGATCATGTGGCAGTTCTATTTTTAGTCTTATGAGGAACCTTCATACCGTTTTCCTCAGTGATTGCACCACTTGCCTTTTTAGATAACACATCTCCAGATCAAAAGGAGCTGTGCCAAGAAGCCTCATCCATATCTAGACCTGGTATAGATGATAAGATCTTAGACTTCAAGATAAAACTAGAATGTAATGAGATTTTAGAAGGAAGAGGTGAGTATATTTTGCATGTGGGAGAAATATTAACATGTAGCCAGAGGGAAGACTATCATAGACTATTTCCAAAAATGACCATCTATAATTTGTACCACCCCTACCTACATATGCCCTTTCTCCCATCAAAAAGTAGAATATATTTTCCCTCCCTTTGAGTCTGGGCTGGCCCCTAACCAGTAAAATGTGGGGAAATTATGTTCTAAGGCTTCTGAGTGCAGGTCTTAAAGGGTCTTGCAGTTTCTTTTGAGCTACTGGAGTCCAGCTTCTGTGTAATGATACGTGGGCTTGACTACTAAATGATGATCAACCACATGAAAGAAAGATTCAGCCCTTAGCCATTCCACTTACCACCAGACATTTGAGGAAGCCATCTTAAACATTCTAAAGCTGAATGAAGCTACATGAGTGACCCCAGTACAACATGGAGCAGAAGAATCATCCCGATAAGCCCAGCCAACCCCAAAATCAATGAGAAATAATTAACTATTGGTGTAGTAGACCTCTATATATTAGTGTACTTTGTTATAGAGTAATAGAAAACTGAAATAAACATATGCACTTGACCACAAAACATACCTTTTAAAACTTTCAAAAAGTATGGACTTTCTATGTACTATTTTCTGATGTTAATTCTATAAAAAGGTAAACCAACAATGAAAAGATGAACTAAAAACATTTTTGTGAAACAAAGAAAAACTCAAACACCTATAAAATACAAATGAAGTTGTATTCAGTGAAAAATGTGTCGCCTCAATATTGTTTAACTGTAATTAAACAAATGTAAAAATAAATAAACTACCTATATAACTAATACAGATTTGAAAAGAAACTAAAAATAAACCAAAGACAAAAAGTGGTAGAAGAAATTAATAACAATAAAGGTTAGAGTAATTAAGTAGAAAACAAACAGTAACAGCAAGAAATAAAACAGTAAAATAGCTAAGTGAAACTCCAAAACTATTTTTATATAAAAATTATAATCCCCTGACAAACCTGATTAAAAGGAAAGAAAAAAAAACAACAAATACTTCTGTAAATGGAAAAAGAAGTTAGAAATAGAGATACAGAAAAAAAAAATATAACGTAAAATTCAAGCAGTACACTTGAAAAAACATTAGAAATGGATAAATTTATATGAAAATATAAACTACAAAAATAGATGCACCAATAATCTCAAAAGGAATTTGGAAACTGGTCAAAGAACTACCATTTTTTAAAAGGCTCCTAGATAATTTTACAGGTAAATTTTACATAATCTTCAAATCATTTCTCCCTTTTAAAAAAGTCCTTTTTGAATTCTGACTAGAAATGCAGTACATTTATTAATTTTAAGGGATTAATATTTTTATAAAATTAAATCTTTCCATTTGGCAACAGTAAAATTTGGATTATAAGAAATGTTATTTACATTTCTATCTTAATACATTTAACTTATAATTAACTAGTTTATCACTGAGTTAAATTATTGCAAAAACTCTTTAGTTGTTCTCCCTGACTGCAAAATCCAATCCATACCCTAATGAACAACTAATAAAAAAACTATGTCATGTAAAAAAACTAAAATATAGTTTTACATGACTTATTAAAAAATTTTACAAACATTATACTTACTTGGACAGATAGATAATAATACCAACTGATTCTAATACCCATGCCTGCCTGAGGAAGCAAAACCGAATACATTTTCCCTATAACTGACCCTTGAAAAACATGGGGGTTACAGGAACCCACCCAACAGAAAATCCACATATAAATTTACAGCTGGCCCTTTGTATACATGGTTCCACACCTGCAGATTCAACCAACCACAGACTGTGTAGTACTACAGTACATATTTATTGGAAAAAATCCATGTATAAGTGGCCCCTCACAGCACAAACCCATGTTGTTCAAGGACTGACTGTAATTGCAAATGCTAAGCAGGATTCAGAGAGCCATGTTTGCAGTTCAGATTTCAGTACCAATTTGTTCTCTAAACTAAGCAAGTCACATTTTAGCTTCTATTGGTCTCTGTAAAATGGTCTAGATCAGTGATAGTTCATAATGAAGTTTTGGAGGAGGGAGATAAATTCCCAAATTCCTTTAAAATTCTCATTATATCCACAGAACTTCTCCAGAAAAAAGTATACCCACACAGAAAATTTTTATTTTAAATTCAGACAAAAAAATTTAAATGACACTATCTGCTACAAATTGAATGCTTGTGCCCCCCAAAATTCATATATTGAAATCTAATCCCTAATGTAATGGTATTTGGAGGTGGAGCCACTGGGAGATGAATAGGTCATGAGGGTGGTACTCTCATGAATGGAATTAGCACCCTATAAAAGAGATTCTAGAGAGCTCCTCTGCCATTTCTGCCATGTAAAGACACAGCAAGAATATGGCCATCTATGAACCGGGAATCAGGTTCTCACTGGACACCAAATCTGCTGGTGACTTGATCTTTGGACTTCCCTACCTCCAGAACTGTGAGAAATAAATGTTTGTTATTTAAGCTACCCAGTCTAAAGTATTTTGTTATAGAAGCCTGCTATGGTCCAAATGTTTGTGTCCTGCCCCCAAATTCATTATGTTGAAATCCTAATTCCCACTGTGATCATATTAGGAGGCAGAGCCTTTGGGAGGTGATTAGGTCATGAGGGCAGAGCCTTCATGAATGAGATTAACGCCCTTATAAAAGGGGCCTGAGAAAGCTCTCCTTCTGCATATGAGAATACAAGAATTCTGAAAGCCAGAAGAGGACCCTCACCCCATCATGCTGGTACTCTGATTTTGAACATCTAGCCCCCAGAACTGTTAGAAATAAATTTCTGTTGTTTATAAGCTACCCAATCCCTGAAATTTTGTTAAAGCAGTCTGAAGGGACTAAGACATGGCCCAAATGAACTAAAACACTAGTTTCAAGACTTACAATATTAATTAAAAAATGGAATTATAATAAATGTTTTTAAAATACACACAAAATGCTGTTCTATATAAAATCACCTGGTATGGTAGGCAGAATACTAAAATGGCCTCCATGATCTCCATCCCTAAAGTTATGCTCTGTATAATCCACTCCTTTTAGTGTGAATACAACCTGTGACTTGCTTTTAGCCAAGAGAATATTGCACAGTGATGAGATGCCAATCCACTTACTAGACTGTATTATGTATTTGACCTGTGAACAACATGGGTTTGAACTGCCTGGGTCTACTTATACAAGGATATTTTTCAATGAATACTGTACCTATATTTTCATTTTACAGATCTTTATATCAACTAAGTATAGGGAAAAGTGTGTTCGATTAGAGATCACAATATGTGGAATCAAAAGAACTAGGGTTTGGGGCTTCCCTGGTGGCGCAGTGGTTGAGAGTCCACCTGTGCTCCACGACAGGAGAGGCCACAACAGTGAGAGGCCCGCATACCGCAAAAAAAAATAAAAAATAAAATAAAATAAAATAACTAGGGTTTGAGTCCTGACTCTACCCTAGCTGTTTTGCCTTCCTGCTCTTTGGTGAGTCATTTATCAATTCCTTTGTTTTTGAGGCAGAGATAGCAGTATGCAAATTTTCGACTGTGAGGGAGGGGACGGCATTCCTAAACTCCATGTTGTTCAAGGATCAACTATATAGCTGAGGTGATAAGGTGTCACTCTCATGATCATATTATATTGCATGAGACTGTCTTAGCAAGAAAGAGAGACTCTTTGCTGGCCTTAAAGAAGAAGTGAGATGCTATAATGTAAACTGCTTATGGAGAAGGCCACATGGCTAAATGCCCCAGTCCTACAACTGCACAGAACTGAAATTTGCCACATCTACTTAAGCTTGGAAGAGGACCCCAAGTGACCAAAAAAAGCAGAGCCTAGCCAACGCCTTGACTGCTGTATGGTGAGGCCTTGAGCATAAGGCACAGATTAGCCACGCTCAGACTCCTAAGCCATTCAAAACTATGAGACAATTTAAATTGTTTTAAGCTGCAAAATGTGATGTAACTTGTTATGCAGAAACAGAAAACTAATACTATAAAGTTGTTCATTTTATACTCAGTATTTCAAGCAGTACTCTCATTTTCTTTGCAAATTTATGTTATTTGATTCTTGAATCATGCAGGTACATACTTGTAGGACACTTAAGTCCAGCCACTCATGGGATGAGAGTGACCAAATGGGTGACATGATGCTCTGATAGTTAAGAAGTTAACTTGTAGCAAAAGAAAGTTTACCAAAGACAAGATGAAACAAAGGGTTACTTGTATTCTTTTCATTGGATCACATAAAAAAGAGTGGGCTATATTTACAATCTCTGAAAATTTTTCCTATTTGCTTCTTGCATCTCTTATACCTTCTTAAAATAGATAGGGAAGCTATTGTTTTACCCATTTTAGTGATGAAAAATATGAAGTTCAAGTAGGTTAAAGGGACTTGTCCAATGTCACTTAACTAGTAAGTCTGCTCTGACTCATAATATGATGGTCTTTCCTCCATGATACTGCCTATAATTGAGTGAACTATGGTAATTTTCATAACCTTGACAGTAAATGTGTCTAAATTTACCATTTGGTTTTCGAAACTTGCTGAGAAAAGCCAACTGACAAGAAAGAAGTATCTTAGGAAGAAATTTCGTACACATATACACTCACAAACACACATACATACACACCTATATTCATATACATACTAATATCATCTATATATACAATTATCAGAGCCTTATTAATCACATTTAGATGCACAGAGAGAGATTCTGTGTTACCTGGACTTGAGGCATATCTTCTTTTACTTTAAGCTCTTTCACTACAGACTTCTTCCTGAAAAAAAAAATGTTTTTAAATATATCATGATATTTTATGATATTTGCATGACTACTTTGCTTTCTTGATGAGTACTCAAACCATTTTAAAGAAATGAAATTTTGAGAGGTGCACCCAAAATGATGGAGTAGGAAGACCCCAAATTTACCTCCTCCCACAGGCACACCAAAATTACAACTATTTACAGAGCAACTATTGATGAGAATGACATGAAGACTACCAGAAAAGTAAAGATATTAAGAAGTAACCACAATGAGATGGATAGGAGGGGTAAAGACTCAGTATAGTGAAGACCCACATTCCTGGGTAGGTGACCCACAAATGGGAGGATAATCACAATTGCAGTTGTTCTCCCCCAAGGAGTGAGGGGTCTGAGCTCCACATCAGACTCCCTACCCCAGGGGTCCAACCTGAGAAGATGAGCCCCAAGAACAATATGCAAGCCCTGTTGGCCTGTGAAGGCCAACAGGGCTTGCATATTGGAGAGCAGGAGGGCTGTAGGAAACGTAGATCCCACTCTTCTGGGACATGCAAAATCTAACATGCTGAGTCCCAGCGTAGTGGTGGTAATTTAAAAGGAGCCAGGGTCAGACCCATTTGCTGATTTTGGAGAGCCTCCTGGAGAGGTCGGAGGCAACTGGGACTCCCCTTGGGGACACAAACGCTGGCGGCACCCATTTTGGGGAGCTCATTCTACCATGAGGACAAGGTGCTCTCAAGCACCATTTTGGAATCCTCCCTCTAGACTATTAGTACCAGGGGCTTACCCCATTCACCAGCAGGCTGATACTAGCCCAAGGAGCCCCTGACCCCCAGCCTGGGTACCCAGCCCTGCCCACCAGCAGGCCAGCAACCACCACATGAGGCAGGATCTGGCACCCTACCTCAGGAAACAAACACACAAAATCTCAAATAAACAATCTCACCTTACACCTAAAGGAAGTAGAAAGAGAAGAACAAATAAAGCCCAAAATTAGTAAAAGGAAATAAATAGTACAGAGCGGAACAAAAATAAATCAAATAAAGACTAAAAGAAAAAATAAAAGAGGTCAAGGAAACTATGAGCTGGTTTTGAAAAGTTAAACAAAACTGACAAAACTTTATCCAGATTAAACAAGAAAAAAAGAAAGAGAGGTCCCAAATAAATAAAATAAAAAATGAAAGAGAAATTACAACTGACACCACAGAAATACGTAAGAAATTAGTACAAACAATTATACACAATAAATGGACAACCTAGAAAAAAATGGATAAATTCCTAGAAATGTACAATTTCCCAAGACTGAATCAGGAAGAAACAGAAAATATGAACAGAGTGATTACCAGAAATGAAATTGAATCAGTAATCAAAAACCTCCCAATGAACCAAAGTCCATGACCAGATCAATTCAAAGGTGAGTTCTAACAACCATTAAGAAAGAGTTAACACTTACCCTTCTCTAACTATTCAAAAAATTTAAAGAGGAGGGAACACTCTGAACTCATTCTATGAGACAAGCATCACCCTGATATGAAAACCAGATAGAGACACCACAAAAAAGGAAAGTTACAAATCAATATCACTGACAAATATAGATGCAAAAATCCTCAACAAAATATTAGCAAACCAAATTCAACAATACATTAAAAGGATCATACACCATGATCAAGTGGGATTCTAACTATGGTTGCAAGGATAATTTGACATCCAAAAATCAACTAACATAATAAACCATGTTAACAAAACAAAGAATAAATATCATATGATCATCTTCATAGATGCAGAAAAAGCTTTTGACAAAGTTCAAAATCCATTTATGAGAAAAACTCTCAACAAAGTAGATACAGAGGGAACATACCTCAACATAATAAAGGTACTATATGAAAAACCCAAAGCCAACATCATATTCTACAAGAAAAAGCTGAAAACATTTCCTCTAACATCAAGAATAAGACAAGGATGCCCATCACCTTTATTCAACATAATGTTGAAACTGAAGTCCTAGCCACAGCAATCAGACAAGACAAAGATATAAAAGGAATTCAAATTGGAAAAGAAAAAATAAAACTGTCATTGTTTGCACATGACATAATACTACATTTACAAAATTCTAAAGATGCTACCAAAGAAGACTATTAGAAACAATAAGTGAACTCAGTAAAGTTGCAGGATACAAAATTAATATACAGAAATCTCTTGGGTTTCACACACTAACAACAAACTATAAGAAAAAGAAATTAAGAAAACAATCCCACTCATAATTGTATCAAAAAGAATAAAGTACTTAGGGATAAATCTAACTGAGGAGGTAGAAGACCTGAACCTGGAAACCTGTAAGAAAGTGATAAAAGAAATTAAAAATAACATTAACAAATGGAAAAATATTCTATGCTTATGGAGTGGAAGAATTAACATTGTTAAAATGACATACTACCAAAAGAAGTCTACAGACTCAGTACAATCTCTATAAAAATACCAATGGCATTTTTCACAGAACTAGAACAAATAATTCTAAAATTTCTATGGTAACACAAAAAGACCCCAAATAGCCAAAACAATCTTGAGAAAGAACAGAGCTGGAGGTAGCATGTGCCCTGATTTCAACCTATACTACAAAGATACAGTAATCAAAACAGTATAGCACTGGACAAAAACAGACACACAGTTCAATGAAACAGAGTAGAGAGCCCAGAAATAAATTCATACATATATGGTCAATGAATCTAAGACAATGGAGGCAAGAATATACAATGGGAAAAAGGCAGCCTCTTCAATTAATGATGTTGGGAAAACTGAACAGCTACATGTATTGTAGAAGAATCAAACTGGACTACATTCTCACACCATATACAAAAGTAAACTCAAAGTGGATTAAAGACTTAACTATAAGGCCTGCAACCATAAAACTCCTAGAAGGTAACATAAGTGGTACACTCTTTAACATTGGTGTTAGCCATATTTTTGGTATATGTCTCCTCATGCAAGAGAAACAAAAGGAAAAATAAACAAATGGAACTACAGCAAACTGAAAAAAGCTTTTGCACAGCAAAGCAAACTATCAACAGAATGAAGAGTCAGCCTACTATATGGGAAAAGATATTCCCAAATGATACATGTGATAAAGAGTTAATATCCAAATACAAAGAACTCCTACAACTTAACATCAAAAAAACCAAAAAATCTGATTTTAAAATGGCAGAGAACCTGAATAGACATTTTTCCAAACAAGGGGTCTAGATGGCCAACAGGTGCATGAAAAGATGCTCAACATTACTAATCACCAGGGAAATGCAATTTAAAACCTCAATGAGGGGCTTCCCTGGTGGCGCAGTGGTTGAGAGTCCGCCTGCCGATACAGGGGACATGGGTTCGTGCCCCGGTCCGGGAAGATCCCACATGCCGTGGAGCGGCTGGGCCCGTGAGCCATGGCCGCTGAGCCTGCGCGTCCGGAGCCTGTGCTCCGCAACGGGAGAGGCCACAACAGTGAGAGGCCTGTGTACCACCAAAAAAAAAAAAAAAAGAAAGAAAAAAAAAACCCTCAATGAGATATCACCTTACACCTGTCAGGATGGCTATTAGCAAAAAGACAAAAAATAACAAGTGCTGCAAGGATGTGGAGAAAAAGGAACCCTTGGTGCTTTGTTGGTGGAAATGTAAATTGGTGCAGTCACTATAAAAAAAAGTATGGGAGTTCTTCAAACAATCAAAAATAATACTACCATATGATCCATCAAGTCCATTTCTGGGTATTTTTTCAAAGAAAACAAAAACACTATCCCAAAAAAATACATGCACCCCTATGTTCATTGATCATTATTTATAAATGCCAAGATATGGAAGTAAACTAAGTACCCATCAATAGATGAATGGATAAAGAAGATGTGTGTATATACAGATATAGATATACAGATATAGATATAGATACCATATATATGATGTAATATAACTCAACCAACAAAAAGAATGAAATCTTGCCATCTGTGACAACATGGATTGTCAGACAAAGAGACAAATACTGTATGATTTCACTTATATATGGAATCTAAAAAACAAATGAACAAACATAGCAAAACAGAAGCAAACTCATAGGTACAGAGAACAAACTGGTGGTTTCCAGAGGGGAGGAGGGAAGGGGAATAATTAAAATAGGTAAGGGAGATAAAGAAATACAAAATGCCAGTTATAAAATCAATAAGTTATGGGATGTAATGTATAGCATAGGGAATATAGTCATTAACATCATAATAACTTTGTGTGGTGACAGACTTGTCATGGTGATCAATTTGTAATGTATTAAAATATCAAATTACTGTGTCATATACCTGTAACTAATAAGCCAATTATACTTGAATAAAAAAGAAAGTAAAATTTCATAAGAAATTCATATTTTTAAAAGCCATAAAATCCATAAAGGTTAAATGATAAATAATTGAATAACATTTCTCAAACTGACATCTCGTTGGTATGATTAAAATATGGTACATTGAGATGGGAAAAGGATTTCCAAAGTACATTGGTCATTTTTCCTTCTCTGGTCATCTTTTCTTTTCTCAAGAAAAGGCCATTTGTCTGATGAATTTCTTTTCAGAATTTGTGGAACGCTATAAAGTTTGAATTCATAGTTTTGTTAATAAGCTATATATTTATATGAGGGTTTGAGCAAGCAAATTCCAACTGCATAAATTATATTAGTAAAGAAAATATTCTCTTGGTAAGGCCACTTTACAATAACCCATATACATTAAAAACAGATACTTTTTTTAATAAGACAACCAAGAAGTACAGTAAAAAGGAAGAGCCCAGAATGGGGAGAGGGATTAACATACAAATTACAAATCATTAGCGAAACCATCAAGAAAACACTGTAAATCCTTTTTTCCCTAAAATTATTTGTATTTAATTGTTTACCTATTCCTGAATATCTTGTGATTTATTCTACTCTAACCCATTTTTAGTTCTTTGCTCTTCACTTCTCAGCTTTCTCCTGTAATCATATCCTGGTCTGCTTATAAAACTATATATTTGCTAATGCTATGCTTTTTTAGAAACCTGTTAATAAGTTATATTTATATGACCCTAAATTGTATAAAATGAAAATATAAGTTTATAAGTAAAAAATATTAACAAGTATCTTTATGTCTTACTCTTCTGAATCTTCAGATATTCCTTCGTCTTTTTTCTTCTCCATTTTCATAGTTTTCTTTTGTCGCTCACTTGTAGCCTTTGGTTTCTATGTAGTTTTATATAAGCCAGAAATAAACAGTTAAGGAGACCATAAATTAAAGGTAAATACATGATAATACACATTACTAAGATTGCCATTTTACTTTGAGAATCACTATACTATGTTTCAAGGGAAATTATCTGAATAAAAGCAAAACAAAATTAATGATATAGGCTGAATGTTTGTTATAGTGCTTTACAGAATGTAAGTTGCAAATAAGCTAATACATATCAAACAATTAAATTCCTTGACAAATTACAGTCAGTTCTGCTATAACATTGCATACAACATCCTGAAAATCACCTCACTGTGAAAAATCGTATGATAAAAACTGCAGGATATATGAGGAAAATGGGGTAAGGTGCACAGAACGCAAAAAAACTGTCAATGATACATTAAAAAAAATAAAAACTTAAGAACATTAATCCAGTTTTATACAGTTAAATGATTAAGAAATACATACTACGAGAAACATAGCTCTTTATCTTGAATAAGACATGAAGCTTGTTTTTGGAAATGAGCATCAAACAGATTTCAACTTGTGAGTTATTATGCAGTATGCGAAGGAAGGCTATCTGAAATTGGATGAAAAGTTTTAACACCATATGTGGACTGGTGTGGTACACAATACACATGGTAAACCGAAGAAGCTTGTAGAAGCTGTTTTTCTACATTCACCTAGTACTATTTTCAGATGAATTTGTGCATAAGCAAATGTAAAATTCACATTATGCTCAAACTGTTCTGTCATGTTGTAACAAATCTGCATTTCAAAACAAATATTAGAGCAGAATTGACCACAGGTTTTAAAGTATTCTTGAACTACTATGTAGTAGTAGATTATTTTCTACAAGGAAGTATAGAAAAAATTTGACAATTAGAGTATTGAAACTTTTAGATGAGCTTAATAATAGACACTACTAGGTATTGGGAGATCATTTCCTATTTCAGACCACAACCTCCAACAGATACCAAATTCACTGTAGCAAAGTTCTCACAAGTTAAACCCCAAGTGTAACAATTCCTATAAAATATAGAAAATAAGTATAATAATAACATTTTTAATGAGAATTGTTAAGGTTGCCAAATAATTTTCCAGTTTAAACACGAGTTTTGGTACATATTTCCTACTAAGAAAAATCTAATATACTGGCAATCAAAACATACTTAAATAACGAAAGGGAAAAAAGACTAAAAAATAACGAACAGATCATCAGTGAGTTGTGGGACAACTTCAAGTGGATTAATATACTTACAGTTGGAATTCATGGAGAGAAGGGGTGGGAAAAGAGAATAACTATTTGAAGAAATAATGGCCAATTTTTTTCAACTTTGATGAAAACTGTATATCCACAAATCCACAACAGTACAAGGAAAACTAACCCCCAAAATACATCATAATCAAATTACTTAAAAGCAGCAATAAAAAGAAAATCTTAAAAGCAGACAGCGGAGAAAAGCAGAATACACACAAGAATAAACAAGAAAACAGATTTCTTGTAAGAAATAATGCAAGCCTGAAGACAAAGGAGCAATATCTTTAAACCACTCAACCTAGAATTCTTTATCCAGGAAAAATATCTTTCAAAACTGATGGCAAAAGAAATTTTTTTTGGTCTGGAAATCAAAGAGGTGAAAGAATTCAGCAGCAGCAGCCCTGCACAATAAAAAAAATAAAGAATCCTTCAAGGAGAAGAAAAATGATACCAGATAGAAATAAGAAAATACACAAAGAAGAATACCACAAATGATAATTATGTGGGTAAATATAAAGACTGTTTTCCTGTTATTTAAATCTCTATAAAAGGTAATATTTTACAGCAAAATTAATAACAATGTGTTGTGCAGTAAAATGTATAAAAACAATTGCACAAAGGCCAGAAAGGGACAAATGAAAGTATGTTTCAAGACTCTTATATATGAAGTGATTCGATGTCATTTGAATAGAAACTACAGTAAGTTAAAAACAAGACTGTAAACCCTAAAGCAGCCAATAAAGCAACCCACTGAGCAGCAAATTAAAAAGTAATACAGATTTTGCTACCTGAAAGTAGGGTGCTGTTGCAACACATAACTAAAACTATGGAAATGGCTTTGAAATAAGGCAATAGTGGCAGAGGCTGGAAGAATTTTAGGTTTTGAAAGAGAAAGAGAGACAGAAAGGCAGGCTGACTAATCACAAGAAACAAGAAAACATTCCCCTTAATATCAGGAACAAAACAAAACAAAATGCCTGCTTTCATACTGTCTATTCAGTATTATTCTAGAGGTCTTTTCCAGTGTAGCAAGGCAAGAAGAAGAAAGTATTACAAGTTGGAAAGCAAGAAAATTTAGGCAATCATTTACAGATACTTCAATTATGAAAGTAGGAAATAAAAATCTAACCATTATGATAGTGTAGCTAGGTTTGTAGATGGAAAATTCAATATACAAAAATTTGTTACATTTCTCTAGCAATAGCTTTAAAATATTTTGTAAGATACAAATAACATAGCATAAAAATACAAAGTACCTAAGATTAACCTAACAAAAATGAATAAGAGCTTTATGAAGAAAATCATAAACACTGATTGTAAGCATTACAAAACTTTCCAAAATTGTGACATTTAATGTTTGTAAACAAAAAGATGTATCTTGATATCCTATATGTAAATCTCTCAAATTTGATGTACAGGTTGAGTGCAATAGTAGAATTTTACAAATTAACTCTAAAATTTACAAGAAAGTGCAAAGACCAAAAACAAATAAATTCTCATATATTACAAGGTGGGTTAACTTGCCCACAAAATACCAGGACTTACTATAAATATATAATCATTAAAGATCTCAGTCATTGGTGTAGGAATACACAACACCAATAGAACAGAATAGAAAGAACAGAAACAAATCTTTTTATGCAGTAATATTTTCTAGCAATAGCATACCAAAATATATATATCTAGGATCTCCTATTTAGGAAGCTATAGTAGAAAGCCAGGTGATGGCAGAAGTGGAATAAATAAGGAGTCAGGCTAATGTAACTGTGGTTGGCACTCTGCAGAGCCAAGGGGAGCTGCAGGTACAGTCTCAGCTCTCCTGTTATTTTCCGAGCCTTTGCCCTGTGTAATGATGAAGATGCCATAAAAATATTGGCAGGAGTCCCTCCCATCAGGAAGCTTGCACAAGTCTCTTAGATAGCCTCATCCACCAGAGGGCAGACAGCAGAAGCAAGAACTACATTCCTGCAGCCTGTGGAACAAAAACCACATCCACAGAAAGACAGACAAAATGAAAACGCAGAGGACTATGTACCAGATGAAGGAATAAGACAAAACCCGAGAAAAACAACTAAATGAAGTGGAGATAGGCAACCTTCCAGAAAACAGAATTCATAATAATGATAGTGAAGACGATCCAGGACCTCGGAAAAAGAATGGAGGCAAAGATTGAGAAGATGCAAGAAATGTTTAACAAAGGCCTAGAAGAAATAAAGAACAAACACACAGAAGAATTAAAGAACAGAGATGAACAATACAATAACTGAAATGAAAAACACACTAGAAGGCATCAATAGCAAAATAACTTAGGCAGAAGAATGGATAAGTGACCTAGAAGACAGAATGGTGGAATTCACTGCCATGAAACAGACAAAAGAAAAAAGAATGATAAGAAATGAAGACAGCCTAAGAGATCTCTGTGACAACATTAAACACACCAACATTCACATTATAGGGGTCCCAGAAGGAGAAGAGAGAGAGAAAGGACCTGAGAAAATATTTGAAGAGATTATAGTTGAAAACTTCCCTAACATGGGAAAAGAAATAGCCACCCAAGCCCAGGAAGCGCAGAAAGTCCCAGGCAGGATAAATCCAAGGAGAAACACACCGAGACACATAGTAATCAAATTGGCAAAAATTAAAGACAAAGAAAAATTATTAAAAGCAACAAGGGAAAAACGACAAATAACATAGAAGGGAACTCGCGTACGGTTAACAGCTGATTTCTCAGAATAAACTCTACAAGCCAGTACGGAGTGGCACAATATATTTAAAGTAATAAAATGGAAGAACCAAGATTACTCTACCCGGCAAGGATCTTATTCAGATTCGATGGAGAACTCAAAAGCTTCGCAGACAAGCAAAAGCTAAGAGAATTCAGCACCACCAAACCAGCTCTACAACAAATGCTAAAGGAATTTCTCTAAGTGGGAAACACAAGAGAAGAAAAGGACGTACAAAAACAAACCCAAAACAATTAAGAAAATGGTAAGAGGAACATACATGTCGATAATTATCTTAAATGTGAATGGATTAAATGCTCCAACCAAAAGACACAGGTTTGCTGAATGGAATACAAAAACAAGATCCATATATATGCTGTCTACAGGAGACACATTTCAGATCTAGGGGCAAAGACAGACTGAAAATGAAGGGATGGAAAAAGATATTCCATGCAAATGGAAATCAAACTGGAAATCAAAAGAAAGCTGGAGTAGCAATACTCATATCAGAAAACTAGACTTTAAAATAAACAATACTACAAGACACAAGGAAGGACACTACAGAATGATCAAGGGATCAATGCAAGAAGGAGATGTAACAATTATAAATATAATATATACACCCAACATAAGAGCACCTCAATACTTAAGGCAAATGCTAACAGCTATACAAGAGGAAACTGACAGTAACATAGTAATAGTGGGGGAATTTAACACCTCACTTGCACCAATGGACAGATCACCCAGACAGAAAATGAATAAGGAAACACAAGCTTTAAATGACACAATAGACCAGACAAATTTAATTGATATTTATAGGACATTCCATCTGAAAACAACAGATTACTCTTTCTTCTCAAATGCACATGGAACACTCTCCAGGACAGATCACATCTTTGGTCACAAATCAAGCCTCGGTAAATTAAAGAAAATTGAAATCATATCAAGCATCTTTTCCGACCACAACGCTTTGAGATTAGAAATCAATTACAGGGGAAAAAATGTAAAAAACACCAACACATGGAGGCTAAACAATACGTTACTAAATAACCAAGAGATCACTGAAGAAATCAAAGAGGAAGTCAAAAAGTACCTAGAGACAAATGACAAGAAAAACACGATGACCTAAAACCTAAGGGATACAGCAAAAGCAGTTCTTAAGAGGGAAGTTCACAGCTATACAATCCTACCTCAAGAGACAAGAAAAATCTCAAATAAACAATCTAACCTTACATCTAAAGCAACTAGAGAAAGAAGAACAAACAAAACCCAACGTCTGTAGAAGGAAAGAAACCATAAAGATCAGAGCAGAAGTAAATGAAACAGAAACAAGGAAAACAATAGCAAACATCAATAAACTAAAAGCTGGTTCTTTGAGAAGATAAACAAAATTGATAAACCTTTAGCCAGACTCATCAAGAAAAAGAGGGAGAGGACTCAAATCAATAAAATTAGAATGAAAAAGAAGGACACCGCAGAAATACAAAGCTTCATGAGACACTACTATGAACAACTCTATGCCAATAAAATGGAAGACCTGGAAGAAATGGACAAATTCTTAGAAGGCATAACCTTCCAAGACTGAACCAGGAAGAAACAGAAAATATGAACAGACCAATCACAAGTAATGAATTGAAACTGTGATTAAAAATCTTCCAACAAACAAAAGTCCAGGACCAGATGGCTTCACAGGTGAGTTCTCTTTAGAGAAGAGCTAACATCCATCCTTATCAAACTCTTCCAAAAAATTGAAGAGGAAGGAACATTCCCAAACTCATTCTACGAAGCCACCATCACCCTGATATCAAAACCAGACAAAGATACTACAAGAAAAGAAAATTACAGACCAATATTACTGATGAATACAGATGCAAAAATCCTCAACAAAATACTAGCAAACAGAATCCAACAACACATTAAAAGGATCATACACCATGATCAGGGGGATTTATCCCAGGGATACAAGGATTCCTCAGTATATGCAAATCAATCAGTGCGATACACCATATTAACAAATTGAAGAATAAAATCCATAGGATGTCCACTCTCACCACTATTATTCAACATAGTTTTGGAAGCCCTAGCCATGGCAATCAGAGAAGATAAAGAAATAAAAGGAATCCAAATTGGAAAAGAAGAAGTAAAACTGTCATTGTTTGCAGATGACATGATACTATACATAGATAATCCTAAAGATGCCACCAGAAAGCTACTAGAGCTAATCAATGAATTTGGTAAAGCTGCAGGATACAAAATTAATGCACAGAAATCTCTTGCATTCCTATACACTAACAATGAAAGATCAGAAAGAAAAATTAAGGAAGCAATCCCATCACCACTGCAACAAAAATACTAAAATACTTAGGAATAAACTTACCTAAGGAGGTAAAAGACCTGTACTCAGAAAACTGTAAGACACTGATGAAAGAAATCAAAGATGACATAAACAGATGGAGAGATATACCTTGTTCTTGGATTGGAAGAATCAACTTTGTGAAAATGACTATACTACCCAAAGCAGTCTACAGATTCAATGCAATTCCTATCAAATTACCAGTGGCATCTTTTCGAAAACTAGAACAAAAAATCTTAAAATTTGTATGGAGACACAAAAGACCCCGAATAGCCAAAGCAATCTTGAGGGAAAAAAACGGAGCTAGAGGAATCAGACTCCTTGACTTCAGACTATACTACAAAGCTACAGTAATCAAGACAATATGGCACTGGCACAAAAACAGAAATACAGATCAATGGCACAGGATAGAAAGCCCAGAGATAAACCCATGCACCTATGGTCAACTTATCTGTGACAAAGGAGGCAAGAATATACAATGGAGAAAAGACAGTCTCTTCAATAAGTGGTGCTGGGAAAACTGGAGAGTTACATGTAAAAGAATGAAATTAGAACCCTCCCTAACACCATACACAAAAATAAACTCAAAATGGATTAAAGACCTAAATATAAGACCAGACACTATAAAACTCTTAGAGGAAAACATAGGAAGAACACTCTTTGACATAAATTACTGCAAGATCTTTTTTGACCCACCCCCTAGAGTAATAGAAATAAAAACAAAAATAAACAAATGGGACCTAATGAAACTTAAAAGCTTTTGCACAGCAAAGGAAACTATAAACAAGACGAGAAGACAACCCTCAAAATGGGAGAAAATATTTGCAAATGAACCAACAAAGGATTAATGTCCAAAATATACAAGCAGCTCATGCAGCTCCATATTAAAAAAACAAACGACCCAATCCAAGAATGGGCCGAAGACCTAAATAGACGTTTCTCCAGAGAAGACATGTCTTCTCCAGAGAAGACATGTCTAAGACAGATGGCCAAGAGGCACAGGAAAAGCTGTTCAACATCACTAATTATTAGAGAAATGCAAATCAAAACTACAATGAGGTATCACCTCACACCAATTAGAATGGGCATCATGAGAAAATCTACAAACAACAAATGCTAGAGAGGGTATGGAGAAAAGGGAACCCTCTTGCACTGTTGGTGGCAATGCAAACTGATACAGCCACTACGGAGAACAATATGGAGGTTCCTTAAAAAACTAAAAATAAAATTACCATATGATCCAGCAATCCCACTACTGGGCATATACCCTGAGAAAACCATAATTCAAAAACACACTTACACCCCAGTGTTCATTGCAACACTATTTACAATATCCAGGTCATGGAAGCAACCTAAATGCCCACTGACAGATGAATGGATAAAGAAGATATGGTACATATATACAATGGAATATTACTCAGCCATAAAAAGGAACGAAATTGGGTCATTTGTAGTGAGGTGGATGGACCTAGAGACTGTCATACAGAGTGAAGTAAGTCAAAAAGGGAAAAACAAATATCGTATATTAATGCATGTATGTGGAATCTAGAAGAATGGTACAGATGAACCTGTTTGCAAGGCAGAAATAGAGACAGAGATGTAGAGAACAAACGTATGGACACCAAGGGCGGAAAGCAGGGGGGTGGGGTGGTGGTGGGGGGGGGTGGGATGAACTGGGAGATTGGGATTGACATATATAGACTAATATGCATAAAATAACTAATAAGAACCTGCTGTATTTAAAAAAATAAAGTAAAATTCAAAAAAGAAAAAATAAGGAGTCAGCAAAGTATAGGCCAAATCTGCTCTGCTGCCTGTTTTGTAAATAATATTTTATTGTAACACAGCCATGGTCATTCAGTTATGTATTTTCTGTGGCTATTTTCATATCACAGCAGCAGACTTGAGTAGTTGCAACATAGACCCTATGCTCTACAAAACCTAAAATACTTGGCCTTTACATTAAACTTTCCTGACACCTGAAATAAGTAAATGGCTAAGATATTAATTAGGGAAACATTACCAAGTACAGTGGACACCAGCTATTTGTGCCCAGTATCCTTTTTCCATTCTGTTAAGAAACAGCACCAGATTTAGAAGTGTTCTTCAACTCCCTCATCTCAAACTGTCTTGGTGACATCTGACCCCAAGCAAGACCAGTAAGATACAATCATCTAAAAATTGACATTGTAGAAGGGAAGTAGTAGAGCTTAGTAATTCCAGAACCAGTATCCAAAGGGATGGGAAGAAAACAGTCATAAACTCCCTCTCTAAAATTTCCCTGAAAGGACGGAAGTAGTGGCTATCCATGAATTTCTGTTATTTTAACTCTAAGAGTTGTCCTGGTTCTATCTCTCACCAAACATGTTGTTCAATTTTCCCTCAATTCTTTGAGTTACCCTACTAGCCATCCAATACATTTCTTGCTTTAAATAGTGTCAGTTTCTCCTGCTTACAAAAAGTAAAATAAAACCCTTAACTGACACACATTAACATCTGGCAGACATGGTTCTTGATTACTAAAGTTGGTTGCCTATGAAAATAAAATTATTAAGAGATAATATCAGTTAGTAAAGAAAGCTCACTCTGGAAGAAAATTGATATAGTTGTTATTAGAAATCCTGACTTTAACATAATTCTGTTAGCCATTATTCTCTTCCTACCATCCCCTTCTCTGAAAACAGGCTGTCTCTCAGATCTCTTGGTCACCACCTTTGTGTGGATATAATATTGCTACTGTATATGCAGTAATGCTCCTTCCACATTTCTCATTCACACTTCCATACTCTTTAGGTTTTCACATACAAAATCTAAAGAAACAGTATAAGAAAGTAAAACCAGAAACTGCTGCAACATTTTCAAGTCATGTACAAAGCTCCAAAGATTTTGAATGTGGATCTAACAGTGCATGATTAAGTGTTGAATCCTTACACTTGGCCAGACTATTCAATCATTTACTATGACAATTTACTGCTTTATTTTAATTTTTTTTATTTTTATTCCCACTGGGACCTATACCTAGATGAAGCTATTCCTAATTCAACTTATGTGACAGCCCTGGTCTTACATTTGACACTTATGTAGGATCACTGCTTCTTTAACTGATTAAGTAGCAAATCTGGTACTACTTCTGCTTCCTCCTCTACTAAGGAGGAAATACCAAGTTACCAACATTAGTAGATTCAAGAGTATTTTTCTTCATTCTATGTTAATTTTGTGTCAAAACATACATCTTATATTTTTACATAGTTAAAAATTTGCTTCTAATCCACCATTTGACTTCATTGTGTATAGTTTGAAATTTATAAGCTATATAAAAATGGCAGAGGAGGAGGGGAAAAAAAGGAAACAAATTCTATCCTTGGTATTTCTATTCACTCTATGTAGTAAGAGTGAACTGGGACACACACATTACACAGTTGCAAAGAATACAATAAAATGCATTTAAAATATATTTGTAAACCTAATTTATTGATATTTTAATAAAGTTAAATATTTGGCTTAGACATACCTTTCAGAATGTTTCAATTTTATGTCTGCTTTTCATAGCATCCTTTCAGTTTTGATAGCTAATATGGTAATTTAGGACTTCCCTGGTGGCACAGTGGTTAAGAATCTGCCTGCCAATGCAGGGGACACGGATTCGAGCCCTGGTCCGGGAAGATCCCACATGCCACAGAGCAACTAAGCCCGTGTGCCACAACTACTGAGCCTGCGCTCTAGAGCCTACAAGCCACAACTACTGAACCTGCGTGCCACAACTATTGAAGCCCACATACCTAGAGCCCGTGCTCTGCAACAAGAGAAGTCACCACAATGAGAAGCCTGCACACCACAACTAATAGTCCCCACTCGCTGGAACTAGAGAAAGCCTGCGTGCAGTAACAAAGACCCAATGCAGCCAAAAATAAATATAAAATAAATAAATTTTTTAAAATATATGGTAATTTAGAATATAGCATTATCTTATTTTTTTTAAAGCACAGCTGCTACCAATTAGTAATATTGGTATGTATGCCATTTTTAGACACTAAAATTAACTAACCTCTGTACTCTTCAACTTTTGTAGTTCATTTTCCAGCATCAGTTTCTCCTCTGACAACACTTGGAGGTCACTTTGAATCTGTGTGTTTTTCTAAAAGAAATATTATAACTTCATTAATAATGAAAAGCAAACATATCAATATAGAGAGGTTATTTGGGCACTTAATTATTAAAGTAAGAAAGTCTTCATTAACTCATAAAAATAATGAACCATTGGTATTAATCTGCATAGTGAAGTTATAATTGGTGTTGAAAGAGGCAAAGGAACTATCAGTGATAGTGGAATTTCAAAAGACTGTGGGAGGGGCTTCCCCGGTGGCGCAGTGGTTGGGAGTCCACCTGCCGATACAGGGGAGGTGGGTTCATGCCCCGGTCCGGGAGGATCCCGCATGCCGCGGAGCGGCTGGGTCCGTGGGCCATGGCCGCTGGGCCTGCGCGTCCGGAGCCTGTGCTCCACAACGGGAGAGGCCACGGCGTTGAGAGGCCCGCATACCGCAAAAAAAAAAAAGACTGTGGGAATGGAATATTACTCAGCCATAAAAAGAAACAAAATTGAGTTACTTGTAGTGAGGTGGATGGACCTAGAGTCTCATACAGAGTGAAGTAAGTCAGAAAGAGAAAAACAAATACCGTATGCTAACACATATATATGGTATCTAAAAAAAAAAAGAAAAAAATGCTTCTGAAGAACCTAGGGGCAGGACAGGAATAAAGATGTAAACATAGAGAATGGACTTGAGGACACAGGGAGGGGGAAGGGTAAGCAGGGACAAAGCGAGAGAGTGGCATGGACATATATACACTACCAAATGTAAAACAGATAGCTAGTGGGAAGCAGCCGCATAGCTGAGGGAAATCAGCTCGGTGCTTTGTGACCACCTAGAGGGGTGGGATAGGGAGGGTGGGAGGGAGACGCAAGAGAGAGGGGATATGGGGATATATGTATACATATAGCTGATTCACTTTGTTATAAAGCAGAAACTAACACACCATTGTAAAGCAATTATACTCCAATAAAGATGTTAAAAAAAGAAAAAGACTGTGGGATGTTATAGTTCAGTATTTTAGAAACGAAGTGTTTCTGAGTGACAATTAAATCTAATAAAATCAAGAGAATAGACAAAGCTTTCCAGCTCACATATGCATAAAAATCTCTTGAATAAACTCTCTTGACATATCCTGACAATTTCTAGACTGTATTAACAACATCAAGGACAAAGTGCAATTTCAAACTGAAAGCACTATACTTACAGCCTCTAACAAAACTTGCTCACTCATAGCTCTGAAAAACAAACCAAAAATATAATGTATTATAATTTTAAATTTATATTTTTATGTAATATGCTTATATATTTTCTTTGTAAAAACCTTAATATAAATAAGGTTAGAGTAAACTTTGACTAGCATTCCAAAAATTCAATGCTTTTCCTAGAGATACTGTTAGCTTGCTGTGTCTCTTCCCAGAACTTGTTCCATGGATTTATATAACACTTCACGTACCCTTTCAATTCTATACTTTTTGTTAGTGGGCTGGATGTCTGTTTTGTTTTCTTTTTCACATAAATGATATTGTATATGATGTTCTCAACGTTTCCACTTAACACAATTTCTGAGATGTATTTATATCGGTAAACATAGATTTCTCTCACTCCCTTTAAATACAACTTCTTATTCCATAGCAGGGTTTGGCAAACTTCTTCTGTAAAGAGTCAGATGGTAACTATTTTAGACTTTACAGGCCAGGTGATCTCTGTCACTACTACCCAACTCTGCAAAAGCAGCTACAGATGATGGGTAAATGAATGGGTATGGCTACGTTCTAACAAAACTTTATTTACAAAAATAAGCTGCAGGCTAGATTTGACTCATGGACTGCAGTTTGCTGACAACTGTTCCATAGTATGGATAAACTATATTTTTTTGACTGAGTTTTTATTCATTATAATCAGAATTTTTTAAAGCTTAAGATATGATTAACATATAATAAAATTCATTCATTTAAAATATACAATTCAATGGCTTTTAATATATTCACTAAGTTGAGTAACTATTACCCCTATCTAATTTTAGCACATTTTAATTACCCCGGAAAGAAATGCTGTAGCCATTAGCACTCACTCTCCATTTCTCCCAGAACTGCCTAAGCCCTGGCAGCCATCAGTCTATTTTCTGTCTCCACAGATTTGCCTATTCTGAATATTTCATACAAACAGAATTGCACAGTATGTGGTCTTTTGAGACTGTTTTCTCACAACTAGCATAGTGTTTGTATCATGTATCAGTACTTTGTTCCTTTTTATTGCCAAATAATATTACATTGTATGAATATGCTCATTTTATTTATTCATTCATCAGTTTATGGACATTTGGGTTGTTTCCACTTTTGGGCTATTATGAATAATGCTACTATGAACATACATGTACAAGTTTTTGTGTGGACCTATGTTTTCATTTCTCTTAGGTATAAACATAGGAAAAGAATTTCTGGGTCATATGTTAACTAAATATTTAACATTTTGAGCAACTGACAAACTGTGTTCCATAGCAGATGTACCACTTACATGATGTACCAGCAATGTATGAGGGTACCAATTTCTCTACATCCTTTCCAACAATTGTTATTGTCTGTCATTTTTATTATATCCATCCTAGTGGTTGTGAAGTGGTATATCATTGTAGTTTTGATTCCCTAATGACTAATGATGTTGAGTATCTTTTCATGTGCTTATTGACCATCTGTATATCTTGTGTGGCAAAACGTCTATTCGGATTATTTGCCCATTGTTAAACATGGTTA
Organism: Delphinus delphis; assembly: GCF_949987515.2. Lineage (NCBI taxonomy): Eukaryota > Metazoa > Chordata > Mammalia > Artiodactyla > Delphinidae > Delphinus > Delphinus delphis. The sequence goes on from NC_082684.1 coordinate 162,166,093, forward strand.
TTTATCCTTTTTATTACTGAGGTGTAAGAGTTCTTATGTATATTCTGGGTGCAAGTCCCATATCAGATACATGGTTTATGAATAGTTTTCACATTCTATGAGTTGTCTTCTCACATTCTTAATTGTATTAAGAACCTGCAGCACAAGTTTTTAATTTTTATGTTGAGTTTATCTATTTTTTTTTTCTGTTGTTGGTTGTGCTTTTGATATCTTATTTAAGAAACCATTGACTGGGACTTTCCTGGTGGTCCAGTGGTTAAGAGTCTGCGCTTCCAATGCAGGGGTCCTGGGTTCCATCCCTAGTTGGGGAACTAAGATCCCATGTGCAATGCAGTATGGCCAAAAAAATTTTAAAAAGAAAGAAACCATTGACTAACTCTAAGTCAAAAATATTTACTCCTGTGTTTCTTTAAGAGGTTTATAGTTTTAGCTCTTAAATTTAGGTCTTTGGTAATTTTGAGTTAATTTTAGTGCATGGCACAAAGAAAGGATCCAACTGAATTCTTTTGCATATGGATATCCAGTTCTCCAAGCACAGTTATTAAAAAAACTATTCTTTCCTCACTGAATTATCCTGGCCTCCATGTTGATAATCAGTTAACTATAAATAAATGTAATGGTTTATTTCTGGACATCATTTCCATTCATTCTATTCCATTGATCTACATAGGTCTATCCTCATGCCAGTACGACATTGTCTTAATTACTACAGGTGTATTTAGTTTTAAAATCACTAAAGTATGAGTCCTCCAACATTGTTCTTCTTAAGATTTCTTTGACTATTCTGGGTTCCTTGTATTTCCACATGAATTTTAAAAGCAACTTGCCAATTCATGCAAAAACAAAGTTGGGATCTTGATAGAGATTGCATTAAATCTGTAGATCAATTTGGGAAATATTGCCGTTTTAAGATTAGTTAAGTCTAACAGTCCATGAAAATGGGATGCCTACCTGTTTGAGTATTCTTTAAAGTACTTTCAGTGTTTTGTAGTTTTCGGTGCATAAGTCTACCACTTCTTTTGTTAAATTTATTCTCATTCTCTTTGGTGCTTTTGTAAATGGAATTGTTTTATTTCATTTTTGGAATGTTCCTTGCTAGTGTGTTACTTTCCTATGCTATGACAAAGTGTCACAATCTGCGTGACTGGTGACTTAAAACAACAAGAATTTATTCGCTCACAGTTCTGGAGACTATAAATCTAAAACTAAGGTGTTGGTACAGCCATGCTCCCTCTGAAAGCTCTAGGGGAGAATCCTTCTTTGCCTCTTCCAACTTCTAGTACTCGCAGCATAACTCCAATCTCTGCCTCCATGACTGTCTTCCCTCTGTGTGTATTTGCTTTCTACAATATTATTATAAGGATACCAGTCATATTGGATTAAGGGCCCATCCCCCTCCACTATGACCTCATCTTAACTAATTACATCTACAATGACCCTATAGCCAATTAAGTTCATTCTGAGGTACTAGAAGTTAGAGCTTCAACATGTATTTGGTGGGGGGGGGGGCACAATTCAACCCATAACAACTAGTGTATTAAAATATAATTGATTTTTATTTATGAATCTTGTATATTGCAACCTTGTTAAATTAATTTACTTCTAATAGTTCTAATAGATCCCTTAGAATTGTCAATAGATAAGGTCATGACATCTGCAAAAAGAGGTAGTTTTCATTTCCTTTTCTTCTCTAAATGCCCTAGATAGAACCTCTACTACAATGGTCGACAGAAGTGGTAAGAATGTCCTATTTTGTCCCTGATCTTAGAGAGAATATATTAAGTTTTTTCACCATTAAGGTTTTTCTTTAATATATTAGAGAGAATATATTATGATGTTAGTTATAGGTATTTGTAGATAGTCTTTATCAGATTAAGAAAGTTCCCTTCTATGCCTAGTTTGTGGAGTATTTTTTATCATAAAAGGCTATTGGATTTTGTCAAATGCTTTTACTTTGTCTAGTAAGCTAATCACGTGATTTTTTCTCCTTTATTCAATCAATATCATGTATTACATTTATTGATATCTGCATTTTATTTATTTTTTTATAAATTTATTTATTTTTGGCTGCGCTGGGTCTTCGTTGCTGCGTGCGGACCTTCTCTAGTTGCAGTGAGTGGGGGCTACTCTTCATTGTGGTGCACAGGCTTCTCACTGCAGTGGCTTCTCTTGTTGCAGAGTGCAGGCGCGCGGGCTTCAGTAGTTGTGGCTCATGGGCTCTAGAGCACAGGCTCAGTAGTTGTGGTGCGTGGGCTTAGCTGCTCCACGGCATGTGGGATCTTCCCAGACCAGGGCTCGAACCCGTGTCTCCTGTGTTGGCAGGCTGATTCTTAACCACTGTGCCACCAGAGAAGCACAATATTTGCATTTTGAACCAACTTTGCATTCCTGGGATAAACCCCACCTGCTTGTGGTATATAACCTTTTTTATATGTTATTGGATTCGATTTGCTAGCATTTTGTTGAGTATTTTTGTGTTCATATTCATAATATATTGGTCTGCAGTTTTCTTGTGACACTGTGGTCTGACTTTGGTATCAGAGTAATACTAGACTCATAGCATGAGTTGAGAAGTATTAACTCCTCTTCTACTTTTTGAAAGAGTTTGTAAAACAGTGGTATTAATTCTTCTTTAAATATCTGATAGAATTCATCAGTGAAGCCATCTGAGAATTTCTTGTTGGGAAATATTTTAATTAGTAATTGAATCTTTTTACTTGTTTCAGTTATACTCAGATTTTCCAGTTCTTGAATCAGTATAGTCTGTCTTTCTAGAAATTTGTCCATGTCATGTAAGTTGTCTAATTTGTGGTCATACAGTTGCTCATAGAATTCCCTTACAATCCTTTTACCACAGATGATTGAGCCATACTCCTACTAACAAAAAATGTAATTCTTTCTAGATTTTTGCTATTATCACAGTGATACGATAAATTTCTTTTTACATATGCCTCCTTGAGAATAGTCCTTTCTCTAGGGTAGATTAAAAGAATAAGGCAACCGTTTTGTTGCTATTGTTAAATAAACTATGCTAAATTGTTCTTGAAAGTGGGCAATTTCTACGGTACTAGCAATTTAAGAGTATTTATTACACTACATCTCTGTCAAGACTTGATATTAGAAAACTTCTACTTTTTGTTAAACTGATGGGGGAAAAAATGTATTGTTGCTGCTTTGCTTTCTATTTCCCTGATTACATATCAGATTGAGCATCTCCTAAAATGTTTATTGGCCATTTTTTGTCTCTTCCTTAAATATCTATATCTATATCTATATATATATATATATATATGTATGTACTTTGCCTATTATTTGAAGGTTGTTTGCCTTTTTGTGGAATTATATATTCTTATTATCACTCTTTTCTTCTATATGCACACATATTTTCTCCCATCCACTGCTTATCTTTTAACTTTGATTCATTTCTGAAGATACTTTTAATTTCAATAGTCAAATGCCTTCCCTATATTTATGATTCTGTTTTCTGACATTTATGTCTGTAATAAACATTAAATTTAATTTTTTGCATGGAGTGAAGACTCTGTCATTATCTTCTAACCAAATGGATGCCTTTTGCCTTGCCAGTGCCCTAACTGGTCATTGAACTTCATTCAAGACTTTGAATTTGCCACCTTGGAATTATGATAATTCCACCTTTGACATAACATACCTACCTGTGATACATGTACCTGGCTAAAGACAGTTTGAAAGGCAAGACAGCTTATTATCCTTCCTTCTGACTCTTCCGCCTCTTTAGAAAACACATCATGATAGATTTCTTAATAGGCCTGCTGTCCCCTCAGGACTACACATGATTCTGGTGATGGGCAATATTGTCACCGATGTTGACAACTTCATTCCCAAGATTAGTCACCAGATCTAAACACTCTCTTCACCAAAGAGGTACTATGCCTTGGAAAAAATACCCTGCAATCCAATCTCTACTTGTAATCCCAATATGGCCCATAATTGAAGAAAGAACTTTTCAAGGTCCTCTGAGTCTATGATTACTTGTCCATTTCCCACTATCCACAGACCAAACGGCTAGACAATGCATTGACCAGATCCTGAAAAAAAGGTATATCAGCTTTCCCCAAGGACTAGCATGATTGCCCTAACTTGTTACTGTATAATTCATCCATAATAACGAAATACAATCCTTTTTTCTAAATGTTATCCTATATTATGGTTTTCATCCCACCACATCTGCTTACCACTAAGCACCTCATAGGTAGACCCCACTCCTTTTTCTGGGAACCCCCGACCCCACCCCTCTGAATTAGTATAATTCCTAAGAAAGCTTACATGACCATAAGCCTTCGATTAGAGCTGACTGGTCCAGAAATAGGCACCTGCCTCTGGCTGCACTGACAATTTTCTCACCAAGGACTTTTAGACTTGGGAAATTCAAATATTATCCCTCAGAGTAACTAAAACTGAAAGATTAGATTTAGGAATTGTCAGCAATCAGGGCCTCCCACCCATAGGCAAAAAGTTAAAAAAGAAAATAGAAGGAAGAAAGAGATCTGCAATAGGAGAAAATGAAGCTCTTGTACAGAGGGGGAAAAAGTATCTTGATAGTGTTCAAGTTCTGGTTTATACTTGTTTCTGAAATTGAGCCATATTGCTGTTGTCTTCTTAATAAAATTCATCTTTTGCTCAGACCAATTTGAGTTGGGATTTTGTCCCAAGCACTCAGCCACATGACAGAAGTTCAATAAACACAAGATACTCTTAAAATGTTAGTGTAGTTTTAAGCTTCAATGACTTCAGAAGTATAAATGCTACAAATTTACCCCAAAAATAAACATTTGAAAGTTTAATTATTTCCATTCTTTAACACATTTAGTTTTGTGAATTTTAAATAAATTAATTTTTTTCAGTCTCTCTGACTGAATATGGAAAATGCTGACCCAAACAGAATTTAACCAAAAAAAATTTACTATTCAAAAATTTTTAAATAAGTACAAAAGAAATGTACATAATCAAATTTCGAAATGGTGTCTTTTGAACAGTTGTATCATTATAGTCTCCAAATTATTAATTCTTAAAACTGCACTAAGACTTTTGCCACAGCCTGTTAAAGGATATAACTGTAACAGGCTGTTAAATGGAGGCATCAACTAAGACTCTAAGCCCACTGCTTGTATCATGAGGAATATTATATTCCAATAAAGATGTGGAAAAAAATGCAAAAAAAAAAAAAAAACTAAGAAGAAAGAAAAAACAGAGGGACTTCCCTGGTGGTGCAGTGGTTAAGAATCCGCTTGCCAATGCTCAAACACAGGTTTGAGCCCTGGTCCGGGAAGATCCCACATGCCACAGAGCAACTAACCCGGTGCACCACAACTACTGAGCCTGCGCTCTAGAGCCCACGAGCCACAACTGCTGAGCCCACGTGCCACAACTACTGAAGCCCACGTGCCTAGAGCCCGTGCTCCACAACAAGAGAAGCCACCGCAATGAGAAGCCTGTGCACTGCAAAGAAGAGTAGCCCCCGCTCGCTGCGATTAGAGAAAGCCCGCGCACAGCAACAAAGACCCAATGCAGCCAAAAATAAATAAATAAATATATTAAAAAAAAAAAAAAAGAGGAAGAAATGAGGCAGGTGACCATTACCACTGAAGAAAACAGTAGGCAGCCAAGGAAGGGAGAGTGCTAAAACTTTTCACCCACATGGATAATATAAAAGGGTCAGGAAAGAAGATTCAGAAAGAGTACTTCTAAATATTCTTTACAAAGAGCTGTCTGGTGCCTTGAGACCTACTCAAATACTTAAGGGAGAGGTGGATATGATGGCCATTATTAGAGAGAGGCACCTTAAGGAGAATACTCAGAAAACTGGTTTATGTTATTTGAATTTATGCAGAAGGAAGGCAGTGACAGTCAAATAAGACCTTTCTTTTATACCTTACCTTTCTTCCCAAAAACATGGAGAATAGAAAATACAAATAGTTAGTGAGAAAGGAGGTAAGAAAAGAGAAAAGCCAACCACATCCCCCGGTAGGCTCTAGGGAAAGGGGAGAGAATCCTAACTTTGAATGAAAATGAAAATATTGACTAATATCTGACAGGGGATTTTAATTTCCAATTCAGGACAGTGCTTATAATTATATTTAAATTAATTACCTAAGAGTGATCAGAACACTCATGGTACTGCCCTAGTCTTTTCTAGGAGCAGAGGGAAAACTAGCCCCAGTAAGCAAATATAAATGAATATAAGGAGTCTGAAAAAAGTTCCTTTGTGATTTTATTCTACACGACATGCTTTTCAATATAACAATTGTGAAACTAATATAGCCACCTGTAAGAACTGTAGGTCATCCACAATGACTTTCAAGATGCTTCTCGACAAGCAAGCAATGTACTGAGCATATTCTGACCAGACAATTATACAAAGCTTATTCTGTGTATAAGACAATTCAAGTTGAGAATCCTCACCTTTATAGTAATCCATTCAGCTAATCCTTCCCTCTGCTTTCTTTTACGCCCAGGAATTTTAAAACCAGTTATAACTAGTACCCATAGTCTAATATGAGGAGCTAGAATAAATAATAGTAATACATATGACTGCTTTAATACCCTGTTCCAATAGAAAGAATATTCATGGAAATCAGCCTCCTACTTTAAGAATGCCCCTAGAACATGCTAAAAGCTTTCATCTGACAAATTTGTGGAAGTTCTTACCCTACCCTTCTGATAGGGAGGACTCTAATGAGACAGAAGAGGGAAAAAGTAAAATAAGGCCTAACTTGATTACATACCAAGTACGTGACCACCAATTAATGTAAGCCGTTAAGTTCTTTAGTTCCATTTTCAACAGCTGCCCAGGATATCCTTTTCTTTACATTTTATGTTATATTCTTCTATTAAATCTAGATCCTTGGACTTGATAATTAAAAAATCTGATCATGTAAACTTTCTCAATTTTTCAATGCTAATCTAAAAAGAGTTATTTGAAAATGCTGTGATGTGAGCTTGTCTGAATATGTTTTACTTTAATTTAAAACATTTATTTTAAAAAGAATTGTATGAGTTTACAAAGAACTATAAGTGAAACATCTATATGCAAACTACATTTTGTATGATTATCATATTTTTTACTGTTTTAAAACTGTAAAATACACATAAAATTTACCATATTAACCGTTTTTAAGTGTTCAGTTCAGTAGTGATAATTATATTCATATTGTTGTACAATCAATCTCCAGAACTCTTTTCATCTTGTAAAACGGAAACTCTATACACATTAAAAATAACTCCACATTCCTGATTCTTCCCAGACCCTGGCAACTACCATTCTACTTTCTGTCTCTATGAATTTGACCACTCTAAATTCCTCATATAAGTGAAATCATACAATTTTGTCTTTTTATGACTGGCTTATAATTAATCAGCATTAATATCCTCAAGATGCATCCATGTTGTACCATATGTCAGAATTTCTTTCCTTTTTAAGACTGAATACTATTCCATTGTATGTATATAACACATTTTCTTTATCCATTCATCCATCATTGGACACTTGGGCTGCTTCTACCTCTTTGCTACTATGAATAATGCTACAGTCAACATGGCTGTACAAATATCTCTTCAAGACCCTGATTTCAGTTTTGGGGGGTACATTCCCAGGAATGGAATTGCTGGATTTCCATTCCATGATCCAAAAAATGGATCATATTTTTTGAGGAACTAACATACTATTTTCTGTTGTGGTTATACAATTTCACATTCTTTATGATTATAATTTTAACTTTTAAAATTATATATATCATAAAAATTAACAACACTAAATTTTTTATTAGTGGTTTTATTTTCTTTTCTATGTTTCCAATTTATCTGAAATAAATATGCACTTTATTTATAATGATGAAAAGGAGTTATTTTAAAAGCTTACCTCTTTAATTTATTTGCCTGATTTTCAAATATTTTCAACATGGTATTCAATCGATTAGTCATTGTAGAAGTTTCTACTGTTTAAAAAAAAAAACAAACATTTAAAGGTATTATAAATGGCAGAAGTTATACCTGTATGCTGATACAACTCACTGCTATATGTGAGAACTAGATAAAGAGGAGGCAACAGAAATGTGCAACATATATAAAGGGGACCAAATAAATCAAGTATATCAAGAAACCAAGTAAACCAGAGGCCTTGCTTTGGGAGGGTCAGTACTCCCTAAATAGTCAAAGAGTATACTGGGAGAAGTCAGCTTTAGAAGAAAGAATCAAATTCAGAATTGCTTACAGGCAAGAGAGAGTAATTAAAAATGCTTGCATAGAAAGTAATATGGCACAATAAATAATATTTTAAAATTAATCTGATAATAGTATAGGACATAATTTTAAATTATGCCTTGTATACAGTAAAGGGTTACAAAGAACATTAACTATTATTCTTGTCACAATTTGAAATTACAGTTCGCAGGAGGGAGAAAAGGCCCTGCTATGGAAGGAATATTTGTGTTCCCCCTAATTCGTATGTTAAAACCCTAATCTCCAATATGATGATATTTAGAGATGGGGGTCTTTGAGACCCCCATCATGAGAATGGAGCCACATAAGACACAAGAGAGATCGCTTGCTCTCTCCCTGCTCTCTCTCCATTATTTGAGGACACAGCAAGAAGACAGCCATCTGCAATACAGGAAGAAGGCTCTCACCAGAACGTGACTATGCTAGAACCCTGATTTGAACTTCTCAGCCTCCAGAACTGTGAGAAATAAATTTCTGTCGTTTAATGCACTCAGTCTATGGCAATTTGTTATGCAGGCCCCTAAAACAGGCTCATCTCTACGATTCTACTAGTTTAGGAATTACAACTCAGTAACACAGAATGTATAGATGGGAACATTACACTTCCATTGCCAAATGCAACAGCTTGGGTCCAACTGCTTCTTCCTCAAGTTCTCATTATGAATAACTTTAAAACAGAAGAAAAGAGATCAGAGAACCCATGTCCTATTGAACTGTTCTAGTTAAGGCCCTTTCCTGAGCAGAGTGCCTCTGGTTAACAAAGTGGCTTATATAGTCATTCTGAAGAAGCCAAAATGGTAAAGGGAGATCCAGTTGTTTGCTGTGTATTGTGGAGGGAGGAGGACCTCTTTTCTCTATTATAATAAAGCTTCAGTATTTTATTAGTAAGTAAAAAATATTAATAATGCATGCATATTATTTATCAATGGACAGGTTTTTCCTCTTGGGAAAATATATGAGACAGTCAGCACCTAGAATGCATGTTATATAGAATGATTATAAAAATGGGATAAAATGTACATATAGTGTTTTTATCTTGTTTTATCATTTTAAATATCAAGGAAAATGTTTCTAAGCATTTTATATGAAATTATCTTATTCTTTCTAAAAGCTACACAGCACTCCATTGCTATGAATGTACTGTAATTCATTCAGCCAGTCCTAAAAATGCACATTGTTACTATGTTTTTACTCTTACAAATATGTTAACAGTAGTACTGTTTATGGAAATAGAAATCATCTATATGAACATCAACAGAAGAACAGTAAATAAATTATGGCATAACCATAAAATGGAATACTATATGGCCATTAAGCCTCTTATACATTCATGCATTAATTTGCATTTCCCTGATACTAGTTAGGTCAAGCATCATTTCATATATTTTGGACATTTTTATTTCTTCTTCCGTAACATGCCTGTTCATATGTTTGTCCATTTTTCTCCTGAGTTGTCTGCCTTTTTACTACTCATTTGTAGGGGCCAATTAATACTAGCATATAGTGTGTAATACAGTTAACAGTCTACTATTAATTATATACTTACTGATATTTTCTAATGTACAGAATTTTTATACTTAACCAAATCTATTGATTTTTTTGTTCTATAGTTTCTAGGCTTTGCTTCATTCTTTAAAAGTCCCAATATAAATAAATTCTCTTAATATTCATTTGTATTTTATAATCATGAGCTATAGTATACGTACCAAAACATAAATAAAAATATATTTATAGTTTAATGAATAATTACAAAGCAAACATCCACACAACCACCACTCAAGGTCAACAATTAGGCACCCGGGATTGCCAATATCCTAGAAGCTCTCTATGTGGCCCACCCCATTCATAACCCTTCCCCTCACCCTACAGGTGCCTACTATCCTTTTTTTCTCATCTTTGTATCTTTTCTACCCTTGTTAGTATCCTTAATGAACAGAGTTAAGTTTTCCTGGCTTTTAACTTATCATAAATGAAAATACTCTACATATTTAGGACTTCATTCAGTCAATAATATGTTTGTAAGATGAATGATGTTATCAGCAGCTAGATTTCAAACATATTCATTATGATATGCTTTTCCAATGTATGAATAGACCACAACTTACTTATCCATTCTACTCGTCACAGATATTTGAGATCTCCAATTTGGGGACTATTACAAACAAAACTGGTATGAAAACAGTCCAAGAGTTTAAGGACATGACATCACTAAGACAGCAGAGTAGGAGACCCTAGCCTCTGTCCCCCAACAAAGATCAACAATTGACAGTTTAACAGATTAACAATCAACAGTTCCCAGTGAGCTGCTCCACTGAAGAGCCCAGCAGCTTTTACGGCTGAAGAAACCAATGGCCAGCACAGCCACTGCAGACCCCCGCAGAACACACCAGCTTTCACCCCACAGCTGCTGCCAGCTGCCTGAGTCCCTCCCTACTCCCCTGCCCCAACCACCACCATCACTGCAGCCCAGGAACCATGCCAGCAGCCAGCCCAAGCCTCCGTGGCTGAGTGAGTGTGAGACACCAGCCTAAACCTCTGTGGCTCATGTAGACCATCACGTGCTTACACAGGGCTAAGCCGCTCCAGCTGTACACCTGCATGCTCCCAGCCCAGCTCGTCACCAATCACCACTGCCCTATGCATACCCATCAGGAGACTGTGCAGCCACAGGAGAGCACACCAACAGCCAGATCCCCATAGCTGCTTGTGGGCCCAGATCAGGCCCTGTCTTCTGTCACCGACCTGCACCACTGTAGTCACTTGCAGCTAGCCCCTCCAACTGTGCACCTGCACACCCGTGGCCTATCACCAGCCTCCACTGCTGTATGCCTGTAGTGAGACCCAAAAGCCACAGTGGTGCACACTGACTACCAGGACTCCTGAGCTGCCCGTGTGCCCATAGTTGACTCCAGCCCTTGCTGCCTGTCCTGGCCCCCGCCACAATGTGTGTGTTTGCACCTGGCCACTGCCGCTACACAGGCACTTGCGGCTGGCCCTCACAACTGAGCGTGTGCATACCACCAGCTCTGGCCACTCCCACTGCCTGCCCTGGTTCCTTGCTGCTGTACCTGCAGACAATGCTGAGGACCCCAACAGCCTGTGAAGCCTCTGAAGACCCCCAAGACACATACCAAGGACCACACGGTTGTCAGTGCTATGGACTACAATGGCCTGAGCAAGTGCGTCACAATCCCCCCAGCCAATCCCACCACATGTCCCCACACCTGGCACCCACAGCACTACATGTGGGGTGATGGCGTACTTGGGCACTCCCCCACCTGTGATTGGAAATCCTTCCTTACTGAAGTCACTCCACAGAGTCAGGAAGAGATGACTGCTTCTTCAAATGTGCAGGTGCCTACGCAAGGACACAGGGATCACAACAAATCCGGGAGACATGACTCCAACAAAGGAATACATTAAGCCTCCAGTAACTGGTCCCAAAGAAATGAAGATACAGGAAGCGCCCAACAAAGAATTCAAAATAATTGTTCTGAATATGCTCAGAGAGCTAGGAGATCACAAAAAAACAATTTAATGATATTAGGAAAATAATACAAGAACAACTGAGAAGTTCAACAAAGAGATAGAAAACATAAAAAAGAATCAAACAACTTTTCAAGCTGAAGAATAGAATGAAATATATATATATTTTAAAAAGTGAAACTACTTCATACTAAAAAGCTTCTGCACAGAAAAGGAAACCATCAACAAATTGACAAGGCAGCCTTCCGAATGGGAGAAAATATCTGTAAACCATATATCTGATAAGGGGTTAATATCCAAACTACATAAAGAACTCATAAAACTCCATAGCAAAAAAATAATAATCTGATTAAAAAATGAGCAGAGAACTTGAATAGACATTTTTCCAAAGAAAGCATACAAATAGCCAACAGGTACGTGAAAAGGTACTCAGCTACACAGATCATCAGAGAAATGCAAATGAAAACCCAATGAGATATCACCTCATACCTGTTAGAACGGCTATTATCTAACAGACAAGAGATAACAAATGGTGATGAGGATGTGGAGAAGGGGGAACCCTGATGCACCACTGGTGGGGATGTGAACTGGTACTGCCACTATGGAAAACAGTATGGAGGTTCCTTGAAAAATGAAAAATAAAACTACTATATGATCCAGCAATCTCACTTCTGGGTATGTATCCAAAGAAGATGAAATCACTATCTCAAAGCAACATCTGCTCTCCTGTGTCCATTGCAGCATTTTTTTGGCCACACTGCATGGCTTGTGGGATCCTAGTTTCTCAACCAGGGATTGAACCCAGGCCATGAGTCCTAACCACTGGACCACCAAGGAACTCTGACTGCAGCATTATTTATAATAGCAAAGACATGGAAACAACCCAAATGTCCACAGACAAGTGAATGGATAAATACACACACACACACACACACACACACGGTGGAATATTATTCAGCCATTAAAGAGGAAGTCTTGCCATTTGCAACAACATGGATGGACCTTGAGGGAATTATGCTTAGTTAAATAAGTCAGACAGAGAAAGACAAATACTGTATAATTTCCTTATACGTAGAATCTAAAAACACTGAAATGACAGAAACAGAGAGCATAATGGTGATTGCCAGTAGCTGTGGGGTGGAGAAAATTGGGAAATATTGGTCAAAGAGTACTTTCAGTTATAAGATGATTAAGTTCCAGGGACCTAAGGTCACAGCATGCTGACTACAGTTAATACTGTATTGTATACTTGAAAGTTGCTATGGGAGCAGAGCTTTAATATTCTCTCCATAACAATGCCAACAACAAAATGGTAATTATGTTAGATAAAGGGTATGTAAAAAACCTTATTTTGGTAAGCACTTCACAATATATATGTGTATCAAATTGTTATGATAAACACCTTAAACTTGTACAATGTTGTATGTGAATAATATCTCAGTAAAGCTGTTAAAAAGAAAAAGAGTTTAAAGGTATGCACATCCACAACTTAATTAGATAAAGAAAAGCTATTTTTCAAAGTGATTGTGCCGATGTATACCTCACTCACAGTTACATATCCTTGTCAACACTTACTGTTGTCAGACTTTTTTTTTCTGGCCACACCACACAGCCTGAGGGATCTTAGTTCCCTGACCAGGGATTGAACCTGTGGCCTCAGCAGTGAAAGCATGCAGTCCTACCCACTGGACCATCAGGGAATTCCCATTCTGGTACTGATTTTTAATTTAATTGTTTTGGGGTCTGAAGGCAGACATTATATGATTTCTATTTTTTAATTTGTTAAGGTGTATTTTATAGCCTGGAATATGATCTATTTTGGTGTATGTACCATGTGAGCTTGAGAATAATGTATATTCTGTTCTTGTTGCATGAAGTAGTCTATAGAGGTCTATTTTATCCAGCTGAATGATGGTGTTGTTGAGTTCACTAAGTCCTTACCAATTTTTTGCCTGCTGCATCTGTCTACTTCTGATAGAATGGTGTGGAAGTCTCCAGTTATAATAGTGGGTTCATATATATCTCCTTGCAGTCGATCAGTTTTTGCCTCACTTATTTTGACACTCTGTTGTTAGGCACATACACATTGAAGACTACTGTGTCTTGTTGCAGAACTGACTCATTTAGCATTAAACACCCCTATTTATTCTTAATAAATTTTTTTTGCTCCAAAGTCTGCTCTGTTCAAATTAATATAGGTACTCCTGCTTTCTTTTGGTAAATGTTACCATTATCTTTATTATTATTTATTATTAACTTTATATTTAAAGTTGCAGACAATATATAGTTAGGTCCCAGGAAAAAAAAAATCGGTACCAGAAAGACAACATGAAAATATTTTGGAGATTAGGTAACATACTACTAAATAGCACATATGACAAAGAAGTCTCAGAGAAACTAAAATACATTTTGAACTAAATTAAAATGAAAATGTAACATCAAATTTTGTGAAATGCAGTAAAAGGGAAATTTATAGCATTTAATGAATACATCACAACAGAAGGAAGATCTTAAATCAATAATCTAAGCTTCTGCCTTCGGAAACTAGGAAAAAAACACCAAATTAAATCTGAAGTAAGCAGAAGAAAAGAAATAAAAATAAGAGCAGATATCAATGAAAACAGGAAATTACAGAAAATCAATTAAACCAAAAGCTGATTCTTTGAAAAAAATCAAGAAAATGAGTAAGCTAACTAAGAAAAAAGAGATATGACACAAATTACTAACATCAGAAATGAAAGAGGGGACATCACAACAGATCCCATGGACATCAAAAAATAATAAAAAAGATTATGAAAAACTTATGCCAACAAATTTGATAATTTAGATGAAAGGGATCAATTCCTTGAAAGACACAATTTACCAAAACTCACACAAGGAGAAAAAGATATTCTTAATAGAATATATATCTTATATAAACTGGATCAATAATTTGATATCCTTACAAAACAGAAAGCACCAGGATCAGATAACTGCACTGGCAAATTCTACCAAACCTATAGGAAAAACTATACCAGTTATCTACAATCTATTTCAGATGACAGAAGCAGAAAAACATTTCCTAACTCATTTTATGAGGCCAGTATTACTCTAATACTAAAACAAGACAAAGACATTACCAAACAAGGATAACCACGCACCAATATCTCTCATGAACACAGATGCAAAAACCCCAACAAAATATTAGCAAATTTAATCTGACAAGGTATGGGACAAATTATACACCACAACCAAGTGAAATTTATCCCAACTATACAAGGCTGGGTCAATATTTGAAAATCAGCTAATATACCTATCATATCAATAGTCCATATGATCATTTCAAAAGATACAGAAAAAGCATATGACAAAATCTAATACCCATTCATGAAACTCTTTGCAAACTAGAAACAGAATAAAACATCCTCAACTTGATAAAGAAAATCAAACAAAATACCTACAGCTAACACCATACTTTTTTAACATTTTTATTTTATATTGGAGTATAGTTGATTTACAATGTTGTGTTAGTTTCAGGTATACAGCAAAGTGATTTAGTTATACATATACCTATTATTTTTCAGATTTTTTTCCATAAAGGTTATTACAGAGTATTGAGTAGAGTTCACTGTGCTGTACACTAGGTCCTTGTTGATTATATTATATATAGTAGTGTATATATATTAATCCCAACCTCCTAATTTATCCCTCCCCCCACCTTTTCTCTTTGGTAACCATAAGTTTGTTTTCTAAGTCTGTGACCTACAGCTAACACCATACTTAATGGTAAGATACTAAATGCTTTCCCCCTAGATCAGGAATAAGACAAGGATGTTCCTTCTCACCACTCCTACTCAACATCATGCTAGAAGTCCTAGCTAATGCAATAATACAAGAAAAGAAAAGAAAAAGTATAAAGTTTGAGAAGGAAGAAGTAAAGTTGTCTTTTTTCACAGATGGCATGACTGCCTGTATAAAAACGGTGATTCCCAAAGAATCACCAAAAATCTGCAATGAGTAAGTGATTACAGAAAGATTACAGCATACAAGAGTAATATACAGAAGTAAATTGCAATTCCTTTCTTATATACCAACAATAAACAAGTAGAATTTGAAATTATAAACACACCATTTACATTAGTACCAAAAAACTCAATACTTAGGTATTAATCTAAATAAATATGTACAGGATATATATTAAGAAAAAAACTATCTCATGAAAAAAATCAAAGAAGATACACATAAATGGAGAGATATTCCATATCCATGGATAGGAAGACTCATTACTGTTAAGACATCAGTTCTCATCAATTTGATCTGTAGATTCAATGCAATCCCAATCAAAAACCCAGCAAGCAAAAAAAAAAAAAAAAAGGGAGTGGACTTGCCTGACGGACCGTGGTTAAGACTCCAGGCTTCCACTGCAGGGGGTGCAGGTTCGATCCCTGGTTGGGGAACTAAGATCCCCTATGCCACACAGCATGGAAAAACAAAAACAACAACAACAACAAAAACCCAGCAAGTGATTTTGAGTGTATCAACAAATTGATTCTAAACTTTAAATGAAAAGGCAACAGATCCAAAGAATAGAATACAATACTGAAGAACAAAGTTGGAGGAGTGACACTATCCAACTTCAAAAACTTACTATAAAGTTACAGTAATCAGGGGCTTCCCTGGTGGCGCCATGGTTGAGAATCTGCCTGCTAATGCAGGGGACACGGGTTCAAGCCCTGGTCTGGGAGGATCCCACATGCCGCGGAGCAACTAGGCCCGTGAGCCACAACTACTGAGCCTGTGCGTCTGGAGCCTGTGCTCCGCAACAAGAGAGGCCGCGATAGTGAGAGGCCCATGCACTGCGATGAAGAGTGGCCCCCGCTTGCCACAACTAGAGAAAGCCCTCTCACAGAAACAAAGACCCAACAGAGCAAAAATTAATTAATTAATTAAAAAACTCCTACCCCCAACATCTTCAAAAAAAAAAAAAGAAAGAAAACCACAGCTTTAAAAATAAAAAAAGTTACAGTAATCAAGACAGTATGGTATTGGCAAAGAACAGAAAAACAGATCAATGGAACATAACAGAGATCCCAGAAATAGGTCCACACAAATACAGTCAACTGATTTTTGGCAAAGAAACAAAGGCAATTCAATGGAGAAAGGTTAGTCTTTTTAACAAATAGTGCTAGAAAAACTGTACATTCACATGCAAGAAAAATTAATTTAGACACAGACTCAATTCAAAATGGATCATAGATTTAAATATAAGAGGCAAAACTATGAAATTTCTAGAAAATAACATAGGAAAAAGTCCAGGTTACATTGGGTTTGAAGATGACTTTTAGGCACAACAACAAAAGCACAATCCATGAAAGAAAAGTTCAACTTCATTAAAATTCAAAACTTCTGCTCTGCAAAAGACACCGTTAAGAGAATGAAAATATAAACCACAGACTGAGAAAAACATCTTTGCAAAACACATATCTGATGAAGAACTTGTGTCAAAGATATACAAAGAACTTTTAAAACTCAACAATAAGGAAGCAAATGATCCCCCCATTTAAAAATAGGTAAAAGATCTGAACAAATACCTCACCAAAGATATACAGATGGCAAATAAACATATGAGAGGATGCTCAACATTATATATCATTAGGGAATCACAAATTAAAACAATGAGATAAAATTTAATTTAAAAAATGATATAACACTATGCACCTTTTAAAATGTCTTAAATCCAAAATTCTGACATCAAATGCTGACAAAGATGTAGAGCACCAGAAATTCTCATGCTCGTTTCTAGTAAAAATGCAAAATGATACAGTCCCTGTGAAGGACAGCTTGGCAATTACTTACAAAACTAAACATACTTTTACTATATGATCTAGCAATTGTACTCCTTAGTATCTACCCAAATGAACTGAAAATCTTCTGTCTGTAGAAACACCTTTGTTTATAGTAGCTTTATTCATAATTGCAAAAACTTCGAAGCAACATAGATGTCTTTCAACAGATGAATAGATAAACTATGGTACATCCATATAACAGATTACTATTCAACAATAAAAATAAATGAGCTATAAAAGCATAAAAAGACATGGAGAGACATTAAATGCGTATTGCTAAGTAAAAGAAAGACTGCATAATTTCAAATATATGATATTCTCGAAAAGGCAATATTCTAGAGACAACAAAAAGATTAGTGGTTACCAGGGATTCAGTGGATGGAGGGAGAGATGAATAGGGAGAACATGGGATTTTCAGGGCAGTGAAACTATTCTGTATGATACTGTAATGGTGAATACATGACATTATGCATTTGTCACAATCCATAGAACTGTATGACACAAAGATTGAACCCAATGTAAACTATGGACTTTAGTTAATAATAATGTATAAATACTGGTTTATCAGTTTTAGCCAATGTACCACGCTAATGCAAAATTTAATAACAGAGGAAATTTTGTGTGAGGAGTGGGGTGGAAAATGGGTATGTGTAAACTCTGTACGTTCTGCTCAATTTTTCTATAAACCTAAAACTTCTCTAAAACAAGAGTTCATTAATTATGAAATGAAGCAACATCAAGATTAAATGATAGTACAAAAAACAGAATGAAATTCAAAGGTAGCTTTTGTCTTATTGATTAGGCTATGGAATCTAATAGAATTTAGGGAATGAGAAGGGAAGAACAGAATAAATTTCACTGGAGAAGATGAAAAAGGGTACTTTTAAGAGAAAAAGAGTATACAAGTGAACAGGCAGTACTGAGAAAGAGTAGACATATACCAGTGGAGCCCAGGGACTGAGACAGCTGCCATGGGAAAAGAAACTGAGGAATTTGCAAAAGGGTTTTCTCCACATTGTACAATGTAACCCTGTCCTCTGCTTCCCTTAAAAAATATGAGTAAAATTTCTACTATTATACTTTATTATTTTAGAACTTGGTTTTGTGATTGGACAATGTGTTCCACTGGCCTACAAGTGGGCACAGAGACTTCTGTTTTTGTCCATGATGGCTCATCAGGGACCAGAGTTACCTTTTCACTTTAAACCAATTAAAAACTGGACAAAATATATAAAACAGCAATATTCAGACACTGGAAAACAGAAGGTGCAATGCAGTAATTCCTCACAGAAGGAAAACAAAGGATGGCTCTATGATGACCCCAGCTTACTGCCTGGAGTTTCCAGGCCACAGCATAAGGAAGGGAAACCCAGACAAAGTTTACTGGTTTCCATGAGTTCAGAGACAAAGTTTAGAGCCTGGGGAGGCCAAAGCAGCTAGAATTCACAGGGCACAGTATTAGACGGAAGACAGCTGCACAGATTGAGGGAGACAGAGCTGCACACATGTGCAGAGGGTTCCCCTTGATGCAGAGAGAGGCTTTTACTATCTACTCCAAAGCTCTAGACACCTTTCTACCCCACCTAGTCAGGCAGGGCTGCCTCAGATCAGAAGCTTCTATAGGTTTTGGGAGTAATGTAGAATGTATAGCTACCCTTCATTTAAACATGGCAACGTTAGGGTTTAAAGCTGAATTTGAAAGAGGGAAGGATTTCCATCAACTTTTTTCAACCAAATCTTATTTTCTACTTCTAAAAATATATTCCACAGTATACATTATATGATTGTTTCAAAATTCTCTCCAGTATTAAGACATAAGCAAGGTAGTTTCTCCTTTCTGTTGACAAGTAGTCAGAAGTTTGAATTCTAGAAGTTTGAGTTCTAGCAGCTCTTTATATTCACGAACTGATAGGTACTCAGCTGCGGTCAAACCACCAGTATATATGAGATAATCTATAATTCATAGTAACAAGACGTGCAAATGACCTCTTAAATTTATCACTGCTCCACCTCAAAGGCCTACCACCTCTGAAACATTTTTGTAGCATATTCTCATCACAATAAAAAATCCTCCATTCCTAGTAATAACATGTTACTCTTTAAAAATGAGTCTGTTTTTGGTAGCAAGTAGCTAACTAGGAATTTCAGTATTTGCTTGATCGCCAGCTCAACTGTATGGCTCCAAACTCCAGGGAATTTATGTTGTAACTTCATAATTATTACTTTAAATTATAGAAAATTATAGAAATTAATACACTCAACAGAAGTTATTAATACAAAGATGCTTAATGAGTGGAAACTTACGTGGCTCAGTCGCAGAAACACCTGTCATTTCTTCAGTTGAGTGTGTTTTTATGAATTCTGAAATAACAGGGAATTTGTCATGAGTTTCAATATGAATTATATTTATTAACTGAGTTTAAATTTTATAGTTTTTATTTTAATAACTCATTCAAGAGAACAAAAATTTTAAGAAAAACAACTGAGCTGTCTACAACTGTAGACCTTCCCAATCAGGCAACAAAGTGTAACATCTAAAAAAATGTGTGTAACAACTGAGTGATATGAACTCATCATTTTCTCAACAAAACTTGTTTTTCCTCTTATATTCTCCTAGCTAATGTTACCATCATCTAATCTCCCTTCCTTTCATATCCAATCACCATGTTTTGCCAATTTTATCCAGTAAATATTTCTCAAATATTCCCCTTTTCCTTTCTTTATTTGTGCTCTAATATAGGCACTTATCACACATTTAAGGTACAGCAGTAACTTCCATCTCCTACTCTCAATCTCCAAATCTAGCTTCTTAATGTGGCCAGAATAATCTCTCTAAAGTAAAATTCAACATGTCACTTCCCTAGAAATAATCTTCAATGATTCCCTATTATATATGGGGGAAAAAAGAAAGTATTCCTAAAGCATTTAATCCCTCTGCCTAGGCTCTTTCTTATCTTACCCCTACCTATTACTTCACACTTTATAACCATTCCAGTGGTATTTCCCTATTTATACTGTTTCTCATGCTATACCCTCTTCTTAGAGTACCACATATCTCCCATCTTCACTTGACAAAGTCCTATTCATCCTTCAAGGTTGCATAAAACCTAAATAACTCCCTCAGGTTGAACAAGCTGGCGTTCTATGGACTCACTGCAAATTACACATACCTTTATCATGCATTACACTATATTAAAATGATACATAATGTGCTTGTATCCTTACTATGTTGTGGATTTTGAGGGTAATAACCAAGTGTTATTCATTTTATACACTCCCAGAATCTGGAACATAATAAGAACTTTTATTGAAAATATCAACTGCTATTGAATATCTTTGAATTTATCATTGTATAATTTTTATGGCTATAAATTTTTAAACTTTAAGTCTCAAAATGTTGGTGCATTTAGGAAACCCTATAAAGGCTGGACTTGTATAAAATATTATCACCTTCAATTTTCTGCAGTACAGTTTCATAAGTTTGCACTTCTTCTGGTGGAATTTCACTATCCCTGTTAAGATTTCAATAAATAAAACATACTTATTTATTATCAAAGATTAAGCATTTAAATTACACTTAAGAACTAGAATATATGCTCTCTAGACATATGCAGTTTGTAAAATAAAATTTAACATGTTCTTTAACCTTTATTCACAGACATTAAGGTAAATTATCTAGTAGCAAGAAAACAAGTAAAAAAGTCAAACTATGTAATTCTATGAATTCTGTGTATTCCATGAACATAATTAGGTATACCAACAACAACAGAAACAAAAATAATAAAACTGTATTTGGTAGAACCATGAGATTTCTTTTTACCAATATATTATTAATGGTGTAATCAATTGTTAAGAGCACAAGTTTTAGAGTCAAATTGCTTGGCTCAAAACCTGTTGTAAATTACCCACTTACTAAATATGTGGCCTTGGGTAAGTCACTTAACCTGAGCCTCAGTTTCTTCATCTATCAAAATTGGGGTATTAGAGTACTTATTTCATAAAGTATTATAGTTGTAAGGACCAAAGAACACATGTAAAGTTACTAGGAAAATACCTAGCACATATCAGACATGTAAATTTCAGGTATTAATATTAATATATGGCCTGAAATTAATTTCACGCCTCACAATAGATAGCTCAGGTTAATATATCTGAACCTCTGAACCAAGGCTCTATTATGCAGCTCCCACTGAAGCCAACTCAAGTATCACTGCCTTCATTCCTTTAAGTCTAGTCATTGACAGATGGAGAGATCAATAAAGTAACTGCATAATAAATAGTAGCCCATCCTAATTATGGGTACTTTCTATTTTAACACTGTAAAATAAAAGGGTTTTGTGTATGTTTAATGCAAAAAAAAAGGTTGTTTATAAATGTAAAGTTTTACTTGGATAAGTTAGTATACTAGATATGGTTAGGGATAGGGGAACAAATGACTTGGAGTTGATTTAATTCAGGTATTCATAAAAATTACTCACATTTATTTACTGTTTATTACATGTGATAGGAAATATGTAGATGTGCATGACTGGTTCTGATCTTGAGGAAGTGACAGTCTTGACAGGAAAACTTACACGTGAATGATTAAATTAATAGCTTATTAAGTTAAATTGGTAACTAATTATTAATTCATAATAAAATTATTAGGTATATTATTTGATGCCAAACAATAGGGGACAAGAAAGAAGTAACAAAGGAAGAGATCACTGTAGGACGGGTTTCTCAACCCCGGCACTACCAACATTTTAGACTGGATAATTCTTTGTTGTGGGAGACTGTCCTGTGCATTTTACAATGCAGCATCTCTGACCTCTACCTAGTGCCAGTAGCATTCTCCCACTCCTAGTTGTGACAACCAAAATGTCTACATACAAGTGTCCTCTGGGGCACAAAGTATCCCCCATTTGAGAATCAATGCTATAAGGGAAGAGCTCTACCATGGCACTCTATCAACATTACACAGATCCACAAAGGCTTGACAGCAGTCAGACCCAAATCATAGTAGAATGCCCTGAAATTTCTGCTGCAGAAAGAGAAGATAAGCCTGGTGAAGAGTCTCCATGAGGCAGTTTTCCATTCCTGTCTTGTGGAAGACTAACACAAGCTCACTTCTCATCTGTCTCCCTAATTTCAGTTGAGCACAGAGCTTTCTACCCCTCTCTTCTTTACAGCCCAGTTGAAGCCCTCTGTTAAGACTATAAAGCTGCATACAGCAGAAACTAACACAACATTGTAAATCAACTCTACTCCAATAAAAAATAATTTAAAAAAAACTATAAAGCTGCATGGATGTAGTTTACATTTTGCTCCTTCATGGCAGAGCAACAAATCGCTTGTGTGGCCTGTCATCTGGTCCCTGCTGCTCTGTGTCGTCCTGTGGAACTAGGAACACAGGGAGCTGACACCATGCTGACCTTGTTCTTGCTGTCTGTATAAGTAATTCAACACCATTTGTGCCCACTGTCTCCGTACCAGCCTAATATTTGGAAGTATGACAAGCCAATCTCATAGCTGCCACTGTGCTGCCACTTTGGGGCTGCCTGACTGCTTGCCAATAATGTAAACAAAAGCATGTTTAAAAAATAGTTTTTAAGATACAACAATGAAAGGGGTAGAAAGTACCGAAGAAGTTTAGCGGAATGAACTGGAAAGAACTGGGCAGATTATGAAGTTTATAAAGATTATAACTCAGATCTACTAAGTGAGACATCTCAAAATATGAATTCTGTTCAGGCTGACTTCTTGCTAAGGGAGAAAAGGTCTGATACTCATACAGATATTCATATACTGGTATGACAGTAACACTGAAATTCTCCTGATCCAATCGGTAAATAGCTCTGCCCCATGGTAAATGGGTAAATAGCCAATCAAGTGTCTGCCAACTGCCCTCACCCCTTGACCTTCCCAGGATCCAGCACCTAAAGGAGTAATCTTCAGCACAACAAATGGTATACAGAACCCTGCTTCACTGCTAATATTTATTCTAATAAGTTGGTGCCCATATTATCCTGGTTCTTCATATTTTTAGTATTACCACCAAGAACAAGACAGTATATGCCTGAAGAATATAAATTACATACACACACACATGCACACCATTTTTTTTCTAGTATCAAAAAAACGTTAAAAAGGAAACTTTAAAAAGGACTGGAGGGCTTTCCTGGTGGTGCAGTGGTTGAGAGTCTGCCTGCCGATGCAGGGGACACGGGTTTGTGCCCCGGTCCGGGAAGATCCCACATGCCGCGGAGCGGCTGGGCCCGTGAGCCATGGCCGCTGAGCCTGCGCGTCCGAAGGCTGTGCTCCGCAACGGGAGAGACCACAACAGTGAGAGGCCCGCGTACCGCAAAAAAAAAAAAAAAAAAAAAAGGACCGGAAATAAAAGCAGAGTAGAACTGTCAAATAAAGAAGGGAATAGACTAAGAAGGGCTGGCAGCAAAGCAATGGATAAAAATTACAGCAAACCAAGGAAATAAAGCTATACTAAAGATTCCTGTTAAACTAAGTAAAATAAAATTATACATTTTCCTAAAATATCTGATACCATAGTAAAATAGTTTCTTGCACTCTATATGGCTGGCTAAGGGTGATTTTATGAATGATTCATTACAACAGACAGGATATTAGAAATAACTGGGTAACTAAATTGGTTGAACAGAGACAACAGTATTAAAGAGACATCTTACTCCAAATGCATGATTTCAAGTAGGCCTTCAATATCACCAGGTAATCAAAAGATATGTCCCTGTCCATTCACTCTTCCATTTAGTGACTATTACAAATCCTCATCTCTCTTCTCAAAACTCCTATCCTATCCTCACTCTCACCTGATAACCTTTCTTTCTACTTCCCTTAGACGACTAAACCAACCAAAAGAACTTCCACAGGCTTCTACACCACATCTACCCTGTATCAGCATCTGTACCCTGATACTTTGCCTTCCTACCTGGTTTCATACATAATTATTCAAGCCCCTATTTCATCTCCACTCACATATTCAAGGATGCTGCCCCAGCAATTCCTCTTTGACTCTTTATATCATAAATCTTTTCCTGTCTAATGGGTCATTCCTATTAGCATACAAACATTGTTATTTTTCCTAATTTATAAGAGCCTTATTTTGTCCCCACTTCCCTCCAGCTACTATGCTATTCTTTTCCCCCTTTTGCAGCAAAACCACTCCAAAGCATTGTCTATGGCTACTGTCCCCAACTGCCCTCTGTCCAGAGATTTCTCATAACAACTGCTCTTCTCAAGGTCAACAAATGACATCCTTTCTAAATCCACTGGTCAGTTCTTAGTCCTAATCTTCTTGACTCACCCACAGCATCTGACATCATTGACAGTCCCTTTGCATAGTCTTCCTTCTTCATTTATCTTACAGGACAGCACATTTACTGGTTTTCTTTCTGCCTCACTAGGTCACTCCTCATTCCCCTTTGCTAGCCCCTCCTTTTGTCCCAGACTTCTTAATGTTGGAAGGGCCCCAGGGATCAGTCCCTGGTCCTCTCTTCTCAATTTACACTCACTCCCTTCACTATATATCTACCCTTAAGTTCCATCCATATGTAAACGGCATCCCAATTCCTATTTTCAACTCACACCTCTCTCCCGAACACCAAAACATATATGTAGTGGCTCCCTCAAATATGCCTAACAACATTTCTGGCAACTCAGAATTTCCAGTATCTTCAAACCAGAACCCCTGATCTGCCTCCTCAAAACTTGCTTCACCTACAGCCTACCCCAGTGAAAGTAGTATCAATTCCATCCTTCTGGCTGCTCAAGTCAAAAGTCTTGAACTCATTCTTGGCTATTTTTCCTCTCACACACAATATCCAATCCATCAGGAGAGTTTACTGACTCCACCTTCAAAGTATGTCCAGAATCTCGGGGCTTCCCTGGTGGCGCAGTGGTTGAGAGTCCGCTTGCCGATGCAGGGGACACGGGTTCGTGCCCCGGTCCGGGAGGATCCCGCATGCTGCGGAGCGGCTGGGCCCATGGGCCATGGCCACTGAGCCTGTGCGTCTGGAGCCTGTGCTCTGCAACGGGAGAGGCCGCAACAGTGAGAGGCCAGCGTACCGCAAAAAAAAAAAAAAAGTATGTCCAGAATCTCAAAGCTCACCAACTCCACCACAACCACTACCCTGATCTGAACCACCATCATCTCTTCCATGGATTACTGCAAAAGTCTCCCAACTAGACTCCCCATTTCTACTCCTGACCCTGTATAGTCAATTTTCAACACAGCAGTCAGAATGGTCCTTTTGAAACATATGTCAGATCATGTTACGCTCTGCTCAAAACCTTCCCCAATGATAATCAGAATAAAACCCATTTTTTTTTAAGAAGACCTAAAGAGTCTTCCATTTATTTCCTGTCAGGACCTTTTCAAGTTTGGAATAGTTTGAGATCAGGAACAAGACAAGGATGCTTAATCTAGCCTCTTTTATTCAACATAATATTGGACATTCTAGCCACAGGAATCAGACAGCAATCAGAAATAAAAGGAATCCAAACTGCAAAGGAAGACTTAAAACTGTCACTGACTGCAGATGATATGATACTATACATAGAAAACTCTAAAGACTCCACCAAGAAACTATTAGGACTAATAATTCAGTAAAGTTGCAAAATACAAAATTAATATACAGATATCTGTTGCATTTCTATGCACTAATAAAGCTCTATCAGAAAGAGAACTTAAGAAAACAATCCCGTTTGCAATTGCATCAAAACTAATGAAATACCTAGGAACAAATTTAACTAAGGAGGTGGAAGACCTGTACTATGAAAACTAAGAAAGTGATGAAAGAAATTTAAGATTACACAAATAAATGGAAAGATATACTATTCTCATAGATTGGAAGAATTAATGTTGCTAATGTGCCCATAATAATCTAAAGCAATCTATGGATTCACTGCAGTTCCTATCAAGGTACCAATGGCATTTTTCACAGAACAAATAATTCTAAAGTTTTTATGGAAACACAAAAAACCCAAAGAACCAAAGCAATCTTGAGAAAGCTAGCAGTATCACGCTCAGTGATTTCAAACTATGCTACAAAGCTATAGTAATCAAAACAGTATGGTACTGGCACAAAAAAAGACACATGGATCAATGGAACAGAATAGAAAGTCCAGAAATGAACCCATGCTTATATGGTCAATTTTCTACAACAAAGGATGCAAGAATATACAATGGGGAAGAGACAGTCTTTTCAATAAATGGTGTTGGAAAAACTGGACAGCTACATGAAAAAGAATGAAACTAGACCTCTTTCTTACACCATATACAAAAATAAACTCAAAATGGATTAAAGACTTAAATATAAACCCTGAAACCATAAACATGCTAGAAGAAACACAGGCAGTAAACTCTTTGACAGTGGTCTTAGTAATATTTTTTTGGATCTCTGTCCCCAGACAAAGGCAACAAAAGCAAAAATAAACGTGTTAAATTATATCAAACTAAAAAAAAAAAAAAAGCTTTGCAAAACAAAACAAAAAGGCAACCTAATGAATGGGATAAGACATTCACAAATGATATATCTAGTAAGAGGCTAAAATTCAAAATATACAAAGAACTCATACAATAGCAAAAAAACAATTCAATTAAAAATGGGCAGAGGACCTGAATAAATACTCTTTCAAAGAAGACATGCAGATGTCCAACAGGCACATGAAAAGAGGCTCAACACTGCTAATCATCAGGGAAATGCAAATCAAAAACCACAGTGAGAAGTCACCTCCCAACTGTCAGAATGGTTATCATCCAAAAGACCAAAAAAATAACTGTGGGCAAGGATGTGCAGAAAAGGGAACCTTCATGCACTGTTGATAGAAATGCAAACTAATGTGGCCACTATGGAAAACAATATGGAGGTTCCTCAAAAAATTAAAAATAGTACTGCCATATGATCTAGTAATTCCACTTCTGGGTATTTTTCCAGAGAAAACAAAAAAACTAATTCAAAAATATATATTCTCCCCAATGTTGATATGTTCATTGCAGCATTATTTACAATAACCAGGATATGAAAGTAACCATCAATAGATGAATGGATAAACAAAATGAGATATATACATATATTCTTAGAACCAGAAAGCAGAAATGGTGGTTGCCAGGGGCTGAGGGGGATTGGGGAAATGCGGTGATGTTGGTCAAAAAGTACAAACTTACAGTTATAAGATGAATAAGTTCTAAAGATCTAATGCTTAGAACATTAGCATGGTGTTTACTGTTCATAATACCATTGTACTGTATACCTGAAATTTGCTGAAAGAGTAGATCTGAAGTGTTCTCACCACAAGAAAAAATAACTATGGAGGTGCAAAATATCACTGAAGATATTCTATGATGATGATTTATTCATCTATTTAATTTCAAGACAGATAAACCTCAAATATCAAACATGAGTGTCAACAGATAATGGAAGTATTCTTGTAATCATTCATCTGAATCTTCCTCCCACCTACCAAAAAAAGGATTTTCTCAACTAAAAAGTACAAATTTAATCTTTGGAACATATCCCTGTCCCTGTGCAATTTTTAAAGATGGTGTTCTTGAACAATGAACTATTTCACTACACCTTAAATATATTAAGGAAGCTACCTAATCAAACTGAGAGAAGAGTTTATAAGCCAGATATTTCAAAGCCAGCAGTGTCCAATAGAACTTTCAAACAACAGGCACATGTGGCTACTAGGCACTTGAAATGTGGCTAGTGTGACTAAAGAATTGGTTTTTTAATTAAATTTAACTGAACTTTAATTTTCATAGCCACACGTGCCTAGTCCCATTTCAAACTATTAAAAATTTCAAACAGGAACGAGCTGGCTAGATCTTCTGATTTGATTTAGAAGCTCTATGTATAGTATAAAATCTGAACCATTATCTTCCATTCATTACTAATTATATACCCACTCTTACTGTTTAATTCTTTTAACTCTTACATTTTACTTACTTGGGTTTAGATGACATGTCTTTGAAGGTGAATTTAGACCTTTCTTTAAGGCGATTTTTCAGTTCTTCAAGTTTGTGCATCTGCTTTACTATTTGTGCAATGCTTAAACTGACTGTTTTATCAGGTGCTGGAAACTCTGCTGAAAAAGTTTGACCTCTACTTATCTAAAATAATAAAATTAGCCAGTTACTTAGGAAATACTCATTTTTCTCCCATACCTCAAAGAAATTTCATCATTTCATTTATCATATATAAATATTATATTATTCTTATCTATCTATAGCTATAATCACATACTAATATTTCACAATATTAGTGAAATTATATGAGCAATTGCCTAGCAACAGAATTATAGCTAAGTGTTGGCTTTTACATGTCAGAGCTCAAATTCAATCTTCTGTTTATTATTTTAATATATAAGAATTTTAAGCAAGTTAAATAACAATTATAACAGGATCAGTTAAAGGCAATTCAAAATATTTAAAAGAGAACTCTAATCCTTATGATGGGAGGAAGAGCTGAAAAAAGAAAAGTAGTCAAGCCATAGTCTTAGGACATAGCAAATAGAAATTCTAACATTGGGAATTTAAAACAGAGACTTCACTTTAGTAATGGTTACCTGAATGGGATTAAGATATAACAGCAGGAAGTAAGTACTGGGTAATGTACTGGAAGTCTGAGACTGTGGGATGCAGAACAGGTGGAAGGGAAGCTGAAGTTGTGTGAATACTCTATGGACAAGGGCAAGATCCCTAATAAGAGGACATCAATCATAAACTGAACCTAAAAAGTGACATAGCAATCAGCTACAATTATCAATTTATTGCCTCTCATCTAAAATCCATTCTTCACTGTCCTGTTTATAGTAGTGGAACATTTCTGTCTTGACAGGCAGCATGATGTTAACTTTTGTCAGCAGAGGGCCCTAGACACTAGAGGAGGAAGAAGCTTTTCTTCCAAGTTCTGTCATCTCTCTGCTTAATCCTAGGGCAGTACACAGTGTAACTAGTAGTACTCACCTCCAGCAAATTTCAACAGCACCACCCCTATGGATGGTTTCCTGGCAAGGTCCCTGGCATGGCACATTCCCCACAGGCAGCTTTTCCCAGAACTTTAAGGACTAAACCACAAACATAGCCAAGGTAGAACTAGAATAATTCTCTAATTCCCTAAGGCTATCCTGGAAATCATTCTGCTGTATTAACAGCATACATAAAATCTTTTCCAAAATTAGGATAGAGACCAGTATTTCTCAAACTGGTGGCAAAGCACGTGAAAATAAAAGTATAAAAAACTCATTAAAATAACATTAAATTTAAAGAAAACAAATATATAATTTTATGAATAAGCATATATCATATTATGCATGACTTTTTAAATACAGGAGAAATATTTAAGTTGATAAGTTTTGTCCTGCCACTTATTTACTATTTTGTGTAAATTATGGAAAGAATAATAATTAATTTTCCATTTTTCAATTTTAGGAGAAAGAATGGGTCAAATTCAGAGTAGACCACATACATGCAGGAGTATTGTATATAAATCACTAAGAAACATTTTAGTCTACCCATTTATTCCTTCTTTACCTAAATCAAAAGATTATAACCAATGGTTATTAAAAATTTTTAACTTATACCTCAAACTGGTTTTCAAATGAGACAAAATATTAACTTAATTAACAAGAAATGCTACACTTACCTCTTCCATCTGATTGACCTGTCGCTGAAACCACTTTAAATAAAAGAAGGAACAGAAAGGAAACAATATTGACAAGTCAATTTCTGCAGTGAAATAAATGAGTGTGTGTGTGTGTGTGTGTGTGTATCAAATATTAGTCCTACACCAAACATCATTTTATCTTAGGGTTCAGAATGGGGCTAAGGCAACATGTAACTGAAACGTAAAATTTTTAAATATATATAGCAGCAAGTTTGGGAGTATTTTTACTTCCTCAAAACTTAGAAAACGCTTTTTCACTTATATGTATTTCTGTATTAAATTTTAGTAGGCAATATATTGAACATACCTTAAAAAGAGATTCCAAAATCTGAAAATAAAGTTTTAATGAAAACATTTAAAAATAAAGTTCCTCACAATGTATGATATAATAAAATATTTAATTCAAGTCTCTTGAAATTTTCAATCACCAAAATACACAAGTTTCTAAAATATAACTATAAATCTATAATCCAATCACAATATTTTTATATTTACAGAGTTTTTAGTACATCTTGCATAGACAACTTAGTTCTAGAAAAGAAAAAGAATCTTCCATTGTTACAGATCTACATTAAAAAAACCCAAACTAATTCACATATATGATTTCATATATTTTCTTAATATAGGTAAGAAATAAAATTTAAGTTCTTCTCAGAAGAGCATTATTTGTTTCATAGAGCTGAGAGTACAATAATGAAAAGCATTATCTTATGAATATTATTTCTTCAATATAACTTTGCTATGCTAAAAGGTCTAAGAATCAAGATATAAAATATTACACTACTACTTGATTTTTTAAATGGAAAATGCAAAGAACTGGTTTGGGAGATTATGAGAGAATATGAATATACAAAACCTATCACACGGTCCGAACTACCAATATTTACCATTTACTAAATGTAATGCTAACCTGATTACATTTGCCACAAAAAACAACCAAACCCACTCTATTACAACCAAATAAAAGTTTTGAATTACATTATTAAAGAAAAATTTTATTACATGCATTCAGGCAGAAGAAAAGTTGCTTAACTGAAAAAAATCAGGCTAGTCTAAATTTCTCTTCTTTGACACTAACTCTAGATCAACAGTTCAAAAACTGTGACACCACAACCAAAAGCATCAGCATCACCTAAACAACCATATTTGTTAGTAATGCAGATTACTAGGCCCCACCCCAGCCTACTGACTCCAAAGCTCTAGTAAGTAGGACCAGTAATTTGTATTTAAACTATCTATCCCTCCAGTTGATTCCTTTGCATGCTAAAGTTTAAGAATCACTGCACTAAGTAATAAGAAAGCATAGGTCTAAGCAAAAAGGGCTGAGACCCTCAAGAAAACATACCACAGCAAATTAATGTCCACATCTGAAGGAAAATATTTTCAGCTGTATAAGGATTTAGAAAGTAATGTCCAATAAGGCATACTACCTTGCAATAAAGTCATTCTTTCCACTATCTGGAGAGATTCCAAGGTTCTCAAAATCTCCTTTACTGTCTGGGAACGTAATGGGAATCCCTTGTATGTATCAATTCATCCACTCATTGCAGTCAGGGTTCTACAATTACTTAAACCACTTAAAGCCTAGAGAACAGTGGCTTTCTTAACTACTGAACCATCAATAACACACCATCAATTATTACTGGTACTGCTGAATGTAGGACATTATTGATAAAAATAAGTGGAATATGAAAATTGCCCAGAAGTGAGGAAAACCAACATTAGACACAACACTAAGCAGAAAAAAAACTTCTATGATACTACGGAGCAACATCTATAAAGTTCTTGGGGGAAATATTAAACCTCCATTCTAATTTTAAAGATATTATCATTTAAATGTGAAGCCAAAATGAAACTATTTGCAAGAATTCAGAGATTTAGAAACTATTTTACCACACATTCTAACCTAGCAAAACAATAAGTTAATCTCAGCAAATGAACACAAGAAAAAACTATAAGCAAAGTAACAAGGAAATACCCTACTCTACAAAATTGTTGTTAATGGGGCTGGCATTTAATGTAGCTGTTATAAAAAGCTTCCTAAAGAGAAGATAGATAGCATAATGTTTAAAAAAAAAGGAAAGTAATAGTAATATGAAACTGACATACCAGATAGACACAGGGTGTCACAGAAGCCAAGGGAAAGGCACTTCAAGAACAAAATGGTCAACAATGTCAAATCTGCTGAGGTGTCAAGAAAGATGCACACTTGATTTAACACTATGGGAGTCATTACTATCTTCAGATGGCTAGTTCAGTAGGCACTGGGGGCAGAAGGCAAACTGAAGTACAGATAAATGGGAGAAATATGAAGTAAGTATAAGAATATTTTTGAAGAGTACTGTGTGGGAAAAGGTAGAACAATGTTGGGCAGTACTGGAAGGAAATATGCACTCAATGGAAGAATTTTATAAAACCTTGTTTAAAAGTCAACATTTTACTTTTTTATGATGGTAACATCCATAATCACATTCCCTGGATACTAAAAATTACTAAAAGGGTAGAATACATCTTGATATTTTTATGGGCTATTTGTATTTCCTCCTTTGCAAACACCTTTTTTATCTCCTTTGAGCATCTTGTATTGATTTACCTTATACTTATTGACAGGTAAATGTTATCTATATACTCTGGATTTCCTCTGTCTGATATATGTGATCTAAGTATTTTCGGCTATTTGAAACTTCTGCACTTCTCTTTATGAATTTTTTACACAATAGAGGTTTTAATATAGTTGAATTTAGCAATCTTTCCCTTTATGACTTATATATTCTTCTGTAATTGTTCCTTGCTCCAGGTCATAATGACAGCCTCCTATATCTGTTTCTAAATATGTTATTGCTTTTGATTTTTTATTAGGTCTTTAGTCCATCAGAAAATGATTTTTGTATATACGATAAAGAATAAACTTTTTTTATCTTATAAATAACCACTGTTCCAGGGCCATTTATTATGCTACTACTTCTCTATCATTAATAAAATTTTCCATATATAAAAGGGTCTATTTCTGAGCCTTTATTCAATTCCATTGGTCTATCTAACCTTGCACCAAAAGCACACACCATAATTCATATAGCTTTCTAACAAGTCTTGATATCTGCTAGGGCAAGTCCTCTCACCTGTTCTTTGTCTTCAGAACTCACTTGGTTATTCTTGGTCCATTTAACTTCTATATAAAATTCACAGTCAGTTGCAAATTTCCACCAGAAAGATAAACCTATTTGGGGAATTAGGGAGTGATGACAGCAAAAATGGCTGTAGGGAGTTCCAAGGGCCTATCCTCCACAGAAAACACTGAAGAAAAAGTGAGCAAAAACTGTTACAATCAACTTTGTGAAAACTCTGGGAAACACTGAAGGCTTTACAGGAGCCAAATAGTGATGGATCAAGAAAAATGCAGGTTAAACATGCTAGGAGACCTTTGCGGCATTTAAACTTAGCCTTGCCCCACCCACTTCCCCAGAGCACTGGCAGTCTTAAAGACAGCAGCCTCCATTCCTGGTGTGGGTATATATTACAGTTCTGGAGGAAAAAAGAGGAATTGTGTTTTTCTGTTTTGTCCTGTCTAGAGGTTCCTTGAAGGACTTGTAGCTTTTACCTTTGTTTCATCTCAGAACTCTCTCAGGGCAGAAAACCAGCGAAGTGGACAGTATTCCTCAAAAAAACTGAAAGGTAGTTAAACAAGCCACTGCTCCCTGGAGAAAATGATTATAGCTGAGGCAAACAATATACATGTCAAAGCCTAGAAGTAAAAACGGGAGAGAGTTACTTTGGAAAAATAAGGATTTTGAAATTCCCATATATTAGGGGGAATCTAGTAAGCTACACACTTGCCCAGAGCAGGACTCATGCTCAGAAAATATCGTAGTAGACACTAAACTTTCACCTCTGCCTGGTCTTTAGCTCCACATAAGTAGAAAATTAAGGCTAAGGCAGTTCTGTAAACAGCCTGGCTAAGTTTTAAAGAAGTGCCTCAAAACAGAGCCAGTCTTCAAATGCCAGGAGAATTTTTTTTTCTCCTTTTCTTTATGTTTTTGTGGCTCCAGGCACTTAAGGAAATCTCTGTCAAACCCACTAGTTGACCACATCTATAGGAACAGAAACCTGAGAGATGAAACACAACAAAAACTACAAACTTGAAAAACAGTTTAGATTTCTATTTTCCAATTTGGCACGTAAGAAGCCTAGATCCACCACATTGTCCTAACAACAAGTAAAAAGCTGAACAAATTAAAAATCAACAAATCTGCTTAAATCTATCACAGAACTAAAGTCACAGAGCAAAAACTATGGCCTCCAAAATTGGAGAGACAGGCAATACAGAAGATCACAAATTACTGGAGCAGAAATCTGTGAGCACAAACCTCCACAGTACTGGGGTACAAAAACCTAAAGTGTAAATGGTGAATCGCTGCAGGCTCAGCATGGACAAGCTTGAGAGTTAAAAATTCTGGGGATGGGGCCAAGTTTTGAGGGATTTTTTTTAGTAATTAAACATACACTTACTACTTGGTGTTTACCCAAATGAATTGAAAACTTATACACATAAAAAAACCTGCACACAGATGTTTATAGCATCTTTATTTGTAACTGCTGAAACTTGGAAGGAAGCATGCTGCCTTTCAGTAGGTAAATAGATAAACAACCTGTGGCACAAGACAATGGATTATTCTGCACTAAAAACAAACGAGCTATCAATCCATGAAAAGACATATAGGAATCTTAAATCCTTACTACTAAGTGAAATAAGCCAATCCAAAAACACTCCAAACTGTATAATTCCAACTATACAACATGGTAAAAAAGGAAAAATATGGAAACATAAAAATCAGAAGCTTCCAGGATTTTTAGGGGGCAGGGAGGGATGCATAAGTGGAGCAGAGAGGATTTTTAGGGCAGTGAAACTATTCTGTATGATAGCATCATTGTGATGCATGTCATCATACATTAGTTAAAACCCACAGAATGTACACCACCAAGAGGAAACCTTATGTAAACGATGGACTTTGGGTGATAATGCTGTCAATATAGGTTCATAATTCATAAAAAAGATATCACTCTGGTGCACAATGTTGATAGTAGGGGAGGTTGTGCAAGTGGGAAAAAGGGGTATATGGGAATTCTCCGTACTATCTGCACAGCTTTGCTGAGAACATAAAACTACTCTTAAAATAAAATCTATTTTATAAAATAATAGTTTAGGAAAATCACTAAACAATCAATACAGCAAGAAATAAGAATAAAATTTGAGGAGAGGAAAATCTGATGTCCAGAGTTATAAAATTAAAAATGTCTAGTTTTCAACAAAACTTATGAAGCATTCACAAGAACAAGAAAGTACGACTAATTCCTTGGAAAAATAAACAAACATTGTCCCTGAGGAAACTCACATATTGGATTTAGTAGACAAAAACTTTAAATCTACCGTCTTAAACATGCTCAAAAGCTAAAGGAGAGGCTGCGTTCAAGATGGCGGAGTAGAAGGACGGGCTATCACTCCCGCTTGTGAGATCTCTGGGAATCACAACTAACTGCAGAACAATCATCGACAGGAAGACACTGGAACTCACCAAAAAAAATACCCCACATCCAGAGACAAAGGTGAAGCCACAATGAGACGGTAGGAGGGGCGCAATCACAGTAAAATCAAATCCCCTAACTGCTGGGTGGGTGACTCACAGACTGGAGAACACTTATACCACAGAAGTCCACCCACTGGAGTGAAGGTTCCAAGCCCCACATCAAACTTCCCAACCTGGGCGTCTGGCAATGGGAGCAGGTGTTCCTAGAGAATTACACTTTGAAGGCTAGTGGGATTTGATTACAAGACTTCGACAGGACTCGGGGAAACAGAGACTCTACTCTTGGACAGCACACACAAAGTAGTGTGCGCATCAGGACCCAGGGGAAGGAGCAGTGACGCCACAGGAGACTGAACCAGACCTACCTGGCTAGTGTTGGAGGGTCGCCTGCAGAGGCGGAGCGTGGCTGTGTCTCACCGTGAGGACAATGACACTGGCAGCAGAAGTTCTGGGAAGTATTGCTTGGCGTGAGCCCTCCCAGAGTCTACCATTAGCCGCACCAAAGAGCCTGGGTAGGCTCCCCTGTTGGGTCACCTCAGGCCAAACAACCAACAGGGAAGGAACACAGCCCCACCCAACAGCAGACAAGCAGATTAAAGTTTTACTGAGCTCTTCCCACCAGAGCAACAGCCAGCTCTACCCACCACCAGTCCCTCCCATCAGGAAACTTACACAAGCCTCTTAGATAGCCTCATTCACCAGCGGGCAGACATCAGAAGCAAGAACAATAATTCTGCAGCCTGTGGAACAAAAACCACATTCACAGAAAGACAGACAAGATTAAAAGACAGAGGGCTATGTACCAGATGAAGAAACAAGACAAAACCCCAGAAAAGACAACTAAATGAAGTGGAGATAGGCAACTTTCCAGAAAACGAATTCAGAAAAATGATACTGAAGATGACCCAGGAACTCGGAAAAAGAATGGAAGCAAAGATCGAGAAGATGCAAAAAATATTTACCTAGAAGAATTAAAGAACAAACAGAGATGAACAATACAATAACTGAAATGAAAAATACACTAGAAGGAATCAACAGCAGAATAACTGAGGCAGAAGAACGGATAACTGACCTGGTAGATAGAATGGTGGAATTCACTGCTGCGGAACAGAAAAAAGAACGAAAAGAAATGAAGACAGCCTAAGGGACATCTGGGACAACATTAAACACAACAATATTCACATTAAAGGGGTCCCAGAAGGAGAAGAGAGAGAGAAAGGACCCGAGAAAATACCTGAAGAGATTATAGTCAAAAACTTCCCTAACATGGGAAGGGAAACAGCCACCCAAATCCAGAAAAAGCAGAGAGGACCATACAGGATAAACCCAAGGAGAAACACGCCAAGACGTATAGTAATCAAATTGCAAAAAATTAAAGACAAAGAAAAATTATTGAAAGCAGCAAGGGAAAAACAGCAAATAACAAACAAGGGAACTCCCATAGAGTAAGAGCTGATTTCTCAGCAGAAACTCTACAAGCCAGAAGGGAGTGGCATGACATATTTAAAGTGATGAAAAGGAAGAACCTACAACCAAGATTACTCTACCCATCAAGGATTTCATTCAGATTCGATGGAGAAATCAAAGGCTATACAGACAAGCAAAAGCTAAGAGAATTCAGCACCACCAAACCAGCTCTACAACAAATGCTAAAGGAACTTCTCTAAGTGGGAAACACAAGAGAAGAAAAGGACCTACATAAACAAACCCAAAACAATTAAGAAAATGGTAAGAGGAACATACATATCAATAACTACCTTAAATGTGAATGGTTTAAATGCTCCAAGCAAAAGACACAGGCTCGCTGAATGGATACAAAAACAAGACCCATATATATGCTGTCTACAAGAGACCCACTTCAGACCTAGACACATACAGACTGAAAATGAGGGGATGGAAAAAGATATTCCACGCAAAAGGAAATCAAAAGAAAGCTGGAGTAGCAATTCTCATATCAGACAAAATAGACTTTAAAATAAAGACTATTACAAGAGTCAAAGAAGGACACAAAATAATGATCAAGGGATCAATCCAAGAATAACAGTTATAAATATTTATGCACACAGGAGCACCTCAATACATAAGGCAAATACTAACAGCCATAAATGGGGAATCGACACTAACACAATCATAGTAGGGGACTTTAACTCCCCACTTTCACCAATGGACAGATCATCCAAAATGAAAATAAATAAGGAAACACAAGCTTTAAATGATACATTAAACAAGATGGACTTCATTGATATTTATAGGACATTCCATCCAAAAACAATGGAATACACATTCTTCTCAAGTGCTCATGGAACATTCTCCAGGATAGATCATATGTTGGGTCACAAATCAAGCCTTGGTAAATTTAAGAAAACTGAAATCGTATCAAGTATCTGTTCTGACCACAACGTTATGAGACTAGATATCAATTACAGGAAAAACACTGTAAAAAACACAAACACATGGAGGCTAAACAATACACTACTAAATAACCAAGACATAACTGAATAAGTTAAAGAGGAAATAAAAAAATACCTACAAATGACAATGAAAACACGATGACCCAAAAACTATGGTATATAGCAAAAGCAGTTCTAAGAGGAAAGTTTATAGCAATACAATCCTACCTCAAGAAACAAGAAAAACTCTCAAATAAACCACCTAAAGCAATTAGAGAAAGAAGACCAAAAAAACTCCAACGTTAGCAGAATGAAAGAAATCATAAAGATCAGATCAGAAGTAAATGAAAAAGAAATAAAGGAAAGAACAGCAAAGATCAATAAAACTAAAAGCTGGTTCTTTGAGAAGATAAACAAAATTGATAAACCACTAGCCAGACTCATCAAGAAAAAAAGGGAAAAGTCTCAAATCAACACAATTAGAAATGAAAAAGGAGAAATAATGACTGACACTGCAGAAATACAAAGGACCATGAGAGATTACTGCAAGCAACTCAATGCCAATAAATTGGACAACCTGGAAGAAATGGACAAATTCTTAGAAAAGTACAACCTTCTGAGACTGAACCAGGAAGAAATAGAAAATATAAACAGACCAATCACTGAAATTGAAAACTGTGATTTAACATCTTCCAACAAGCAAAAGCCAAGGACCGATGGATTCACAGGCAAATACTATCAAACATTTAGAGAAGAGGTAACACCTATCCTTCTTAAACGCTTCCAAAATATAGCCGAGGGAGTAACACTCCCAAACTCATTCTATGAGGCCATCATCACCCTGATACCAAAACCAGAAAAAGATGTTACAAAAAAAGAAAACTACAGGCCAATATCACTGATGAACATGGATGCAGAAATCCTCAACAAAATATTAGCAAACAGAATCCAACAGCACATTAAAAGGATCATACACCATGATCAAATGGGGTTTATCCACTTGATAAAGAAATGCAAGGATTCTTCAATATATGCAAATCAATCAATGTGATACACCATATTAACAAATTGAAGGATAAAAACCATATGATAATCTCAGTAGATGCAGAAAAAGCTTTTGACAAAATTCAACACCAATTTATGATAAAAACTCTCCAGAAAGTGGGCACAGAGGGAACCTACCTCAACATAATAAAGGCCATATATGACAAACCCACAGCCAACGTCATTCTCAATGGTGAAAATCTGAAACCATTTCCTCTAAAATCAGGAACAAGACAAGGTTGCCCACTCTCACCACTCTTATTCAATACAGTTTTGGAAGTTTTAGCCACAGCCATCAGAGAAGAAAAAGAAATAAAAGGAATCCAAACTGGAAAAGAAGAAGTAAAGCTTTCACTGTTTGTGGATGACATACTATACATAGAATCCTAAAGATGCTACCAGAAAACTACTAAAGCTAATCAATGAATTTGGTAAAGTGGCAGAATACAAAATTAATGCACAGAAATCTCTGGCATTCCTATACACTAATGATGAAAAATCTGAAATAGAAATTAAGGAAACAGTCCCACTTACCACTGCAACAAAAAGAATAAAATGCCTAGGAATAAACCTACCTAAGGAGACAAAAGACCTGTACGCAGAAAACTATAAGACACTGATGAAAGAAATTAAAGATGGTACAAACAAATGGAGAGATATACCATGTTCTTGGAATGGAAGAATAAACATTGTGAAAATGACTCTACTACCAAAAGCGATCTACATATTCACAGCAATCCCAATCAAACTGCCAATGGCATTTTTCACAGAACAAGAATAAAAAATTTCACAATTTGTATGGAAACACAAAAGACCCCGGATAGCCAAAGCAATCTTGAGAAAGAAAAACGGAGATGGAGGAATCAGGCTTCCAGACTTCAGACTATACTACAAAGCTACAGTAATCAAGACAGTATGGTACTGGCATAAAAACAGAATTATAGATCAATGGAACAGGATAGAAAACCCAGAGGTAAACCCACGCACTTATGGTCACCTTAATTTTGATAAAGGAAGCAAGAATATACAATGGAGAAAGACAGCCCCTTCAATAAGTGGTGCTGGGAAAACAGGACAGCTACATGTAAAAGAATGAAATTAGAACACTCCCTAACACCATACATTAAAATAAACTCCAAATGGACTAAAGACCTAAATGTAAGGCCAGACACTATAAAACTCTTAGAGGAAAACATAGGAAGAACAGTCTTTGACATACATCACAGCAAGATCCTTTTTGACCCACCTCCTAGAGAAATGGAAATAAAAACAAAAATAAACAAATGGGACCTAATGAAACTTACAAAGCTTTTGCACAGCAAAGGAAACCATCAACAAGGTGAAAAGAAAACCCTCAGTGTGGAAGAAAATATTTGCAAATGAAGGAACTGACAAAGGATTAATCTCCAAAATATACAAACAGCTCATGCAGTTCAATATCTAAAAAAAGCAACCCAATACAAAAAGGATAGAAGATCTAAATACACATTTCTCCAAAGAAGATATACAGATTGCCAACAAACACATGAAAGGATGCTCAACATCACTAATCATTAGAGAAACGCAAATCAAAACTACAATGAGGTATCACTTCACAACAGTCATAATGGCCATCATCAAAAAAATCTACAAACAATAAATGCTGGAGAGGCTGTGGAGAAAAGGGAACCCTCTTGCACTGTTAGTGGGAATGTAAATTGATACAGCCACTACAGAGAACAGTATGGAGGTTCCTTAAAAAACTAAAAATAGACCATATGACCCAGCAATCCCACTACTGGGCCTATACCCTGAGGAAACTATAATTCAAAAAGAGTCATGGGGCTTCCCTGATGGTTGAGAGTCCACCTGCCGATGCAGCGGACACGGGTTCATGCCCCGGTCTGGGAAGATCCCACATGCCGTGGAGCGGCTGGGCCCATGAGCCATGGCCGCTAAGCCTGCGCATCCGGAGCCTGTGCTCCGCAACGGGAGAGGCCACAACAGTGAGAGGCCCACGTACCGCAAAAAAAAAAAAAAAGAGAGAGAATCATGCACCACAATGTTCATTGCAGCACTATTTACAATAGAGCCAGGACATGGAAGCAACCTAAGTGTCCATCAACAGATGAATGGATAAAGAAGATGTGGCACATATATAC
This sequence comes from Delphinus delphis, assembly GCF_949987515.2. NCBI lineage: Eukaryota > Metazoa > Chordata > Mammalia > Artiodactyla > Delphinidae > Delphinus > Delphinus delphis. The sequence goes on from NC_082684.1 coordinate 162,207,500, forward strand.
AATGGAATATTACTTAGCCATAAAAAGAAATGAAATTGAGTTATTTGTAGTGAGGTGGATGAACCTAGAGTCTCTCATACAAAGTGAAATAAGTCAGAGAGAGAAAAACAAATACTGTATGCTAACACATATATATGGAGTCTAAAAAAACAAAAATGGTTCTGATGAACTTAGGGGCAGGACAGGAATAAAGATGCAGAGGTATAGAATGGACTTCAAAACACGGGGACGGGGAAGGGTAAGCTGGGACGAAGTGAGAGAGTAGCACTGACATACATACACTACCAAATGTAAAATAGATAGCTAGTGGGAAGCAGCCGCATTGCACAGGGAGATCAGCTCGGTGCTTTGTGACCACCTAGAGCGGTGGGATAGAGAGGGTGGGAGGGAGATGCAAGAGGGAGGGGATATGGGGATATATGTATACATAGAGCTGATTCACTTTGTTATACAGCAGAAACTAAAACATTGTAAAGCAATTATACTCCAATAAAGATGTTGGAAAAAAAAGTCAGTTGCATTTGTATATGTTAACAATGACCAATCCAAAAAGAAAATTAAGAAAATAATCCAATTTACCATAGCATCAAAAAACATAAAAATATTTAGGAATAAAATAAACCACGGAGACGAAAGATTTTAACAGAGGGAACTATAAAACATTGCTAAAAGAAATTAAACAAGATACAAATAGATGGAAAGACACCCCATGGTCATGGATTGGAAGACTTACTACTGTTAAAATGTACATAATAGCCAGTGCAATCCCTATCAAAATCCCAATGGCATTTTCTGCAGAAATAGAAAAAATACTAACATTCATATGGAATATCAAGGGCCCCCAAATTGCCAAAACAATCTTAAAAAATCAAAACAAAGTCATAGGCCTCAACCTTCCTGATTTCAAGATACACTACAGCAAAAGTAATTAAGACAGTGCTGCACTGTCATATAGATACATATATATACCTAAAACTAATACAGTGTTATATGTGAATGATATCTAAATTTTTTGTTGTTGTTTTTTTTTTTTTGTGGTACACGGGCCTCTCACTGTTGGGGCCTCTCCCGCTGTGGAGCACAGGCTCCGGACGCACAGGCTCATGGGCCATGGTTCACGGGCCCAGCCGCTCCGCGGCACGTGGGATCTTCCCAGACCAGGGCACGAACCCGCGTCCCCTGCATCAGCAGGCGGACCCTCAACCACTGAGCCACCAGGGAAGCCCAATATCGAAATTTTTAAAAATAAAAATAAAAAAATAATTTAAAAGATACATAAACCAATGGAACAGAATTGAAAACCCAGAAATAAACCCTATTACATATGGCAAAATGATTTTATACAAGAGTACCAATGGGGAAAGAACCATCTCGTCAACAAATAATGCTGAAAAAATTAGATATCCACATGCAAAGAATAAAGTTCATCCTTCCCTTACACTATGTATAAAAATTAACTCAAAATGGATCCATAACCTATATACAAGATCTAAACCTATTAAACTGCTGGAAGAAAACACAAGGGAGAAGCGTCAGGAAATTGGATTTGGCAATGATTTCTTGGACATGACACCTAAAGCCCAAGCTTAACAAAAGCAAAAATAAACTAATGGGAGACTTCCCTGGTGGTCCAGTGGGTAAGACTCTGCGCTTCCAGTGCAGAGGGCCTGGGCTCAATCCCTGTTTTGGGAACTAGATCCCAAATGCATGCCACAACTAAGAGTCCACATGCCACAACTAAGAAGTCCACATGCTACAACTAAGATGTCTGCATGCCACAACCACGAAGCTTGCATGCCGCAACTAAGACCCAGTGCAGCCAAAATAAAATACATAGAAAAAATAAAACTTTGAAAAAGAATGAAAAAAATAAACAAATGGGTCTACATCAAATTAAAAAGTCACCACACATCAAAGGAAACCATCAACAAAATGAAAAGGCAATCTATGGAAGGGGAGCAAATATTTGCAAGCCATATATATTAACTGTAAAAAGGCTTAATATCTAGAATATATAAGGAACTCATGCAACTCAATAGCAAAATAACGAATAACCTGATTTTAAAATGGGCAAAGAAATAAAAAATGAATAGACATTTTTCCAAATAAGACATACAAATGAACAACGGGTACATGAAAAGGTGTTCAACATCACTCATCATCGGGGAAATGCAAATTAAAATCATATGAGATATAACCTCATACCTGTGAAAATGTGTATTAAGAGAAAATAAGCACTGATAAGGATGTGGAGAGAGGGAACCCTCATGCACTGTTGGTGGGTATGTAAATTGATATAGCAACTATGGAAAACAGTATGTAGGTTTCTAAAAAAAAAATTAAAAATATAAGTACCATATGATCCAGCAATCCCACTTTCAGGTATATATCCAAAGGAAACAAAATCAGTATCTCAAAAAGATATCTGCACTCCCATGGTCTTTGCAGCATTATTCACAATAGCCAAGATATCGAAAAAGTCTAAGTGTCCATCAATGGATGAATGGATAAAGAAATTGTGATATACATACAAAATGCAATATTATTCAGGCATTAAAAAAAAGGAAAACCTGCCATTTGTGACAACATTGATGAATCTGTAAGACACTATGGTAAAGTGAAACAAGCCAGACACAGAAAGAAAAATATTTCATGACCCCATTTATGCATGAAATCAAAACAAACAAAAACAACCCCTCATAGTAACTGAGAGTAGAATGGTGATTACTAGGGGCCAAACAGAGGGGGTCACAGGAAGTTATTGTTAAATGCAGACAGTTTCAGTTTTGCAAGATGAAAAGAGCTCTGTAGTGGAAGGCAGTGATGGTTACACAATATAAATGTACTTAACACCACTGAATTGTACACTTAAAAATGCTTAAGATAGTATACTTTATGTTCATTTTCCAATTAAAAAATTAGAAAAAATGTGTATATAAATATATATATGTGTGTGTGTGTATATATATAGCAAAACACGAGAAAGTATATTTTATAATGTTACTAATGCTTATGCAGAGTAACATTACACATAATTTATTTTCCTATGTACTTTTCATACTTCTTTAAATGTTCCACAATAATACTTTCAAAATCAGCTAAAACACAATGAATGTTATTTTTCAAAACTCACAAAATAAGAAAATGTATTACCAAATAATACATACGGTATTATTTAATTTCTAAAGAATAATATGTGTAACTATGGAAAAATAAGAAGGTAAACAAAAATATGTTGACAAGAGTTATCTCAGAGAAACAGGATTATGATGACTTTTATTTTCTTTTTGTATGCCTTCATTTTTAAATTTTCATTATTTATGCCATTACTTTTGTTATATAAATGTACTTATTTAAAAAACACAGTAAAATATAAATACTACATATGAAAATATTAATGACCCAGTCAATGCTGTACATAAAGGACAATTCACAGACATAAACGCCTACGATAAATAATGCTTTCCAATGTTTTTTTTTTTTTTTTGCAGTACGCGGGCCTCTCACTGTTGTGGCCTCTCCCGTTGCGGAGCACAGGCTTCGGACGCGCAGGCTCAGCGGCCATGGCTCACAGGCCTAGGCACTCCGCGGCATGTGGGATCTTCCCGGACCAGGGCACAAACCCATGTCCCCTGCATTAGCAGGTGGACTCTCAACCACTGCGCCACCAGGGAAGCCCTCCAATGCTCTTTATAACTACTTAAGGCACTATATCTAGACTAATATTGCTGCCTGGATTATCATATTCAAGATCAAACAACCAATATAACTTTAAATATTTTATTATTAAAATGATTGTTAATAATAATGAATAGTAATTATTATCAGTTTATCTTGTTTTATTATTAATATTATTAGTAGCTTATAATTAAAATATTAAGTAATATTTTATGCTTAGCAGTTTACACAGAATACGTACATTACGTTCTTCCTTAGCTGCTGCTTCTAACTGAGCTGCAAGTTGTGAACAACATACCAAGAATGAATTCAGATCATTCTCAACCTTATGAAAAAAAGAGAAAGTTACTTTTATTTCAGAATTCATATGCATATCCATCTATATTTTAGAATATTTAACTACTTTTGAAAATAGTTTTGTGTATGTAATTTCTGTCCCTTGAAATGCATAAAACGAGAAACCATGTTCCAAATGCTATACCAGCAAATTTTCCCAGAAAGAAAGTACATTCTGGGGAGTGGCTCAGTAATGACATATACCCAGCTATGTCTCTCTTCACATTCTCCTCTACACAGGTGTAGAAAATCAAGCATTCCAGCCTTAGCCTTCTGAAATTTAGGGGTAGCAGAAAAAGTACACACTTAAATATACATTAAATAATGCTTTGTGTTAAAAAATGAATGCTAATTATGACTTCTGATTATAACTATACTTGCCAAGAGATAATAGTCTTTCACCCTTACTTAATGAGCAATAGAAAATTTTGAGGAAAAAAAGTTACATATTAAAATGTCACAATGACTGAATCTCTTTTAGTAGAGCAGTGATCTGTAAATCTGAGAATTGACCAAAGATAAATAAACCTCAGATGCTTATATACAGTTAGAATTCTGACAGAATGTTCTCCAGGACAAATATGATCCCTCAATATTACATTTTAAACATACTCAGAGGTTCATATTTTTTCATCATGGTAAAACCTATAGTCATATAAGAGACAGAGGGGGAAACTAAAATAGTCATTCAGGAGAGTGGGAAAATGAATTAACTAGAGTTACTAATCACAAATATAAAGTGAGACCATTAGCAGACTTGGGGATTTTCTTCCACCCACATTCAGGTGCCACAAATAGACGATGAACATCAATTTGATCAAGATACATGTTCTTTTCAAGTGCACACAGAACATTATCCAGGATAGATCACATGCAGGGCCACAAAGCAAGCCTCGCTAAATATAAGAAAACTGAAATATCAAGCATCCTTTCTGACCACAACACTATGAGGCTAAAAATCAACTACAAGAAAAAAACTGCAAAAAACACAAACACATGGATGCTAAACAATATGCTGCTAAACAACCAGTGGCTCAATGAAGAAATCAAAGAGGAAATCAAAATATACCTAGAGACAAATGAAAATGAAAGCATGATAATCCAAAACCTACGGGATGCAGCAAAAGCAGTTCTACAGAGGGAAGTTTACAGCAATACAAGCTTACCTCTGTAAACAAGAAAAATCTCAAACAACCTAACCTCACGCCTAAAGCAACTAGAATAAAGAACAAACAAAAGCAAAAGTTAGAAGAAGAAAAGAAATCATAAAGATCAGAGCTGAAATAAATGATATAGAGATTAAAAAATCAATAGAAAAGACCACTGAAATCTAATTCTTTGAAAAAACAAACAAAATTGATAAAACTTTAGCCAGACTCAAGAAAAGAAGGGAGAGGGCCCAAATCAATAAAATCAGAAATGAAAAAGGAAAAGTTACAACCAACACCACAGAAATACAAAGGATCATGAAACTACTACAAGCAACTATAAGCCAAAAAAAATGGACAATCCAGAAGATATGGACAAATTCTTGAACCAAGAACAAAGAGAAAATATGAACAGACCAATTATCAAAACTGAAATTGAAAGAGTAACTTAAAAACTCCCAAAATACAAAAGTCCAGGACCAGATGACTTCACAGGTGACTTCTACCAAACATTTAGAGAAGAGTTAACACCTATCCTTCTGAAAATATTCCAAAAAACTGGAGAGGAAGGAAGACTTCTGAACTCATTCTATGAGGCTACCATCACCCTGATACCAAAACCAGACAAAGATACCACAAAAAAAGAAAATTACAGCCCCACATCACTGATGAACATAGGTGCAAAAATCCTCAAAATACGAGCAAACCTACTCCAACAATACATTAAAAGGTTCATACAATATGACCAAGTGGGATTTACCCCAGGGATGCAAGGATTTTTCAATATCCACAAATCAATCAATGTGATACACAACATTAACAAATTGAAGAATATAAACCATATGATCATCTCAATAGATGCAGAAAAAACTTCTGATAAAATTCAACATCCATTTATGATTAAAAAAAAAACTCTTTAGAAAGTAAGAATAGAGGGAACATACCCTCAACATAATAAAGGCCATATATGACCAACCCACAGCTAACATTATACTCAACTGTGAGAATGCCCACCCTCGCCACTTTTACTCAACATAGTTTTGGAAGTCCTAGCCACAGCACTCAGAGAAGAAAAAGAAAAGGAATCCAAATTAGAAAAGAAGAAGTAAACCTGTCACTGTTTTCAGATGACATGATAGTATACATAGAAAATCCTAAAGACACTACCAGAAAACTACTGAAGCTCATCAATGACTTCAGTAAAGTTGCAGGATACAAAATTAATATACAGAAATCTGTCGCATTTGTATACACTAACAACAAAAGATCAGAAAGAGAAATTAAGGAAACAACCCCATCACATCAAAAAATAAAATAAAATAAAGTACCTAGGAATAAACCTACCTAAGGAAACAAAAGACCTGTTCTCCAAAAACTGTAAGACGCTAATGAAAGAAACTGAAGGTGACACAAACAGATGGAAAGATATACTGTGTTCTTGGATTGGAAGACTCAATAGTGTTAAAATGACCATACTACCCAAGGCAATCTATGCTTTCAATGCAATTCCTATCAAATTACCAATGCCATTCTTCACAGAACTAGAGCAAAAAAATTTAAAAATTTGTATAGAAACACAAAAGACCCCGAATAGCCAAAACAATCCTGAGAAAGAAGAATGGAGCTTGAGAAATCACTCTCCCTGACTTCAGACTATACTACAAACCTACAGTAATCAAAACAGTATGGTACTGGCACAAAAAGAGACACATAGATTAATGGACCAGGACAGAAAGCCCAGAAATAAACCCAAGCACATATGGTCAAATAATCTACAACAAAGGAGGCAAGAATATACAATGCAGAAAAGACAGCCTCTTCAATAAGTGGTGCTGGGAAAACTGGACAGCTACATGTGAAAGGATGAAATTAGAACACTCCCTAACACCATAAGACAAAAATAAACTCAAAATGGATTAAAGACCTAAATGTAAGGGCAGACATTATAAAACGCTAGAGGAAAACATAGGCAGAACACACTTTGACATAAAACATAGCAATATTTTTTTGGATCCCTCTCCTAGAGTAAAGGAAACAAAAACAAAACTAAACAAATGGGACATAATTAAACTTAAAAGCTTTCACACAGCAAAGGAAACCATCAACAAAACAAACTTACAGACTGGGAGAAAATATTTGCAAATGATGCTACCAACAAGGGATTAATTTCCAAAATTCACAAACAGCTCATGTGGCTTAATATCAGAAAAACAAACAACCCAATCAAAAAATGGGCTGAAAACCTAAACAGACATTTCTCCAAAGAAGACATACAGATAGGCATATGAAAAAGAAGACATACAGGCACATGAAAAGATACTCAATATCGCTAATTATTAGAGAAACACAAATCAAAACTATAATGAGATATCACCTCACACTAGTCAGAATGGACATCATTAAAAAGTCTACAGATAAGATATGCTGGCAAGGATGTGGAGCAAAAGGAACCCCCCTACCTTGTTGGTGGAAATGTAAATTGGTGCAGCCACCATGGAGAACAGTATGGAGTTTCCTCAAAAAACTAAAACTAGAGTTACCATATGATACGGCAATCCCACTCCTGGGCATATATCCAGAGAAAACTCTAATTCAAAAAGATATGTGGGGGCTTCCCTGGTGGCGCAGTGGTTGAGAGTCTGCCTGCTGATGCAGGGGACACGGGTTTGTGCCCCAGTCTGGGAAGATCCCATATGCTGCGAAGCGGCTAGGCCCGTGAGCCATGGCCGCTGAGCCTGCGCGTCCGGAGCCTGTGCTCCGCAACGGGAGAGGCCACAACAGTGAGAGGCCCACGTACCAGAAAAAAAAAAAAAAAAGATATGTGGGGACTTCCCTGGCAATCCAGTGGTTAAGAATCCATGCTCCCATTGCAGAGGGCACAGAGGGCACAGGTTCGGTCCCTGGTCAGGGAATTAAGATGCCGCACGGCACAGCCAAAAAAAAAAAAAAAAGAGAGAGAAAGAGAGAGACAAGGAAATAAAAACATTCAGATTGGACAAGAAGAAGTAAAACTGTCCTTATTTGAAGATGACATAATTGTCTATGTATAAAACCCCAAAACATCTACAGAAAGATTCCTAGAATAAAGAAGTACATTGAGCAAGGTTGCAAGATGTATGATCAACACACGAAAATCAATCATATTTCTATATACTAATAACAAACAGGTGGAAACTGAAATTAAAAATATAATGCCATTAAAAATCATTCCAAAAAACATGAAATATTAATGTATAAATCTGAAAAACAATATACAGGATCTTTATGATGAAAATTACAGAATGCTGAAGAAAGAAATCAAACAGGACAAAGAAATCAATCAAATAAATGGAGAAACATACTATGTTTATGGTTTGAAAGACCCAACATAGCTATTTTATTACATGAAGCCAAACTCAATCCCTAACTAACAAAACTAATTATAAAATAGAAGAATAATGACCAACGAGTACAGTGTATTAAAGTATAGTCGACTATTAAGAAATATGTAAAAATAATTCGTCTCATCAATAGACTGAAGGTGAAGTACATAATCACCTTAATAGTTATATCATTTCAATATATACAACACAGACATTTACTAAAACTCAGTAATCTCTTCAATGTTGGGGGTTTTTTATTTAGCAAACCATAAATAGAAGAATACTTTCTTAACATAATAAAGAATATACATTGCAAACCAACAGCCAACCACAAGCTTACATATTAAATAAGAGATGCATTAGCATCAAAAGTACGCTCAAGATATAGATATGCGGTGGTGTGATGATTTGGGAGATTGGGATTGACATGTATACACTGATGTGTATAAAATGGATGACTAACAAGAATAAAAAAATAATAATAATAAATAAAATGTTTAAGAACATATACAAATGCATGAAAACAAATTTAAAATTGAAATCCAATAAATACTTTAGTAATAAAAAAAAAGATATAGACATGTCTTAATTAAACTTTAAGATAAGTGTTGGCAGAGAATGGAAAAATCAGTACACTACTTTCAAGTTTCCTAGGAGGATCATTTTCATGGATGGGGGATTCATCTGAGAACATACACAGACTCTAAAAGAAAATCTTAGCCCTTTTCAGCATTAATGTCTCTACATTAGCATTACATATACTTACAGGAAAGGTTAATCCTTCATGTTCAGGCTTCACAACTGGTTCTTCTCTACTTGGAATGCTAAATCCATAGGTTTCTTCCAAAGTAGAAACAACCTATGAGAAAAATCAAAGCAAATTATGTACTTATATAGGGTAAAAATATTACATTAAATCTAAAAAGATATTTAATCAACTATGTCAGAACCATTTTAGCAGTAAGACTTACTTCTACCAGTACCATAAACTTAAATTTTCCATTTCATGCCCCACCTCATATCATCCTGAAGAAGGAGTATGAACAATAGGCCTTGATCCCTCCCTAGCAATGAAGATAGGCCCTATGACTCTTCCACTTCTGTGTTGAAGAGAGTCTATGAACAGCTGAAGCATCAACTCTACTTACCATCAAAGTTTACCTCAAAATCTAATTAACTTGGCTTTCCTCTTTGAAGAGAGTGGGGAAAATAGGGAGATAGAGACCAGAAAGCAACACATTTTTAAAGGAAATTCTCTGAGCTAACCCCCTGAACTTTGAGCAAACTTGTATTTTGGAAGTTTGATGAACTATATTTTTTTTCTATATTTGTGCTATTCCTCATTGTTCTCACTTGGTATTTGGTACATTTACAACTCAATTCTGGATCACTGTGCAAGGAACTCAGAAAAAAGGAAGATATTTTTTCCCCAACACTAACAGCTAGAGTTTCTAAAGTGCAGAGAAAAGCTACAGAGCAGGCATGAGACTGAGAAAAGCCTATCCTTAGAAAGATCTGCTTGTGTCTCAGAACTTGGATTTCAGGAGGGTTCCCACTATTCACTGACTGATGACAGTGGCTCACTGTCCCTAAACTCATTGTACCAACTATATGATTTATGCTGAACACATGCTTTCCTTCAGGGAGTCTGGAATTTTGGTACATGCTAGGCAGAGAGTACCTAGGTGACCAACCTCCAATAAAACCCTGGGCACTGAATCTCTAGTGAACTCCTCTGGTAGGTATTTCACATGTGCTGTAACAACTTGTTGAAGGAATTAAGCAAGTCCTGTGTGACTCTAAAGGGAAAGAAATCTTGGAAACTTGCACCTGGTTTCCTCGAGACTTCACCCCATGTGCCTTCTCCTTTTGCTGATTTTGCTTTTAATCCTTTCACTATAATATATCTTGGCCATCAATATGACTATATACTGAGTCCAGTGAGTCCTCAAAGGAAATCACTAAACCTGACGATGGTCATGGGGACCCCCAACCCAAGCACCAACAAGTATCTTACCATCTTCAGATGTTTGGTAATCTTCCTGATCAATTCATCTTCTGCTACTAACTCCTCTGTCTTACTTGATGGAATGGGCAAAGCATACCTTATGATGGATTCCCCTGTTGGTGGAGATCTTAAGACCACTGGTTCAAGTTTATCACGTACTAATTTTGCACTATGTTTTTCCTTTGGTTTAGGTGACAATGGTGAATTAAATACTCCTTTTTTATATGTTAATTCTGGAACATTTGCCAATTTACTACTAGATGCCAACAGATGCTTTACTGGCTTCATTTTGTTATTTACTTAGCTTCTGAATTATAGATGAAAAATTTTTATTCCTCCCTGTAAATAAAACATTAAGATTTCAGATTAAAAATGATGGCAGATTAAAAAGAATGAAATAATGCCATTTGCAGCAACGTGAATGGACCTGGAGATTATCATACTAAGTGAAGCAAGTCAGACAGAGAAAGACAAATATCATATGATATCGCTTATATGGGGAAACTATTATTTTTAAAAAGATACAAATGAACTTATTTACAAGACAGAAACAGACTCCTAGACTTAGAATAACAAACTTATGGTTACCACAGGGGAAAGGTGGGCCGGGGTGGGGGAGGGTAGATAAATTTTGGGATTCACATATACACACTACCATATTTAAAATAGATAACCAGGGACTTCCCTGGTGGTCCAGTGGGTAAGACTCCGTGCTCCTAATGCAGGGGGCCTGGGTTCGATCCCTGGTGGGGGAACTAGATCCCACATGCATGCCACAACTAAGAGTTCGCATGCCACAACTAAGAAGTCCGCATGCCACAACTGAAGATCCCGCATGTGGCAACTAAGCCCCAGTGCCGCCAAAATAAATGAATAAGTAAAAGAGATAGCCAATAAGAACCTACTGTATAGCAAAGGGAACTCTACTCAATATTCTGTAATAACCTAAATGGGAAAAGAATTTGAAAAAGAATAGATATATATACATAAAACTGAATCACTGTGGTGTACACCTGAAACTAACACAACATTGTAAATCAACTATACTTCAATATAAAATAAAAATTTTAAAAAAGAAAAAAAAAATGACAGCCAGACTATCAATTGCCATGAAGATGGTGAATCCCAAAATCAACTCTGGAGAAATTACAAAATGGAGAGGGAAACATTCCTAACAACAAGAAAAAAAAAAACAAACCTGTGAGAAACCCCTAGACGTGTGATTTATGTGTGGGCATTCAGGACAGGAGCTGAAGGGAGGGAAGAAGACAGTGGCAGCAGTGAAAGAACGTATTTAGAAAACTTTAAAATTTTATTTTTACCTTTCCCCACCATCCTTGAGCTAATATAGGCCCTTTATATATACCATTATTTCCATAGACAGTAATAGTCTATTATTTGCTGATCCCAGGGTATCAGCAGAGTAATACCGGGGCAGCACCAATGTCATGCTAGAATAAGGAAGTATAGACTGAGTAGGACTTATTAAGCTTTCATTCTCCTACTTCTCTCTTTCCAAAGCTGATTAAGACTCAGAACAATGCCTCCTCCCATGGGAATTGTCTGATAGACTGGCAAAATTAAGACAGAATAGCATTGGCTCTCTGTTGTCTGCAGTGCTCCACACACAGACTAGTCCCATTGTTGTGGGTTGAACTGTGTCCCCGAAATAGATATGTTCAAGTCCTAACCCCTGGTACCTGGGAATATGACCGTATTTGAAAATACAGTCTTTGCAGATGTGATCAAGTTAAAATGAGGTCATATTGGAATAGGGTGGGCCCTAAATCCAATGACTGGCGTCATTATAAGAAAGCCGTGTGATGACACTTGTACACAGACGTACAGGGAAGAAGGCCACGAAATGACAAGGGCAGAGATTGGAGGGGTGCAGCTGCAAACCAAGCAATGTTAAGGATCGCCAGCACCCACCAGAAGCTGGGAAAAACCTTCAGGGGGAGCACAGCCCTACCAACACCTTGATTTCAGACTCCTAGACTCCAGAATTGTTAGATAATAAATTTCTCTCACAATAAATTGTTTTAGGCCACCCGTTTTGTGGCACGTTGTTACGGCAGCCCTAGGAAACTAATTTGCTGATGGAAATGATTCAGTAGAAAGCAAAAAGTATGACTGGGAGAGAGGGAATTGCTGTGATGATACCCTTGAGTAAACAAGAAGAAATGGGTTTTAAGGCACGAATGGGCCAACTCACTTTAGACAGGAACAGGGAAACTTTACCTAAGGCAGCAGACAGGAAGGCAGAGATGTGGGCTACTTCAAGAAACCAACAGAAAAGGATGGGGCACTCACCAGGTGCTAGAAAACGGCCTAATAAATGGATCCATGAAAGTTCACAGAAACTTAAAAAAAAAAGTTACATGCAGTGAACACTTATAAAAAAAAACTTAAGGATTTTACACATTTGCTCCATTTAACTCTCCTAACAATGCCAGGAGGTGGATACTCTATCACCATAAAATTACCCAAGTTTATCAGTCACTTTCCACCACGAAGACAAACGTTTTCTGGTTTCCCTTCAAGGATTAGCTTGATATCCATTTCAAGCCCTTTAACGACACATTATACAAAACTGTGGGGGTGGGAGGCATAGGGTTTACGGTCCTTAAATTCTCCATCAAGACACGAGAAGCTCAGCCGCAGCTGAGGCAGTCACGCGGGGGGGAGGGGGGCGGGGAAATGAAGAGAGAAGCAAGGATGCTTTGGTCAGGGAATCTGTGAACACGCTCACAGCTGACGAGGTAAGTCCCCCACCACTCGGTATACCTGCCGAGGCTGCTGGCAGTCAGGCTACTGGGTGGTTTGGCCCTGGCGAGGCTGGCTCTACGGTGAAAACGCTGGAAATTCTGAGCCTCCCAGACTTCCTTCAAGACGGAAGCCTGCAAATCCTGCAGACTCCAGCCCTGCTGCTTTACAAACGGACATTTGTGCCGCCAGGAAACGCCGAGCTTCAGCGTCCCCGGGCGGCCGCAGCGAGGATAAGACGCCAGCCGCCGGACGGCCGTTGACGCCACGTCACGACGCCGACGTCCTACGTCAGACGCCGCGGGCGGGATCCGCCCATCCCGCGCGCGCGGGGAGAGGGGCGAGGGCTTCCGGCAACGGCGGGGCCTTCGAGAGGCTGCGCGCCTCCACCGCGCCCTCCGTATCCTATGCGATTACTTCCAGACGCTTCACACGCGGAGATGCTTACAGGCTTTTGGCCTCGAGAAATAACGTCCCGTTTAGTGCTATAAGAGCTTGGACTACACCGACAAAGCCTGAGCCCCAGGCCCTCCTCTGACACCGTGTAAATGTTTCACTGCGAGGTGTTGTGGAGTCATATATTTTTTTTTTAGACTATTAAATATTTTGTTGTTGTCGAACTATAGTTGATTTACAATGTGTTAATTTCTGGTGTACAACAAAGTGATTCAGGTACATATGTTAAATACCAGGTTGTACCATGAACAGGTACCACTCACATTATTCTTCAAGGGATAATAGGAAGATTTCTGCTTCCAACCAAAATGGTGGAACAGGGACTGGGTTTATCCTCCTAGCTCACCAACTAAAAAATCAGACAAAATATAAGAAACAATGAATTTCGAGATATTGGCTATCAGGCAATTAATGACAGTGATCCCTGGGTAACAGGAAACAAACAAGATGAGCCCTGTGATTTCCTAAACTTACTTTCTGAAGAGAGGAGTTTCCAAATCATAATGCAAAGAGGGGGGAACCCAGGGAGACCCCAGAAGTCTCCCTGAGTTGAAGAAAAGATGTCTAGTAAGGCCAAGGAAATTCAAGTTAAGAGGAGGGAATACTAAGAGATTGAAAAAGAGGGGAAGAGCTCCATAAATTCTCAGAGGGACCCCCTTCAAGTCCACAGCAGATTAATGTCACCGTATGCATGTATGGGCACACACATGCTAGGCTAGGGAAAGAGCCACCTAAAAGCATCAAAGGGTACAATACTCACAGCTCACAAAGAGCTGGAAATATTTTATATTCTCACCAGCTAGAGTGAAAAGCTTTATAATTTATGGGTACTCCCTAAGTACTCACAAGGATTTTGCCACAGGAGGTGGTCAAAACTAGTCTTACACTAAACACTTCTCTGGACCTGACAAATGAATCTTCAAAGTAATACCTGAAAGAATCAAACATTTCCAATAACTTGACTGAGACCCAGAACAGAGCTCAAGAATATTTATACGCATATCAAAACATCCAGCACCCAACAAGGTAAAAATCACACTGTCAAGTATCCAATCAAAAGTTGCAGGGGGGGCTTCCCTGGTGGCGCAGTGGTTGAGAATCTGCCTGCTAATGCAGGGGACAAGGGTTAGAGCCCTGGTCTGGGAAGATCCCACATGCTGCAGAGCAACTAGGCCCGTGAGCCACAACTACTGAGCCTGCACGTCTGGAGCCTGTGCTCCGCAACAAGAGAGGCCGCAATAGTGAGAGGCCAGTGCACCGCGATGGAGTGGACCCCGCTTGCCACAACTAGAGAAAGCCCTCGCACAGAAACGAAGACCCAACACAGCAAAAATTAAAAAAAAAAAAAAAAAAAAGTTGCAGGGGAATTCCCTGGCAGTCCAGTGGTTAGGACTCTGCACTTCCACTGCAGGGGACACAGGTTCGATCCCTGGTCTGGGAAGTAAGATCCCACATGCTGTGCAGCACAACCAAAAAAATAAAAAGTTGCAAATCATGCAAAGAAAGAGGAAAATACAATATACTAATGTAATGGGATAAAAATTAATCAGTCAAAATGACCCCAGTCGTGACAGATGATAGCATTGGTAGACAGGACAAAAAAATTACTACAACTGTATTCCATATATTCAAGAATCTAGAGGAAAGATTGAACATGTTAAGTGGAGACATAGAAGATATGACAGAACTCAAATCAACGTTCCAGAAATGAAAATGTCTGAGAAGAAAAAATGCACTGGCTAAGAGAAACAGTAAGTTAGCAATCACAGAAGAAAAGATTCATGAACCTAATAGTAAAGAGAAACCACCCAGAAAGAAAGATACAGAAAAGATTCTGTGGGGGGGAAAAAAATTCAGGATTTCTGTGAGCCATAGAACAACTTCAAATGACATAATATACATGCATGTGGGTTCCTAACTATTTTTCTAAGTATGATGAAATGTATAACTCCACAGATCTGAGAGGCTCAGTGAACACCAAGCACAGGAAGCATGACACATCATAATCAAATTGCTTAAAAGCAGTGAAAAAAAGAAAATCTTTAAATAAACCGTAAGGATAAAAAGGCACATTACAAAAATAAAGTAACAAAGACAAAGATGACCACAGAGTTTTTTTCCGAAACAGTACAAGACAACGTTATGCTAAGTGAGATAAGCCAGATAGACAAAGACAAGTATTGTATGGTATCATTTACATATAGAATCTAAAAAAGTCAAACTTTTAAAGAAACAGTAAAATCATGGTTACCAGAGGATAGGGGAATAGTTTGATGTTTAAGGGTACAAACTTAGTGGTAGATAAGCCATAGAGATCTAATGCACAGTATAATGAATACAGACAATAATATTATGATTATATAACATGATAGAGATGCTAAATATTGCCACAGTGGCAATTATGTTACAATATATAAATGTTTCAAAACTTTATTTATTTACTTTTTTGGCCTTTCCCCACGTCTTATGCGATCTTAGTTCCCAGACCAGGGATTGGACCCAAGCCCTAGCAGTGAGAGCACAGAGTCCTAACCACTGGACTGCAAGGAAATTCCCTCAAAAATTTTAAAATGCAATACTGGAGACGACAGCGCAACACTATTAAAGTACTGAAAGAAAAAAATGGTTAATCTAGAATTCTTTAGCCAGAATAATTATCTTTCAGAAAACGAGGTGAAACAGAGAGTCTGTCAGACACGCAAAAGCTGAAAGAATTAATCAACAGCATACCTGTACTAAATAAATATTGAAGGAAGTCTTTCAACCAGAAGGAGAATGATACCAGTTGCAAATCTAGATCTGTCAAAGAATTGAAGAGCACTAAAAATGGAAACTATGTGAGTATACATAAAGATATTTTTCTTATTTAAATCCTCAAAGGTAATTGTTTAAAGAAAAATCAGTAACAATGTGATGAAGGATTTAGAACATAGGTGAAAGTAAAATGTATAACAATAATAGCACAAAAGCCAATTGGGAGAAATGGAAATATAACATTGTAAAGTTCTTATTCTATATGTGAACTGTTAAAATACCACTTGAAAGCAGTCTGTGATGTAGGCTGGATAATGGCCCCCAAAGATAAAAGTCTTAAACTCTAGAGCCTGTGAACATTCATTACCTTTTATGGCAAAGACTCAGTACATGTGATTAAGGATTTTGATATGAGGAGATTATCTGAGATAATCTGGGCGTCACAAGTGTCCTTATAAGAAAGAGGCAGAGGGGGACTTCCCTGGCGGTCCAGTGGTTAAGACTCCACGCTTCCACTGTAGGGGGCACGGGTTTGATCCCTGTTCAGGGAACTAAGATCCTGTGTGGCACAGCCAGAAAAAAAGAAAGAGGCAGAAGGAGATTTGACATAGAAAAAGGGAATGCAGTATTACCAGGGAGGCAAAAGATGGGAGTGACATGGTCATAAGTCAAGGAATGTCAGCAGCCACCAGGAACTGGAAGAGGAAAGAAGCAAATTCCCTTCTAGAGCTTCTGGAGGGAGTGTAACCCTGCCAACACTTTGACTTTAGCTCAATGAAATATTTCACATTTCATGAGAGAATATATTTGTTTTAAGCCACCAAGTAATAATTTGTAACAGAAGTCATAAGAAACTAATACGTGTAATAAGTTAAAGCTGTACACTCTAAAACCTAAAGTGAACCATAAAATAAAACAGAAAAGAGTTGTAGCCAGTGACTCAAAAATAAAAAGGAGCTAAAATGGAATTTTAAAGATACACATGGGAGGTGAAGAAGCTGGGGCCATTTGCTGCTATTTCCAATACAGAGAAGTACGATTAAGAGAACAGCAATCAAACTGCAATCAAAGCTGTGTATCAGATAGCAACCCAGGAGTCAGTTAAATTCAAGGATCTTGCAATAGTTTGGGAGAGTTGCACTAAGGCATTTTCCTCTGTGAGGAAGAGTCTTGGAGCTCTTCTAAAAGACAAAAGAATGTTAATGTCCCTTCATTTCCCTGTACTTCCCAGTGTTTAAGGTGCTCCCTCCCCAGGTGCTTGTTTTTTCTATCCTTCCATTGCCACAAAATAAATGTGTCCCATTCCAGGAACTAAAACTATTGATATTTCTTTCCAATGATACTTTACTTTCACCCAAACTTTTCATCTGGAAGAATCAGTCAGGAGCAAGAGGGACATGAGGATTTTCATAAAACTTATAAAGACCCATTATGTCCCCATCTTTCAGCCTGTGGGGGCCAGTACAGGGGAGAGTATAGATGCAACGCAGGGCAATAAGTGCCCAAATGCTACACAGTGCTTCACCTGTGATTTCCCATGTGCTTTTCTCTATCTCAGGAACTTTCACTAAGAGGGCCAGAGAGTGCCTTTACGGTCAAAACCCACTTCAAGAAAACTCTGACTTTTTACTGTCATCTCTGAAAGGATATAAGATTGGCTTGATAGAATTCAGAAGAAGTTGAGCTGTAAGAGGGCCAAGCTATTCCCATCCCTCCTTAACAAATATGTGTGCCTTCCCCTTATCTCCCAAGCTAACCAGCCAAAGTTCTATAGATTTGCAAGATTTCTGCCCACAGCAGACATAAATTTCCCTCTTTTTGCATTTAGCATTGGTGAGTGTCTCTGTAATTGTTGTATGAAAAGGATCAGAACTTTCCTCTAACCCACGGTGGATCTTAGCATTGGTTGTTATCATAGGATGGGTGTGAGGCTGACCATCAGATCGACCCTCTAGCCCTCACCCCAAGAAGAGATAACAAGAATCAAGTCATGAACCTGCCTCCCAGTACTCAGCCTGCAGCCATCTCCCTATTCCTCCTCAGTGACAGAGAATGGAGTGGAGGATTATTTATTGCTGGATTGAACAATATGGCTGTTATTAAATCCAAGGACTTCCCTCAAATCATGTTAAGTGAACTAAATGGACTGTGGAGAGGCTCTTGTATTTCCTGTTCCAGGAAGCCATGTTGTGTCAGTATTCCATCTTCGTCACTGAAACTGTCAAGAACTGTGAAGGGTCTACAGTTTTCCTTATTTGTTAGAAAACAAGTCAGCCTACCACAGTATCATAGACACTGGCAGAAGATATGAGACTCCTGGGCCAGAGACAAAGAACAGTTTATTAATCACAGCAATAGCAGCAGCCAGAGTAACAACATTTGTGCTGGTTCCCGAAGCCCTGACTCCTGTAGAGCAAAGCAACAGTGGCCAGCTGATGCCTGTAGACTCAGTGAGCTGGGTTCCTTGAGAGGAGCCCTGTTTAGCAAACTCTGATCTTTCCCCCCCCCCTCCCCTCTGGGAACTCACCTCCCTGAAGCTCAAGGAGGGCCCTGTTGGGGCCGATTTTGGCCCTAGTCTCACACCTTCCCATGAGCCATGGGGTAGAGTGACTAAACCCACTCAGCTCACGGCCCCACCCACGAGCTTCCCTCCACCCTATCCTTAATCTTTTCTGAAAATGCTGCTAGCAAACCTTCTCATCCTTTTTCCGGTGGGAGACATTGTCTTTATTATCATTAATAGCCAATAAATCCGTCCTCTGCCCCAGAGAGAGATGCTAAATTTCTCAGAACTATTTGCTATACAAATATCCTTGAAAAGATAGTCCAGAACAAAAAGGTATCAGAAGATAATCAGAAACATGAAAAGACTCATGGAGAATTCTAAAGACACAGTGAACATTCCATGCGTGCACGCAATGTTCTTAGTTAATTGAGTAATAAATTGAATTCAATTCCAGCTGTAGCCAGTTCTTCGAAGTTTTATCTATAGTTTGTAATAGTTCCTTCTGAGGAATATTAGATATATGTAGTTTTTTAAATTTTTTCATTCCCTAGTTGTTTGACTTTTTTTTTCTTGAAACTAGGACTAGAAATGTCCCTTTGAGCCTCTATTTACACAAACACAAAATCATTAAATATAAACTTATATATATAATACATATAATTGGCCCATAAATATATGGGCCAATTCATGGCCGTGAATATTAATTTTCATAGGCTTAGTACATACTTGCCTTTAGTATCAGAATGTTTAGTATCAGAATGTTGAAGCACACTACCTTGCGTATAAGTCTTAAAGGGTCTTTGAACCGTAACACTGGGAGGACATCATAAGTCATACACTTTTACTTGTACAGGTAACGATATTGGGGTGTTAAAAGGCCACGCTGCCAGGGTTCAAATCTACCACTTGACTTACGTCCATAGTCTTTTCAATTAATATCTCTCCTTCAACTGGTTTCAGGGGAATTTGTTAGGTTCCATCCTAGTCTGTGAAGCTTTTAAGTTTGTTAAACCCTAACCACGGAAAAGAAAATGGAAACGAAACTATTACGTAGCAAATTGTCTTATATATATGCAGACTTCTTAGTTAACTGAGTAATAAATTGAATTCAATTCCAGGTGCAGCCAGTTATTCCAAGAATTTTCTGAAATTAGTTTACAATAGTTCTTACTAAAGAATATTATATATATGCATTTTTAAATTCCCTAGTTGTTCAAATTTTTTCGTTGAAATTTCAGTTTGTCTTGCACTTTGTAGCTTTTTCTTCTATTTTGTTGAACTGGAAAGAG
The DNA here is from genome assembly GCF_949987515.2 of Delphinus delphis. NCBI lineage: Eukaryota > Metazoa > Chordata > Mammalia > Artiodactyla > Delphinidae > Delphinus > Delphinus delphis. The sequence continues at coordinate 162,227,803 of NC_082684.1, forward strand.
CGATTCCTAGGACTCCATTTTAATTAAAGGAAGTTATTTCCAATCAACACTTCACAAAATACGTTTTCTTATTTTGTGGACTGAGGAATCCAAGAAAATACCGAAAACAGCAAAATTGGGGGACCTTAAGTTAATCACATAGCTGAACTGTGGCTACTGGCATTCCATGGATCGTCTCGCAATCAATTCTATCCAGAACTAAGAATCACGGCAGAACCCCAAGCCTGCTCGCCAGCCTGAACTCGGTGAGAGTTGAGAAAAAAACACCCCCCACTTCCGTGCACCAAACGGCGGCTACTCAGAGTAACTGCAGTCTGTCTCCAGGTTTACGGGCCAGGGATGCACCTGCTAGACAGCAGAAACTCAAGAATGGGAACCAGCAACCGCTTCTAAACAGGAGGACGAGATGCTCACCCTGGGAAACTCCGCGATTCCCACGCACACCCCCACCTTCCACCCCTCTGGCAGCTCGGAACTCACCCACCGGAAGTAAAACTGAGGAAACGCCATTTCGAAGAACTGGGCTGACGTAAGCGCGCCGACTTCCGGCCCCGTCCTTCCGGAGATGGGTGGTCCTGGGATCCGGAGGGGAGGCGGAGCGGAGGCGGGGCTTGAGGCTGGTTGAGGCTCTGGTGGGTAGGTGGGTTCAGACCGAAGGGACTACGGGTCGGCGTTGGGCTCAGTGGACTCGAACAAAGGACTCTCGGGCAGGGACTTGGCACGGCGTTTTCTGACGGGTAGCTGAGCAGCCGATCGCGGCTTCTCCGCCAACCAGTGCTGTCGCCGCGTGGTCCCAGTCTGCTTCTCCTTGGTTCCCCACGGCCAGCGCCGCGGTGGGGGGCCCGGCGCAGCGGCACCTGCTGCTGAGGGAACCCCGTGGCCCGCCCAGGTGCTCATGATGGGGCTGATCTTCGCTAAACTGTGGAGCCTCTTCTGTAACCAAGGTGAGAAGGATGGAGCTGCGCAACGGCTCGAATCCGAGGCAGAGGTCTAGCCGCCGAAGGGGACAGCCGAGGGGAGATAGGTTTCTAGGTGGACACAAACGTTCTGAGACTCAGAGAAGTGACTTAGTCGAGGAGGTGGGTAGAAACTCACTATTGTAGGCTGGAAGAAGGTGCAACGTGATGGTTGGGAGAAATGGAATGTCAGAAGAGGGGGCATTTGGTGTCCCTGGATCCAAACCAAGAATTTGGGGATTTTAGAGAAGGAAAGCGGAAAGCACCTAATGATACCCGGAGGCACTTGGAGGGCCTTTTCCATCTCTATTAAGCATCCTAAGTCTTGCCCCAGGATAAGTGTCCACCCAGAAAGCAATCAACTTTTTTTTTTTTTAATTACTAATGATGCTTTGTTTTGCGCCCTGCTCTTTAAGCCAGTGCGCCTTCACGTTCTCTCTGATTTCGCCTGCTTTCCAGGACTCGGGAATGAGTTGTCCTATTGAGATACACCAGTTTCTGGAAATCTTCGTCTTAAACTCTTCATTCCTTTCTTCGATGTTGGAAAACGAAATGCTTTTGGTTCTATGTAGGCTATTGCGTATCCGTAATTAGTCTAGAACTGGTTCTGAGACGTCTAAAAGTTGCAAGTCCAAAGGGCCAAGAAGTTGTAAAACCTGTTCTGAGTCAGAGTGAATGAGATGTGATGGCTTCTGAAGAGAGAAAATACCCAGATAAAAAGGGCCGGGAATAGGTAAAGTTTTAGGCATTCTTTTAACAGAGTGTTTTCTCAGTAACTGAAACCAGTTTTAAAACTCAAATAGTTTCATTTTGCATTTAATACCCGGGCGTAATAAAAGCCAGTGTTTTATGATGATACCAATTTGTTACTGCTAATGCGGTATTTTTTCTTTGGATTTAAGAAGTTATGAACAGAATGAAATGGTTTTAGTCACTTGTTCCGTAGGTCGATAAGAATACTAAAATAGCCTTTTTCAAGGTTACAAGTTAATAAAGATAGATATATGCATACGCATATACACGTATACGCATATACATGTGTGTGTATAAACGAAATTACTGCAGATAGCACTTATCAAGTGATTTCAAAGTGGCCAGAATTTAACTCCATACATTTTTTTCCATATAGATATTATCCATAAATTTAAAACATTTTTTTCAGTAGTTTATATTTTCTAATCCTTGTTACATGAATTTACTATGTAAAGCAGCTTTTTAAGACATGTTTAAAAGTATAAAGATTAATAATCACCTGCTTATCTTTTCCCATAGTTTAAGAAATAAAACATTACCAAAGTCATTGGTTCTCCCTGTGTAACTTGTCCCATTCCCTTTTCTCTCCTCTCTGTTTTATTAATGTTGTGTATCTTTTTGTTTTTGGTGTTTTTTTTAGGCTTTCTCAATCAGACTAGAAGGGAATGAAGGATGTAGAGGGAAAATTCGGCAGATGATGAAAGACATTCATGGGCTACTTTTGTAGTCACACAATTGTTTAGTCCTCTTATATCCCCAATACTGTTTAGAATTTTTCTTTCCCTTTAACTTCCTTATTGAAAATTTAGAACTACATAGTGGTTATTATGTCATTTTATTCCCATTTATTCATGCAACTAACATTTAGTCATAGGCCATAACCCAGTCATCAGAGTTAGGCCTAAGAGACGCAAAGGTTAAAATACAGAAAAGTTACATATAACTTGCTCTCAAAGTACTCAAGAATCAGTAAATGATACAGATTGGGGAAAAAAAAGATGTAGCATGGTAAATTATTTCACAGGTATGTATAAAAGCATGGTGATGGTCAACAAGAAGGAAGTGATTAATTTTTTCTCAGGTGATTCCTGGAAGACTTTACAAAAAAAGGTATACTTGGACTTTAGCGATAAGTAGGTGTTTACAAGGCATGCTATGTTATTCTAGGCAGAAGGACTAATACGCAAATGGGAGAGGAATGAAATAGTTTGGTGCATTGAGGGAAGCTGAAAATAGTTTAGTTTGGCTGTATTTTAGTTTGCCTGTGGGGGAGTTAGAGGAGATGAGGTTGGAGAGGTAGCTAGGAGAACCAGATCACAGAGGGCCTTGTGTGTAGACTAAGATGTTGAACTGCAAGCCATGGGAGCCGAGCCATTAGAGTTTGGTCATGTATGTTGTTTTAAAGCAGGGGAATAATGTGATCAGATTGATACTAGTCCTGTATTTTTACTTTCTATATGTATCACCTGACAATCTCAGCATTTTCCATTTTTACCACTGTGACACATCTAATCCAGTGATTAGAGTGACACATCTAATCACTCAGTCTTGGTCGCATAGTATGCCCAATGCCCCACCTCAGAGCAGTTAAATCAGAATGGGGTGGAGCGCCGTGGGCATCAATGCTAAGATGACTCAAATGTACAGGCAGAGTTGACTAGGGCTTATATTACCTTAAATACTCCTTTCCCTTATCTTTCTTCCAACATTTTTCCCTGTAGTATTTTAGAGCACCAAGCATCTTCTTATAAATTTGATACCTTTCTGGGAATAAGTATACTAAAAGCATGTATCCTCTAAATAAAGCTGTTACAAACTACGTTCTTAGTCTCTGTGATTTTGTATTGCTTGATTTTAAGCTAGAAGACTGATTACTTCAATGCACTTATCAATTGAAGGAAATAATTTCAAATCTGATTATCTTTTTAGACATTATTGTATATATCTTTGTGTTTGTTTATGTGTGTTGTGCAGGCATACCTCAGAGATATTGTGGGTTCGGTTCCAGACTACCAAAATAAAGCGAATATTGCAATAAAACAGGTCACACAATTTCTTTTGGTTTCCCAGTGCATATAAACGTTATGTTTAGGCTATACTGCAGTCTATTAAATGTGCAATAGCATTATGTCTAAAAAACAATGTACATATCTTAATTTAAAAATACTTTATTGCTAAAAATTGCTAACTATCATCTGATAGCGCAGGGTTGCCACAAACCTTCAATTTGTATAAAACGAAATATCTGCGAAGTGCAATAAAATGAGGTTATGCCTATATAAAATACATACGTGTATATCTATCTTTAGATTCACCTCAGAAGTTGAGCGTTCCTTTTTTTTAAACTTCTTTTTAAACTTTCATAGACCTTGTTCTTTTTCTGTCAGTTATTTCTTGTTTTATCCAGACTTAAGAATGAATGGAATATGATTTTAATTGTAGTTCATTTTCAGAACCAAAAACAATGACATTTTAACTTAATTTCATTATCTCATCATTTCTTTCTCATTGGTGAATTTCATGGTATCATTTTGAGCACTGATATCCAATTTGTATGTCATCGTTATTGTTCTTCACTTCTGATGGCTTACATCTGATGTCTCCTGTTAGTATTCTGCTCTTAATTCTGTTCTTTTTGCTAGTTTCAAACACACCAAACTTAAACTTACCACTGTCTGCTCCCTGTTTTCCAGAACCCACTTTATTCATACCTTCAAATGGTTCAGACTTCTGATCAAATGTCACTCCTCAGAGAGCCCTTTCCTCCCCTGACCACTCTTACCTCCCCAACATTCAGTCGCTATGTTTTAACCCTTTGTTTTTCTGAGTAACGTTTATCACTACCTGTAATCATATGATAAGTTTATTTGTTTACTTGTTGTCTGTTTCAATAGAAATAAACTTCTTGAGGCATGAACTTTGTCTTATTCGCTGTTGTATCCTCATTACAAAAGCTTTTGTTCAATCTTTTGTTTTGTTTTTCAAACATAAAAAGTTTATATTGAAGTAACACATACATATTCTTTTTTAAAAGTTACATAATGCTAAAGTCTGAAAATGATGTGTGTTCGTCAGATCTCTTTAATCTCTTAACTTTTTTCCCAGCATATACTTCCACATTTCTGGATAATATACGTATGTGGAAATTTTAAACACTGTAATTTTTTTTTTTTAAGAATTGAGATATAAATCAACATATAACATTATATTTGTTGTCCCAGTATAATATTTTGGCTTAATCCACACTCTATCTTTTCATTTTTGTGACTATAAAGTTTTGTTACTACTGAGCCACAATGTGCTGTAATTATGTTTCCCTTTTTTCTACAGCTTTTTCCCCCCTAGAGTAAATAATCATATCTCATTGCCTTAGTTTTCTTTGTACATTTGGCTAAGTCATTTCGTGCCATCCAAAAGCTCTCTGTACAGTTTACACACATCACAACTATCAGATGATTTATCCTTCCTACCCGCCCTCTCAGTATTCCATCCTGCTCCAAATTGGACCTGTTTTTCCTCTGTGCCCGCCACACAGCTGTTCTGGACTTGTCCTTGCTATCTATCATTCTAGGAATTTCCTTTGCTTTTCTGTCTTATTAGAACTTAACGTTTTTCTTGCTTTACTCTTACTTTGATGAAGTACATCCTTCAGAAGTTTCCTGAAAAGTTGCCCAAAGTGGTCATTTTTTTGTGTGATTCCAAATATCTGAAGATATATTGGTCTGTCCTCACTTTTGATTTATAATTGGGCTGGATATAGTTAAGTTGAAAACGTTTCTTTCAGAATTTTGAAGGTACTGTCATTGTCCTCCAGCTTCCAGTGTTGTTGTTAAGACCAGTATCATTCTTTTCTGATTTTTTTCCCTCTCTTTGTAGTAGATATTAGAATTTTCCATTTATCCCTGGTATTTTTAAATTTGAAAGAGGTGTGCCTTGTTGTGTCTTCATTCATTGGACCTTTTCAACACAAAGTTGCACCTTTTTCCATTGTAGGAATTCTTTCCTTCCTTCATCCCTCCCTCCCTCCCTCCCTCCCTCCCTCCCTCCCTCCCTTCCTTTCTTAAATTTAGGATTTCTTCCTCTACTTTTCTGGAAATATTATTGGTCATATGGCACTAAATTGATTATCAATTATCCTTTTCCATTTTTCTGGCTCTTTTTTTTGGAGTCCTGGGATATTTCCTTTGTCTTCCAATCCTATTGACTATTTTCAGCTATCATAATTCTAATTTATAAAAACTTTTTATTTGCTACATTTTTTTATAGCGTTGCTTCATAATGCTATGTCTTCTAAGTGTCTTAGTTTTTTTGTTTGTTTGTTTGTTTCTATTTATTTTTATATTAGCCCTTCACACTGGAAACTTTCCCCATAGATCTGTTATAAGTAATTCCATGCATGAATATACCACAGTTGTCTATTCATTTGCATCATGATGAGTTATAATATTGTGAAACTGTTAGATTGTTTTCTAAAGTGGTTATACCATTTTTATACTTTCACCAGCAACATTTGAGGCTTCGTTGCCAGTATTTTAATTTTAGCTATTCTGTTGGATGTGTACTGTTATTATCTCATTTTGGTTTTAATTTGCATTTCTGTGATGATTTTTGGGTGTTAAACACTTCTTCATGTGCTAATTGGCCATTTGTGTATCTTCCTTTGCAAAATGTTCAAATCCTTTGCCAGTGTTTTTTTGGGGGGGGTCAAAAAAGTTATTCTTTATAATTATTTCTATATCCCGGAATTGAGTCTTTTGTCAGATATGTTTTGTGAATATACCCCCATCCCCACCCCCAGCCTGTGGCTTCCCTATTCATTTTATTAATAGCGATTTTTGCTGAGTGGAAGTTTTTGGTTTTGGTGAAGTCTCAATTTCTCTCTATATTATTTTTCTTTAATGGCTGTTACTTTCTGTGTCCTGTTCCTTTCATCTAGAAGCTTTAGCTTTTATGCTTAGGTCTGTGAGTCATCTCAGATTATTTTGAGGTTATGATGTGAATAGGGGTTGGGCTTCATTATTTTTTTACGTGGATATCTGCTTGTCCCAGTATAATTTACTGAAGACTTTTCTTTACCAGTGAATTACTTTGGAGTCTCTGTTGAAACTCAGATGATTCTTATCTCTAGACTTTCTCTTCTCTTGCAGTGACTTCATGGTAAATTTTAAAGGTGGTGTCAGTCCCATTTTTGTTTTGTTAATCTTTTCAGAGAAAAGATTTTAATTTTCTCTGTTTTCTAATTTACTAATTCTTGTTGTTTATTTCCTTCCATCTGCTTACTTTGAGTTTGCTTTACTCCCCTCCCCCCACCTTCTTAAGGGTTAGCTGGGTGTCATTGTTTCTGTTTCTTTTTCCTTTCATATATAAACATCATTGTTTTTGTTTCTTTTTCCTTTCATATATAAACAGCTGGCTGTAAATGTTCCTCTTAAGTACTGCCTTAGCTTTATTCCATAGATTTTAATATATTGTATTTCATTCAGTTGGAAACATTTTAAAAATTGTTTCTTTTTAATTTCTTCTTTGAACTATGGCTTATTTATGAGTGTTGTTATAGTTTCCACATACTTGTTTTTCTTGATAGATTATTTTTGGTTCCAAATTTAATTCCATTGTGGTCAGAAACATGCTCTGTAAGCTTTCCTTTTTTTCTTCCCCCCAAATTTATTGAGACTTTCTATAGTTCATCTAAATGGTCTGTTTTGGTGCATATACCATTTGCGCTTGAAAAGAATGTGCATTCTGCATTTGTCTGCAATGTTCTATAAATGTTTATTAGCTTAAGGTGGTTGTTAATTTTGTTTAGATATTTTATATCTTTATGTGCATCTCTTATAGAGAGCATATGTTGGGATTTTGTTTATTTTGTCTAGTGTGAAATTCTCTCCCTTTTAATTGGAATGTTTATCCGATTTATTAGTGTGCTTAGATTTATGGCATGGTGAAATATTAAGGTATACTGTTTTACCATTTGTTTTCTGTTTGTCCCATCTGTGTTTGTTTTGTTATTACTCTATTCTTCCTTTCCCACTTTCTTTTGGGTTGACTGTTAAATTTTTTAAGAATTCTATTTTAATTTATTTATTGACTTTTTAAGCAATTCCTTTTCACATTATTTTTATGGTTCTTCTAGGGATCGCAACATGCGTTCTTACCTTTTTGCAGTCTACTTAGAGTTAATAATGTAACACTTGTAAAGTGTAAGAACCTTGAAACTGTATATGTAATTGCATACTCTCCTCCCTTGTCATTTATAACCATACAGCTTACATGTTATTTGTATTGTATCTACATATGTTATAAACTGCACAATACAGTGTTATAATTTTTGCCATAGACAATCACATGTTCTTTAAAGTTTTAAGAGAGGGTAAAATTTTCTCTTATATTTACCCACATTACTATTTTTCATGTTTTGAATTTCCATCTTGTGAATTTCCTTTCAAGCGGAAGAACTCTACCATTTTTGTAGTGTGGTTTTGCAGGTAAATGAATTCTCTTAGTTTTCTTTTATCTGAAAATGTCTTTTTTTCCCTTCATTCCTGAAGTGTATTTTTGCTGAAAATAGCATCTTGGGTTGATTTTTTTTTTTTTTTTAACTTCATAGGCCTGTAATTTCTTTATCTGTAAAATATGCAAGGTGGCCCAGGTCAGTAGTTTTGTACATTTTTGGAGACCTGGGTTCCTCAAAGTTGCCATATAGGTAACACATTTGTTGATGAAGAAGTGGGAGAGAAGGAGTAGATCTCACGTTCTGCAGTCTCTTCTAAGCTATGGTATTTTATGATTCTATAATAAGTATAATATAAGACAGAGTTTTTTATAGCTCTCCTTTTTCTTTCTTTTTGTTCTCTCCAAGAGGCAGACTGCTCCTCGTTGCTGTCCAGGACTTCAGGTCTCAGGTTGTGACATCACATCCTCTGACATTTTACTACCTACCTATTGCAATAATGCAAACTTATTTTCTGTAAATGCAGTATTTCAAATTTTAAGTCACCAGATTTGGCATAGGGCATTTTTATTTGTTTAGTTATATAGTTGTTTACATACTCTGTGTTCACATAGGGCTTGTCCTCATTATATAACAATTTTAGTGCAGGTATTATGTATCTAGAAGGTAGCAATCCCTATTTCATGATATTTGGGTGGCTATCTTATATCTCAAAATTAAAAGTTAGTCATTTTGTCATATATTTTAACAATATCCAATTTTAACATGATAAAATAAATGTTAACATATTATTTCACAGTTTATTAACACTGCCAATATTTAGTGCTTCTCTAATGCTTTTCTCATGTGAGTCTGTTTTCATTGTTTGGTATTCTGTACTAAAACTACAAATTCTATTTGTTTGGTATCTGTACTAAAACTACAAACTGAGTTTATAAAAAAATTTTTTTAATTGGGTAAAGGGAGAAACTTTTTTTTCTTGTTGTTTTTCTTTTACTTATTTTTTTTCAAGTTCCTTTTTCATCATTTTTCTTGTTAGCCATTTAACCTGTATTTGTCTACAAGCAAGTGAGCTTACTAATTTGCTTTGAAGCTTCATCCTGTAAAGGCATGTCTTTATGCCTTCCCTAAAAAAAAAGAAAAGAAAAGAAAAGAAAAGTAAAGCCGGCTTTTAAGGAAATCCAAGAGAATAAACACCAAAGCCAAGCCAATAGAGAAACTTATGTGTAAACACTTGGTCAAAATTAAACAAAAGCTCTGTGATGAGCATTCCTTCATTTGATGTAAATAAACTTGCTTTGTGTTGGGCTCTGGAGATGCATCATTAGTAACACTGGAAATACTCTTCTCACACCTTTGTTATGAGGAGAGGTGCAGCTTGGTCTCCTGGAAGAGATTTCTCGTGAAATAAGATGCCCAAAGTGACCATCTCGTGGTGTGCAGACACTTTTAAAACATTTGGATTCCTTATAACTCTGATTCTTATGGTAATGCTTAACCCAAAATTATTTAGCTATCCACAAATCATCTTAAATTGTACACATCCCGTCCCCAACACGCACATTCCTACCCCTAAGCATGGTCAGCCTATTACTCTAACATCATATATTTTTTAATAATGCTATTGGTAAACATTACCAATAGCATTATTAAAAAATAATGGTAATTTTTTTTAATTACCATTAAAAATAATGGTATTTATTTACCATATTACCATTAAAAATAATGGTAATAATGGTATTGGTAAACATTGGGAAAAAATAAATTTTCTATAATTACATTTGTGAAGTCCATTCTAAATAAAGAATTTAGTATTATCCATGTTATAGTTTGCCCTCTTTAAGGTTAACTGAGAAATAACTGTTTCAGTCCGTCAACTAAATATTTTGTTTTCATGGAGAGTAATTTGAAGAGTTGGAAATTAAGAATATATGGCTTAGATATACATATGGAAGAGCAGTTGAAGTTGTAAAAGTATACAATTGTATAATTTTCTCCTCATAACTTTAGAAATTTCAATTTTAGTGAAATGGAAATCTCTGCTTCCTGCTCTGTAAATAAAAATGATGTTAAAACATTTCATGTTTTTCTCAGTGGCAGCAATTCACAATTTGACCTTTGGCATAAAGCCTTTCTCACCTTAATTTGAGACTGACTTGAACCATAACTGATATATTTTGAAAGTTTTTTTTTTAACCTATTAGATAAATACATAATAAAACCATCTTTCCACATCTGCTTTAGTTAATTATGACAGGCAAAGGAAATTGTTTTTATCAAAGCTACTCTATAGGAAATCACTCTGACAGTTACATAGCTTAGTTGATCTTTTGTGTTTCAGTACATAAGATAAGATTTGTATATGGCCTGTTGATTATGCCCAACCAGAAAGACAGCAGTACAGAACAAGCACCCCTGTGTCATGTTTTTCAAGCATGAGGGCCCCCTTTTAACATCAAGTAATATGCACTACTGTGTGATCATAGTTATGCTTTTGGTATGTATTGATGTGAACATTTGATAGAGCACTGTGATTCAATAATACCTTCAAGAAACTTTATACTTAATTAATCTAGATACCACTTGGGGACATTTAAAGCAACATTAATTTTATTTTCAATAACAAGAGAATATGTGTCGCTTTCCGTATTTTTCTCATTGTTCCTTGAATAGGTAAAAACTTTAAAAACATTTGTGAACTGAATGAAGTCTTTGGTCACTGACATACTCAAGTAGCAGCTAAGTACAACAGAGGCATTTGAAAAAAGAAGGAAGAATTACAGTTGTGCATAGAGTACAAATAGCTTTTATTTTGTACTTGGCTTTTTAGTAAATGCTCTTTGAACTTGACTTTACTCTTATTGTATAGATAATGTTAAAGACAGTTTTCAAAGAAAAGATTTAAAATAAACTTCTGTTTATTTCATGCTTTTAAGCACTTAGCTGTTCCTTTACTGTTACTTTTTTATATAAACTCAATTTTAACATCAGAAGATAGGTCTCAGTTTACCTGAAGGATAGATATACATACTTCATCATAAGACAGAGTTGAAATTTTGTGTTTTGTCTTAATTCCTAGACTTGCCTATCAATGAGGAGGAAAAGTCACCTTAAAAAACCTTAAGTTAATCAAACATTTGAAACTTTAATGAAATTCATACTCTATCTACATTCAGGGTTTGTCATTCCTGACTTAGTTTAAACGGGGGACCAATCTTTCAAAATGATGCATTATTTATGAGTTTTACCATCACAGGCCTTCAGTACTGTAATCATTATTATAATACAAATGTGAAGCCAGGGGCAGGCACGTTTGAAAATGGCCCTGGTGTTCACTTGAGTTCAACAATGATGGTACTACCTGGTACTATCTTTCCATTCCCTCCTCCCAGCAGGAGTATCTGCACCCAGGTTGAGATTACCTTTATACTAGTGGCTTCCTTCTCAAGCCGCTGGGACCACGTGGTCTCCAGATCGTGGGTGGGTGGAGTTTCCAGCTGTCACCAAAATTTAGAATGTTTGTTCCTCCACTGGTAAGAGTGCTCTCATTCTCACACTGTAAGGGACAGAAACAGGGCAACACTTCTATTGGCTCCATTAGAAATTAGGGGATACAAATCAAAAGAGTCAGAAAGAGAGAATGATACTGAGTTATAATAAGCAAACAAGTTTTATTTATTTTTTTACAAAGTAGCTCCTGCCATAGTGAAAACAGCCCTTCCAGAGGACCATGTCATTTGTCCTGCATTAATATAGACAGTGCCTACAGCATGCAGGTCATGAGAAGATAGAAAGATGGTTTGTCATATAAGAACTTGTCTGTGAACTATGGCTCCTCTTTTTGACTGATGTAATATTGATACTTTAGGAATATCAGCTGATATTTGATTAGATGTATAATCAGAATTTTGATATTCATCAGAGGTTAACAAGAGCAGCAGGGATCTGGTATGAAATGTGTCAGATTCACTACAAATCAGTTGATTATGTGCAGAGGTTCTTATGGTGACTTCCTTGCATACCCTGCTGAGTTTCACTAGTAACTTTTTAAGCATTCTGTCCTGGGGAAAAGGAATCTTCAATATATTCTGTATAGTTTAAAATCTAGAAAAGATGACCTGTGAGTTCTAAGGATGTTTCAAAATATCTACCAAGTAACAGAATAATTAGATGGGCCTTAAAAATCCTTATGAAAGAAATGATACTTTTAGCCGATGGCACCAGAGGAGGGAACTGAAGAGGTTTTTGTTGTATACAAAGAGTGAAAACAGTATCTGCTCAAAAGAGTTATAAAACCCAGATTGAAAAAGCCTTGAAGACTAAGTAATTGCTTATTTATCTGTAAATTAATGGAAGGAATGAAAACTGGTTGAAATTATGTGCCTTATTTTTGACAGGGAAAACTCTTTAGTTTTATGTTTTCAATTGTATTTTAAAGTGAAAAGAAAAAATCTTGGTACATTTAGGTAGGAAAACGTCTGGCTGTAAAAACAACTTGATAAAAAGCTAATGTGATTGGTAGAGAGGGCAAGCAGGTGTGTAAAACACTTTTATTTTTACTTATATTTTAAGTCATAATGTCTCATCAAGTTTAGTATTTGGGTTTTTCCCCCCAAATTCAGCAAAAGTGACAAAGTTCTCTTGTGCCTCCCTCTTAGCCATCTCCCTCATTCTTTTATAAGAGATGGATAGAGAACGTCCTAATAGATTGCCTCACTTAAGGCAAGTAGCCTTGACATCATGAAGTTCTCTTTATTTCCGGTATCTTATTCCAGGAGTAAATATCCAGTGAATGATTCTCATTAGAGGGCTAACTAATAATCATTGTTGAAAGCATGTAATTGAAGTATGCAGCAGTGTTAAATGCTTATGGTTTGCTTTCTTTTTGTAGAACACAAAGTAATTATAGTGGGACTGGATAACGCAGGGAAAACCACCATTCTTTATCAATTGTAAGTATGGGTGTTTATTTAAACAGTTTTTATTATTTTTGTTATTGGAGCTAATTTTGTATCATTAATAAGAATGAGATACCATTATAATATAATGGGAAAACTTAAACACATGGTTTTGTGTTTTACCAAACACAAAATTTATTAAAAAGTGAGTAAGGTAAACTGCCGTATGTTTGCTACAGTCAAAAACACTCATCTTTTTCCAGCCTTGAAAGAAAGAATTAATATTAAACTAAAAATAAATGAAGCACACATTCTAGTGCTGGAAGGAAGGAATAAAGTACATTTTGCTTAGTTCTTCCCCCTCTGAAGTCCATGTAAAATAGACTGATATCGATCTAGGAAGCTATTGCTACTCTCCTGACTAATAGTCCTGGAATTCTTTAACATACCCAGACTTGTCAAATCAAAAGAAATGAAGATCGCCCCTGAAAATATTGCTTTGGTAGCTTGCAACAGAAAGAGGCTTGAGACTTTCAGAGAAATACATTAATACTTTAAGGAAATTTTTTAGCAGCCACTTGTCAGACAACCTCCCATTATCCTTTCAGTGCCAATGAAATGATCCTTGTTAAACAGTGGAAATGGATCTGTGTCCCAGGCATTTAACAAATAGTTATGAAATACAGTGCTCCATTGTGTGCTTCTTATCTCTTCCCACCTCATCTTAAGTACATCAGCTGGCAGCTCTCCAGAAGTACTTCACTTAAGCAGTGCTTAATGTTTTTTTCAGCTACTCTGCTAAAAAGCCACAAACTTATGGCTTGTTGTTTCAGAGTTGAATAACTACTCGTTTTTCTTTAAAACATTCATTCATTGGCCATTATGTAATTTAATATGACACAGCCTTTGGACATTAGAAATGAACATTTCAGAAACCTGTCATCATTGTTGAAATAATTTTGCACACAGCTTCAAAAATACATATATTAAACCCAAGGGAGAGTTGCAGACTTCTTCCAACATAGTACTGACATGTTATAGGCAAATATGTATTTGTTGAATTAATTAATGTAGCTTAACCAATGAGTATGATAATACATGTGATATGAGCATCAGTGTTCTAAATAACTTTTCATTTGCCCATAGACTGTAGTTTTCGTTAATAGGCATGCACTGATTTTTATGGTTGAGCTAAGTGTCTTTTCTCACATAGACAGTCTTTAAAATGATAGCCTACTATTCAGTGGTTACTACTTTGCAAGTGTTGATGACACAGTCCCCTGGAAACTTGCTCTTTCAGGATGGGGGATTGGTTCTGCTCTAACCGATAACAGGGCATGGGGTTATTGGCATTTTGGCCACGAAAATGCAAACTCACACCACACAGTTCCCTTCTGTCCAGATCAAGCCTGTAGTTTATTCCATTAAAAGAACAAAAAAAACTGCCTTTCTTCAGGAGTTGTTCTTTGTCTAGGTATTTGTCTGCACAAATGTTCTCCAAGGTTCTAGTTTTGTTGCTAGCGATTACCATCATTGGTGCAGGTAAGGAAGGTTGATTCGTATAAAAATACAGAGATAAAACTTGCTTTAGGTTCTCAAGATTTACAAAAGAGTTTTTATGGTGTCTGTCTTTTAACAGCTTAATGAATGAAGTGGTTCATACATCTCCAACCATAGGAAGCAATGTTGAAGAAATAGTTGTGAAGAACACTCATTTTCTTATGTGGGATATTGGTGGTCAAGAGTCACTGCGATCATCCTGGAACACGTATTACTCAAACACAGAGGTATACTAAAGTTACTTCCGAATTCGAATGAAAAGAACTAAGGGGTAAACCCAGAAGACAGATAGGCTGTACATAAGGCATAGTGACAGTTCCCTTTTAATAAGATCGTTTTTTGTAAGGAATTTGAGGTTTTCAAATAAAAGAAAAAAGGCAAGTCAGAAGAGTAATGGGAGCTATTATTAGTGGAGTGCTTACTGTTGTCAGGCTCTCTCAATTCATCCTCAGGGCAATACTATAATATCTCCATTGTTGGAGAAAGCAGACACTAAGATAAATTATATAACCTTTCCCAACTTTATAAGAGGCCCTAGTTAGTTAGAGGAGGAATAAAATATTTTAAGCATAATTTAATATAGGATTTTCAAATAACATGAATTGCACATTCAAATTTTTGGTGAGATTATAATTAAAAAGCAGATGATTTGCAAGCCATCCCCCTAGCATTCTTTGTCACTTATTTTCATCATTGGAGTCGACCCGGGGAACAAATCTGGAATATCTTCTATATCAGTTTTTATTTCTTCTCAGATTTTTTTTTTAAACCATGCAGTGCTATTGAGAGAGGTTTATCTTCAGGAATACTAATGCACAATTGCATCCATAATTTTGCTTTACAAAGAGGTACCAAACCAATTACTTTTTCTATAATGAAACCTCTTAAAATTTGAGGTTTATTTATTTTTTTTTTTGAGGGGGATTGCGGAGGAGGTGGAAGTGTTGATGCAAGGAATTTTTGGTGAATAAGTTGCCTTTTAAAATAAAAAAACATGTATTCCTCTAGATTTACATTGTAATAGCCTATGTGTATGTGTGTATATATTCCAGTGCAGTGTATGACTGGTCAAACCAGATGGCATATCATAGATAAGCAGCAGCTGTGGCAGCACTTAATTTTTTTTCTATTTGCGGGGGAGGATAGGTTGGTAAGCTAATATTTATGGTTATAGGTTAGTTTAATATATATTCCTACAGTAAAATAACGTTCTGAAACTAAAATGTGTTAGAGAGTAAGGGAAGAACAACATTTTAGCATAACTGTTGTTATTTTTTCAGAGCTCAGAATTAACCCCAAGTGTGAAAAGACCAGTTATCTTTGGTGAATAGGTCAAAGTTGGTTCTAACTGATCCCTGTATATTGATAGCATTACTAAATGGTAGTTTTTTGAAATTGTCAACACTCTAGAAGATTTCACATGGGTCCAGAAAGATATACATTGTTAGTGATGCCATTTATATGAAATGTTCTTATAAACTATTTCTACAAGAATATCAAAATTACTACAAAGATCCTTTGACCTTTCATGTAGCACACCAGCATGGCACATAGCATTTGCAGTCTTAGATTCCAGGTAGGGATCTAATCTATGTGGTGTTTCTCCGACCACTTTGTTCACCCTACTTATCTCGCTTCTTAAATTCTTTGCATGGAGGCATCATCCAAGAGCTGAAATGTCTCCCTTTTAATACAGCAAGTTACAGTTGTTGACTAATTTCTGACATCTTCCTCTCATTAACTTACAGAGTTACTTCCCCATATTCTGTCTATTCTGACTTTTCCATGTTTCTTATATTTATCCCCTCTATTTTCTTTCCTTGTATCTCTTTCTAAGCCCTTGTTAGTTTATATTCAGGTTACTCTAGTTGTCTCTTTCCCTAATTGTAGTCATTTGAACAATCTGATTCTACCCTTCCTGTCTGTTTACTCACTCCTCTTCTATAACCCTCAAAACCATTTAATCTCATTTCTTAACTTTTTCTTCTGCATAAAATGTTCAATTTAGGGGCCCTTTCTCATTGTATCTTCTTATTTTTCTTATCAAAGATGCTTTTTTTTTTTTTTTTTTTTTTTTGCGGTACCCGGGCCTCTCACTGTTGTGGCCTCTCCCATTGCGGAGCACAGGCTCCGGACACGCAGGCCCAGCGGCCATGGCTCACGAGACGAGCCGCTCCGCGGCATGTGGGACCGGGGCACGAACCCGCGTCCCCTGCATCGGCAGGGGGACTCCCAACCACTGCGCCACCAGGGAAGCCCACTACAGAGTACTTTTAAGTTTTAGTGAAAGAATAAATTACTGTGACTTTCTTTTTAAAAATTACTTTTTTTACCTGCATTTTAAAATAAATCTTAGTACATATTAGGGCATATTGTATATTCAAACATCACCTTTTCCAGCATGGTTTTTATTTGTTGAAGTTGTGAGTTATTTTTCTTATTAACATTTGGATTTTACTGCTTGATGTGATTCAGTATAATATAAACTCTTTATGATGAAAAAGCAGTGGACCATTTTATAGTGATGATGTCATAATAGAAAGTACTTCTAGCACTTAGAGTAGTTTTGCAGAAAACTTCAACATCCCATTTAATTTTCTTTCTTTTTACTTGTCTTCTAGTTCATCATTCTTGTGGTTGACAGCATTGACAGGGAACGACTAGCTATTACGAAAGAAGAATTATATAGAATGTTGGCTCACGAGGTAAATTTTGAAAAGCAAACGTAAAACAAATGGAGTAAGGTATCTGTACACTGGTTTAGCTTTTTCACAAAGATTAATGTCCTCTGCTGTTGATTATTTCATCATTAACAAAGTTTTATATATCAAATTGATGAAAGTCATGAGGTCAAAAGTTTTTAATACTTTTTCAAACTTAAGAAAACCGAACACATTAATTTGGAGACTAATACCATTACTGAAAATATTTTTCTAGGTTAAAACTACTTAGTCATGCCTTTGAAAGTCTGATAAATTGAGGCAAGAGAAAGGAAAATTTAAGGTTTTTTTCCTCCCTACAGTTTATAATAACTGAAAATTCTTTAGCGAATAATTTGGGATCACTTAATTCTAAATAGTTCATATATATGAAAGACTTAGATAATAAAACACATTCATGCACCCACTAGTCAACATAAGATATTAATTATCTTATGAGACCTCTTCAATCTGATTTCCTTCCCTTGTTTCTCAGAGAATCCTAAAAGAATTCCACCATCCTAAAAGTAGTGATTATTATTCCTGTGCGTATCTTGATCTTTTTGCTACATTTTTATGTACTTGTCAGTTCTACAGAATATTATATTTCATGTTCATAAAACTTTATATGATGGTATTGTGTCTGTGTGTGTGTGTGTGTGTGTGTGTGTAATCTTTTTGTAACTTGGTTTTGGAGGGTTTTTGCACAACACTGATTTATCCACTGCAGTATGTACAACTTTAGTTCATTCCTTTTAACAACTACATAGTATTTCACTGTAAGTGAAATACTATGTCATCTGTTCTAAGTGATCTAAATACTAAGTGATCTGTTCTTCTATTAATGAACATTTAAGTTACTTCTAATGTTTTGATAGTATAAACAATTCTGCAGTGAACATTAATCACTGAACTTAGGTTGTACAAAGACTTTAAGTAGTAAGTATTGCCCAGCCCTTACCTTCAGTACTCTCCTTTAAATTTTGGAGAAATTCTGTAGTATTTGGCAGTGTATACTATACTTGCCTATTAGAATAGTGCTCATATAGTTTTAAGTCATTATTTCAGATTCAGGTTTATTTTACTTTTAGTTTGACCCAATAGTAGAAAAATAATTTTTAATATCTAGTTTATATTAATCTGTCTTTGTTAGAGTAAATCATTAAATCATGGTTATTTGAGGTCATTTATTTTTATTTCAACAAAATTTTTATATTACATAGTAGTGCCTGATTATTTTAAAGTAGAAAGATTTCATAATAATTGTTCAGTAGGGCATATTTTATCCTCCTGCTTCATTACTTTAATTTGAATTGTGATATTTCACATATTAGAAATATTTCATGTTGATTGCAGGATTTACGGAAAGCTGCAGTCCTTATCTTCGCCAATAAACAGGATATGAAAGGGTGTATGACAGCAGCTGAAATCTCTAAATACCTCACCCTCAGTTCAATTAAGGATCATCCATGGCACATTCAGTCCTGCTGTGCTTTAACAGGAGAAGGGTAAGTACTCATCAGTGTGAGCGGACGTATGACTTCTTTCAAATTTCTTGCAACTTTTTTAGACCAACTTTCTTTCTTCTCTGAATCTGTTCCATTTTTGTTTTTAAAGATAGTTTTTATATTGTGTCTCAGGCTTACAAGGTTGGAATAATTTTAGTCAATTACTATTGTTAAATTACAATTTAACAAAGTTACTGACAAATTTTTTGTAACATTTCGTGTAAATGGAATGTTTCACCAAAAAAGGGCAAGAACAAACTTTTGAATTAAGTTTTCACAGTCTAGATTTTCAGTTGTTCATTTCTTGCTTTTATCATTCACTAACTGGGAAAAAACTGTAATGTCACCTGAATGAAAGAGGAAGCTTCAAAAAAGTTTCACGTTTTCTGCAAGGGCTTAATTAAGCCTAAACTCCCAGCTTTCCACAAGAGTGCGTCTTCTTTATTATCAGGAGTCATTTTTGGAGGCATGCTTCTAAACAACAAACATTTAAGATAAACGCCATTCTAATGTATTCCTCCTTTCCTAAGAATTTGAGTTTGGACATAGTAGGCCAAGGAGAACCCAGTGTGTTATATATGGTTTACCCAGTTTATTTCTAGGAACTTTTTTTTTTTTTTTTGCGGTACACGTGCCTCTCACTGTTGTGGCCTCTCCCGTTGCGGAGCACAGGCTCCGGATGCGCAGGCCCAGCGGCCATGGCTCACGGGCCCAGCCGCTCCGTGGCATGTGGGATCTTCCCGGACCGGGACACAAACCCGTGTCCCCTGCATCGGCAGGCGGACTCTCAACCACTGCGCCACCAGGGAAGCCCTCTAGGAACTTATTTATCTTCAAATCAAACTGACCTTCTCATTATTTCTCATACTAGAAATAGCTTGTAATATAATAGCTGTATGTTGACTTTTTTGATCTGTACTTTTAAGACTAGGCCATAAGCACTCCATTCTTTAGCATTTAGGAGAGTAGGGTGAAATTCCTGCCGTCTTTCTATAGTGGTTTCAGTTTAGTTAATATTTTTTTTCCATAAATAAGCATTTATTGATTAATAAATCTTAATATTAAACATAAATACTCAGTGCTAGCTCTGGGTTCTGGGAGCATCAAAATGAATAAGATATCATCTGTATTCACAGTCTGATGAATTCACAGTCTGATGGTTCAAAAAAGGGAAACATTACAATAGCCAAGACATGGAAACAACCTAAATGTCCATCGACAGATGCATGGACAAAAAGATGTGGTACATAGTACTCAGCCATTAAAAAGAATGGAATAGTACTCAGCCATTAAAAAGAATGAAATAATGCCCTTTGTAGCAACATGGATGGACCTAGAGATTATCATACTAAGAGAAGTAAGTCAGACAGAGAAAGACAAATATCATATGATATCACTAATATGTGGAATCTAAAATACAATACAAATCAACATATCTACAAAACAAAAATAGACTCACAGATATAGAGAACAGACTTGTGGCTGCCAAGGTTGGGGGGAGGGAGGGAATGAGAGTTTGGGGTTAGCAGAGGCAAACTAATATATATAGGATGGATAAACGACAAGGTCCTACTGTATATAGCACAGGGAACTATTATATATTCAATATTCTGTGACAGACCATGGTGGAAAAGAATATGAAAACATTTATATATATGTATATATCTGGGTCACTTTGCTGTACGGAAGAAAGTAACACAACATTGTAAATCAACTATACTTCAGTAAAATTAAAATTTAAAAAAAAGGGGAGGGGCTTCCCTGGTGGCACAGTGGTTGAGAGTCTGCCTGCCGATGCAGGGGACACAGGTTCGTGCCCCGGTCCAGGAAGATCCCACGTGCCGCGGAGCATTTAGGCCCGTGAGCCATGGCCACTGAGCCTGCGCGTCTGGAGCCTGTGCTCTGCAACGGGAGAGGCCACAACAGTGAGCGGCCCACATACCGCAAAAAGAAAAAAAAAGAGGGAATCAAGCCAGACAGAGAAGTGTCAGTGTAAAAATGTATACTGCGTGCGAATCTTGGTGCCTCCATCTTCTGGCCATGGAATGGCTGTAGCTCTTTGCACAAGTTTCCAAGGAGGAGGAACAGGGAGGCGGCATCACATCAGGATCAGCAGAGGCCTGATCTGGGCAAGCTGGCTGCAGCGTGGGAGACCTCCGGCTGGTCATTCAGCCACGCGGCCACCATTTTCTCCCGCATCCATTCACCCAGCCACCAAGCACGCAGTTCGACATCCACCATTCCAGGCACACCTCACCAGTGGGAGCAGAAACCCCCGAACCCCGCGCCCCCAGTTTAGTTAATCTTAAGGCGGGGGTGGGATCGTTATAGTCTTAATGGCAAAACCCCCAAAGCTGTATCTTCAAGATGAGACTAAAGCAGTTTCCCACAATTCTCAACTGATTAGTATCATTTTGTTTAGATAATCTTACACTTAGAAAGTCTACTTATTATAGTGTTACCTGAATGTTGGCAGTTAAATGTATGAATAATTATTGTAGAACCGACTTTTGCGTTAAGAATTAAAAATAATAAGTATACTTTCAATTTTTAAGTATAAAGTTTTTCATTTTGAAAATACTTTTTTTGTTTCAGGTTATGCCAAGGTCTAGAGTGGATGACCTCCCGGATTGGTGTGAGATAACTTTTTGTTCGAAAGAGACTCTCTATTTATTCTGTGACATGAACATTTTTCCTAGTACCTTTGGCTGCTAAGGCAGCAGCATGTTTAATTTATAACAACACAAACCTCTATGAGCAACACTTGAATCAAGTGCAGCTGAACTGGAACATAAAAGATTTTTTCTTAACTTTTTTTTTTAATGCACTAATCTTCAGTTGGATGAACATAATGTGTAACTATATTCAGCAACAGAATTCTTCTGACTGCTTATTCTAATTATTCAACGACTGCCTTGTAAGAAATGTTTATCATGTTTAATGTTTTCTGAAGTATTGTAATAACTTTAATGACCAGTTCCTTTCATTTCTTGACTGCCCCCTCCCCCCACCAGATAATTATTGGCTTGACAGAGCAGTAGTGGAAATTATCACGTACTGTTTGCAAACTTACCCAGCACTAAATATTTGCTCCCTCTGTAAACTATTTATCTTTTGGGCAGAACTTATTGTAAATGAGAAAGAAATATGCCTAGAAGATATGTATTTAAGGGGGAGGATGAAACATCATGAGAACTGCCTTTAAATGAGTTAATTTCCCCCACATTATTGCAAGTCATGGAATAATTTTAAGTTTCTATTAGCATGGAAATTAAGTAGGCTATTTATCTAAAAGAATTAAGTTCACTTTTCTGCCTGCAGCACAGGATTAGTTTTGGTTAAAAACGAATCAAAATACAATATTTATTTCAAAGCCCAACTTTGATAGTAAATATTTTGAATAAATCTGGTATTTTTAAGAATGTCACATTATTCAATGCATATATAACAATTGGAAGTTACTAAAGCATACCAGCACTAAAATTAAACCAAGACACTTGGAATATATTTTACTATCAATTACAAACAACTTTATTATCAGCAAAAATTTCAACTATTCCATTTGCAAGGGGCACCGCATCTGCTTTGGGCAATAGCTAAAGCAGGAATACAAACAGTTCATTTTATTTCTTAGAATTTGAAATTGTGTCTATTACAGCATTTCTATCACCAGCAGTATATTACTTAAAAAACCATATGGCATTCCTTGAATTTGTTAGAGGTTGTAGTGTAATAGGCTTGAAACAACTGACATTTGTATAATTATGCCTCATGTTCTAAGATCTTTTGCTGGATAATAGGAAACTGCTGAATTTAATCATGGCTTTTAGAATATTACTATGAGACTCAAGTTTAATACACTAACAACTTAAAAAATTTTTAAATAGTTAAAAACTCATAATCTAGCAAAAGTATACTTATTGGATAGCATTAAAACATTTTCAAGGCAGTCGTCTAATATGAACAATAATCTAAATAGTGCATACCTTAAGAGGGAGGACAGGTATTGTAATTTTGATCCTCTTTATTTCAAATGTGTGATTTTGCTATTATGAAAGGGATAAAACACACATAGAGAATAATACTTTATTTTTGCAGTATTTTTCTTTCATCTGGGTCAAAAATAGGATTCAGTGTTCATAAGAACATCAGTACCTGTTCAAAAGTGATACTTTAATTTTTATCGTAAGTTGGTTTAAATTTTGCTGTTTTCAGTTATACTTGATTTATTCTATTTAGTCTAATTAATTTAGTTGAATGTGGTAGCATTTTTCTGATTTCTGTTTAGTGGTAGCACACCCTGGAACTGGAAATGACCAGAGGAAAGCTTTCTGGGCTTTGGGAAGCAGTTGTTCATTAACCTTGTTCTGAACCTTTTTCTTAGTGATTCTATACCAGGTAGAGGATAAATTTTGTTTTTAATACAATGCATACTCAAGAACATGAGAGAAAAGCAGACATGAATCAATATGGATGCTTTGTGTTGTGTATGTGGTGGTGGTGGGGCAGGAGAAATTATGATAGCACACTTTGCCAGAATTTCTATCTTGGTTGTATAGTTTAGCCATGAATACTGAGGATAATTCTCTGAATTCTGTCCTGAGAAAAATCATATTTAATATTCCTATATTTGTTGTTATTATGAAATCTTTCTTGTATCTAATAAGATTGGCTGGCTCCATTGTCTTCTGTCAAATTATATGGTTATTTTTTTATATTACCGCATCAGCATTATATTGAAAGTGTTAATAGTTGATTGTATTTTGTCAAACTACGAGTATAAACTCAAGTTTTCAATTTGATTTTTAAAATACAATTTATTTTATTTTCTAAATCCTTTTTGAAAAACAGTTTGTTGTTTTTGGATTAGATTTATGTTAGCTGTGTGTTGAAGATGAAATCAACATCCAACTAGGTTTTGTGCCAACGATTGGGAAAAGTTCAATTAGGAAATTCATGTAAGACTTTTAAAAAGTATTTTATAGGTTCTCATTAGATATTTCCTCTTACAGTAATATGAAAACTGATTACCCTTTACTCCAAGAGAATGTTTTGACTCAAGCACGTATCTAACGCTAAAGCATTGATTCTGACATTTATTGAAAATCAACCAGCTATAAGATATTGTCTGATGAAAAATGTAAATTTGTGATTAGTGCCTTTATTCATATTTTGAGATAAGTTCTCAATTTTGTATTATACCTGTTCTTTAGAAGTCATATTAGCAGGTAATTAATTTAACAATGAAATAGTTCAGCTTTCACCCTCCCTAATCAATCCCTCAATTGCCTAGCGAAGTTTCTAAGTGGTGGAAAGCAGGGGATCCACCCATGTTACTTTCGGGAGGTTATTCTACATTTTGTTTTTAACATGAAGATGAAGAAACTAAATTTTAACAAACATTTTGTTATAACTAAAATGTAACTGCTACCCTTGTAAGTTCAAGGCATTTTTCTTAATTTTGAACATGTTGCATTCTTCATATTTAAACTCATCTTTCTTATTGAAGCCCATCTGAGAACTCTTTTAGAATTAATAAGCCCTTTTATATGGGAACATACTGCATATTTTGTATTGTTAGTGTAATTTAATTCCTTAAAATTTGAAATAATATATCTATAATCTATTGAATAACACGATTAAATACAAAGTTTTGCTTTTAGGTTCTTTGGTAGTATGCTTAAAGGTATAATTTTATTCTATATTCATTAGAGGAATGATAATAAATTGAAATTTCATTGTTAAAAATCATTTTTGAAATGGATGCTACTTCTGTAGCTGTAGTAATTTTGATTAAGCATAAATTAACTTTCATTACCTATAGCATAAAGAGAAAATAATTATTTTCCTATGGAAACAGTGAGTGATATAGGCAGTGCTGTAAACATTATTCTCTGAAGAGTTATGGGGAGTCACAAGGCAAAGAAAATTTTAAAACAATAAAAGCTTTATTTTTAAAAAAATATTTTTGATGTAGTATCCTAGGACAAATTATAAATGGAATTGTCTCTGACTAGCACTCATTTAATTATTAACTATGTAAAACAATACCAGTAGAAAAAATGTACTGGTATTATACCTAGAATAGATGAATTCCATTGACATTTATCTTTGAAGACCAACTTAATGAGCCTAACTTTTCATCTATGGCTTTGGATCCAAAACATTTCATATCTAGTTCCCTTCTAAAGGATCTTTTATATTTTGTCAGAGTAGAGTCACTTCGAGATACAGCATGATGACTTGTATCCAGTAGAATATTGTGCTGGCTATCTAAAGAAGTAGGTTTGAATCTTAATTTGGCCGTGACCTGTTTTACCTTAGACAATTACTATCGTTCATGGCCTTCCTACTATTTTTCCCATACTGAGGAACTTAAACTAGAGCACCAACACATCTTTTGGCTTTAAAATCCTGAACCTTTATACACTACTACTAAAAACTAAAAAACAAACACAAGAAAACCAAACCAAATGAGGGGAAGACATGTAATATGAAATTACGTTTATTTTTATCTATTATTTGATTCCCACCTCATTATCATTTCATTTAGTATATGAATACAAATAAGAAAACAAAGCATCAACTAGTAACTGCTACTCCACTTACATTGAGCTAATAGTTAAAGACAATGCAAATAAGAAAATAAGCCATATTGCTAAGAAGATGATATTTAATCTACTTATAAAACACCAGTGTATATTGGAAATACTCTCTTCTGGAAACTATCTTGCTTGTTTTCCTGGCTTTTACTAACTGGATGCAAGTGGTTAGTTTGTTCAGAGTTTATTGGCTTTAGAGGCTGCCCCAAGCTCCAGTTCTGTTTGACTTTCCAGTAGTGAAAAGGATAGTGCAGTGAGGATGTCAATATTTTACAAATGTCTGTATAAATCTGGAAGTACTTTATATTCAAGGTTAGTTTTTTTCAGTAATGTCTCATCCTTATTCATTTAGCATTATTGTGAAGACTGAAATCTAAAAGCCAGTTTCCCAAAAAGTATTTTTTAAGAGTTTCAGGTAACCAGAGATAAATAGAGAAGGCCAATAAAAATAATCTTTTTTCAGCTACTTTGTTTTAAATTTAAAGTAGAAAAAATATTGTGTTCCACAGACCTAAAATCAGCTTTAAATGTATAAGGTCTAGTGAAATGTTTGGGAAATGTTAATTGGAGATTTAGAGGCATACCTAGAAACAAAAGTCAAAGAACTTGACAGTAAAGATTAATATAAGATAAAAAATCTCCAATAGGAAATTTGAATGAAAACACTGAATTGCCCCCATTCAAGGACTTAAAATTACTAGAAAATTCAGTCTTTTACTATAAAACTGGATGGCCTATATTATTTTTAATGTGACCAAAGGACTGAAGACTGATCAGGTTTCTAGAATTTGGGAGTGTAGTCAGAGAGTGGCACCTTTTGCATTTTTATAAACCAGTAATCTACCTTCTTCCCTAGAAATGGAGAAATAATAAAATGTGCTGTGCATATCTTTTGGAATAGAAAACAAAATTCTAGAAGAATGGAAATGTTCTCTTGCACAAACTTGTAAAATTTTAATTAAAAAATTACCTCATTTTTCAGTCCATACATAAGGTGCTTTGCTCTAGTCTGTGGGATGTTGCACAATCCCATAAAAATCCCCTTCACCCAACCTGTATTTGAAATATGCAAAATTCACAACTAAGAGAGAGCACTCCTTGGAGATTTTGTTTTCTTTTACTCTTGTTTACCACTAGCAGGGCTAACATGGTATAGCAAATCCACATACTGTCTTCATTAAAGCACATGGGCAAGTGCATAGTCAATATTTAATCAGTTTAATTAAAATCAAGTAAGGGAAAGGAAAAACTCTAAAATTTGATTGATTTTATTATACTGTGAATATATTTCCATCAGTGTTGGTAAGATATCAAATGACTATCAGTTGGTGTTGGTTATGTTTATAATTTATTTGCATATTTTAGCCCTTTTCATAAGAGACTATAATCATTTTAATCTTCTTACATTTTCCTTCAGGAAATGCAGGGATTCTACAGCCCCTGTTTTGTTCTCTTGGAGTAAACTGTTCAGTGTAGTTAGGAAAACTTTTCATTTTGACTTTTTAAAAGAGTTGAGCTGCTATTTCATTAAAAGTGTGAAATAAAATGACGGTTATGATATTTCCAATTATGTAATAGTTACAAATTTTACCCTATTCATCTATTGTACAGAGCATGGTTAAAAAAACTAAAACTAAAAGCAGTTACAGCCTTGCTCTTGTGATTGTTCTATCAGAATGTAATGATTATAATTACACATTGCCATCTTAACATAAATTGGTGCTTTAGAGCATTAAAGAGGAAACAGCAGGCCCTATATACTTCTTGCCTCAGAATGTAAAACTACATTAAAGTGTCTATTTATATTTATGTTCATTTCTTAAGGTTTAAATACAAATTATTGTTATCCATCAAGCTTCAGGCTTTCTGCAAACACTGTAACAATATCTTAGCTAATCAGCTTGGTCAAGTGAAGATGGTGTTAATAAGGCCAAAATTATGAATTGGATCTCTCTGGGGGCCCCCTGGTATCGTACAGAGGAAAAAAATGTCTTTCAGAGCCACAAACTGTGCTTCTTAAACCCAACCAAACAACTGAGATGTGTGCTGTTGGTTCAATATATAAGCATTAATAAAATTAAAAGAACAAACAAATTAATGCATTCACATCATCACTTCTTGAAAGTGGTTCAAAGCACGTTCTTCTAATGGTGGGTTGTTGAAAAGACATGTTTTAAATTTTTAATAACTTTATTACTGTCATAAAATGCTTTTATATGTTAAGTTTAGGTTACTGGTACTCATAATTTTTTATTTCTGCAATTATGCTGTAATGAGTTGCTTGCATGCCTACTTACCCAAGTGAAAGGATGCTGTTTGCTCTGGAATGTTCATCTTTTAGACAGGTTTTGGCTCATTTGCAGTCATGGTGCAATACAGTGTAACATTCATTTGTTTTCAGTCAACAGTTTTATTTTTGTCATAATAAATAATTACTTTTCCAATATGACGTGAACTGTGTTTTTTTTTTTAAGATAAAATTTGTTTTAACAATCTTGCTGCAAGTGCTAGAAACTCACCTAGGCAAACAAAGAGAGGAATTTTTATGATTAAGAATGAGATGGGACTTCCATGATGGCGCAGTGGTTAAGAATCCGCCTGCCAGTGCAGGGGACATGGGTTCGAGCCCTGGTCTGGGAAGAGCCACATGCCATGGAGCAACTAAGCTCATGCGCCACCACTACTGAGCCTGTGCTCTAGAGCCCACGAGCCACAACTACTGAGCCCATGTGCTGCAACTACTGAAGCCTGTGTGCCTAGAGCCCGCGCTCCTCAACAAGAGAAGCCACCACAACGAGAAGCCCGTGCACCGCAATGAAGAGTAGCCCGTATGTTCGGTTGGAAGCACAGGTAGCAATCTGAACTCTGGATCAGCATGTGAGGGGGAGTGGGTGTTGAAGGTTTTTGGTACAGCCTGTAAGCTGTGGGATCTGATGCTATATCCAAGTAAATAGTGTCAGAATTGAGTTACATTATAGGACATCAAATCAGTGTCTGCTGAGAAGTGGAGAATTGGTTGGTGGTGTTGGAAAAAAACACAATGGAGTATGTACTCCATTGACTGACAGGTAATTGGGATAATCTACACATTGTACTTAAGTTGTGCTCTTATTTAAAAAGTTGAGAGGTACTCTAATTTGTGTGGGATAAGCAATTTTCATTATATTCTTTATCTAGATTCCTCTAAAGTAGTGATTTTTAACTCCTTTTTTCAAAAACCTCTTTGAGAATGTGATGAATGATACCTACGTTGAAGAATTACACATATGTATAAAGTTCAAATTTTGTATGGAAGTTTAGGAATTTAAGGTACTTCAACTTACGAGTTATGCTATGCTGTAGGACTTCAGTGGCTGAACATTCCGATTTCTTCTGAGAAACATACCCAAATAAGGTTTCATCCTGCCTGTTTTTTAACAGCTTTATGTCGATATAGCTAACACATATTAAACTGTACATGTGTAAAGTGTACAATTTTTTTTTTTTTGGCTGAGCCACATGGCATGTGGGATGTTATTTCCCCGACCAAGGATTGAACCCGTGCCCTCTGCAGTGGAAGCTTGTAGTCCTAACCATTGCACCGCCAGGGAATTCCTAAAGTGAACAAACTGAAAAGCTTTGGTGTGTATACACCTGTGAAACAATCACCACAATCAAGATAGTAAACATATCCATCATTCCAATTTTCCTAGTGCCCTTTGTAATCCCTCCCTTCAATTCCACTATCTACCTCCAGATAACCATTGAGTTGCTTTCTGTTGCTTTACTTTCATAGAATTGTACATAATCTCTCAGCACCATTATTTTGAGATTTATTCATTTCATTGTATCAATGGTTCATTCCTTTTTATTTCTGAGTAGTATTCCATAGTATAGATGTATCACAATTTGTTTATGTACTCCCTGTTAGTGCACATTTGGGTGGTTTCCAGTTTCTAGCTATTACAAATGAAGCGGCTGGATTGCTAGAATGTTTACATGTGTCTTTGTATAAACATTTACTTTCACTTTTCTTGGGTAAACTAAGAAAATTAGTAGTGGAATGGCTGGGACATATGGTAAGTGTACATTGAACTTTTTAGGAAACTGGCAAACTTTTTCAAAGTGTACTATTTCACATTTCCCACTGTTGGTGCGTAAGGGTCCTAGTTGCTCTACATTTTTACCAACATTTGATCTGGTCACTCTTTGATTTTAGACGTTCTAATTGGTGTCTCGTTGTGGGTTTAATTTGCATTTCTGTAATGACTAATGATGATGAACATCTTTTCAAGTGCTTTTTTGCCATCTTTAGATCTTGGCAAAGTGTTCAAATATTTTGCTCGTTTTTTAATTGGATTTTCTTATGATTGAGTTTCAAGAGTTGTTTATTCTGCACAGAAGCCATTATCAGATATATTATTTGCAACCTTCTCCCAGTCTGTGGCTTGCCTTTTCATTCTCTTAATATCTTTTTTTAACATTCTGCCTATTTTTAACACTACTTCTTAATTTACAGATGACCAAATATAAAAGCATCAATATGTGGATTATGGCTAATCACATGGTTAAATTTACCTAACAGATACCTATATCGCCTCCACATGTAATTTTTATATAGTTCTCTTAATATCCGTGCGGTTTTCTAATAGTTAACCCAAGCTGGCTTCGAACATACTTCATAGGAGCAAAATTTTTTGTTTTTCCTTAGCAGGGAAGCCTGATGTCAAAGTATAATTTTAAAAAGTTAAAAACAACGAATGTAATTATATCGTGATCACTTAAAGGTTTATTTAAGTCAGGATTAAGGAACCAGAAGGCTCCAAAGCTGATTCAAAGGAGTATAAATCTGAAAAACTTGCAAACTAATTTTCTACACATTACCATCGAACTTTATGGAGTCTGGGGCCTAAGTGATAGTAAGCAGAAGTCAGTTACATCTTCCTCTAGAAAAATCAGATGATCTTTCAGTGGACTTGGTGGACAGTGCCCTAGTATGACTTTGAAAGAGTATGGTAATCTTTTTGCCTTATTTCTAAGTTTTGGATTAATTAAAAAAAAATTTTTTTTCATTTTATTAAAACTCTGGTCCATCAAAATATGGAATACAAAGTGGGTTGCAAAGAAGGGAATCAACCAACCAGAGACAGATCTTTTTTGGCTCCTGAAATCCAATGTAAATACTAACTAGTGCAGAACAGGTTCTCTGACTTACCATTTCAAAGTGCAGGATGGTTCAAACTAGGCTGATTATGCAGAGAATCTCCTGCAACCAATAGCTGCTGGGAAATCAAACTAGAGAACTCTGGTCAGTGGTTTGGTTACTAACCTACACTCTCCCAAATTACAATTGAGTCAGAAAGTGGCCAAGTACCAGCACGATAGATTGTTTTGATTCTGGACGTTCCTTTAGCTCACATGAAGTACTGATTCACTCCCCAGAACCTGTGACTATGCTACCTTACATGGTAAAAGGATCTTGAGATGGGGAGATTATCCTGGATGGTTTAGGTAAACCTAAATGTAATTGCCAGGGCCCTTAAAAAAAAGGGCCCGGGAGGATCAGGATCAAGAGTAGGAGAGGTAGGGCTTCCCTGGTGGCGCAGTGGTTGAGAGTCCGCCTGCCGATGCAGGGGACACGGGTTCGTGCCCCGGTCCGGGAAGATCCCACATGCCGCGGAAAGGCTGAGCCCGTGAGCCATGGCCACTGAGCCTGCGCGTCTGGAGCCTGTGCTCCGCAACGGGAGAGGCCACAACAGTGAGAGGCCCGGGTACCGCAAAAAAAAAAAAAAAAAAAAAGAGTAGGAGAGGTGAAGAAAGAAGCAAGATTTTGGAGTGAGGTGAGGAAGGGGCTGGGAGCCCAGGAATGCAGGAGGCCTCTGAGAAAGGCAAGGAAAGCTTGTCCCCTGAAGTCTGCAGAAGGAATGCAGCCCTGCTGGCACCTTGATTTTAGAATACAGTTCTGGAACACATTTTTGCTGTTTTTAATCACTAAATCTGTGGTGATCAGTTACATCAGCAGGAGGAAACTAAAAGAGGACCACATCTGCTTTCCCAAACGATTTGAGATCTGTGAACTAGAAGGTCTAGCAGAGGTTTTACTTGGGTGAAGCAGTCAATTTGTGGTTTCCATAGCTCTTACTCACAGAAAAAGCTGTGTAGGTATTACATTGAGGTTAATAAATTTTAAAACCTAATTGCTCCTTACATCTTTAAGTTCAACTGTTTTTTTCTTTCAGTTTTATTGAGATATAATTCACACACAGCACCGTATGTTTAAGGTGTACAGCATAATGACTTACATGTATTGTGGTAATTATTTAATTACCACAGAAAGTTTAGTTAACATTATCTCATACAGATACAAAAAAAAAAAAAAGAAATACCAGTACCCATTTATCTTATAACTGAAAGTTTGTACCTTTTGTCCACTTTTATAAGTTCCACTTATAAATCTTAAGTTCATCTTCTAAATGACTGTTAAAATGGACTAAATTATTTACCTATTAACAGTTATTTTCAAGATTATTATTTATCCCATTATTAAACATAGTTGAATTGTCTTAAATAATTTTAAAATGTACTCTTAAATTATTTGAATATTGTAAATACTTCAAATCTTACTAAACCTCACATATTTAGATAATTCTAGTAAATCTAACATGTATTTAATGTAATAGATCCTCCTTTTCTTAAATATTCACTCAGCAAATTTTCTAATAACTTTTACCTTAAAATCAACAAATCTAACATCAATCATCCATTTATGTATTTTAAGTTAGAATCATAAATTAGTATGTTAGCGTCTCTAATGTAACAAATCTTAAATATTACATCTGTTTTACATACTAAATAGGCATGGAATATTCTTAAACCTAACACGAAAGCATTATACTATGGGTTTGATTTACTTAATCCTTCATATATTCAGTCTTGGTTTAAAAGACCCTTCTCACTGAGAAGACAATTATATAATCCTAAGCAAAGCTGATTTATCATTTCAGTGGGCTGAGATCTCTGACCTGAGATTTTTGTGGGGATTTGGAGACTTGGTGCTGTAGTCATCTAGGAGGATTCTTCTGAAACAGTAGCAAAGGCAACATGAGTTCTACGACAGAGAATCAATGCCCTCCGAATGGGGCTGGTTATTTCATCATTTCTTTCAAATTAATCACTTTATTTTGGTAGATGAGGTATAACTCAAAGTCAGGGTACATCTTAACTCGATAGGAATCATCTAATCTATCTATTGCTTGATTCTATGCTGAATTATTTTCACATGCCATTTAAATTAGAGCCTATTGAATTCTGCCTAACTAGAAAATGAGATTATTTCTGGCACTGGATCCAGTTGCTGAGCCAACAGGAGATGGGAAGTCAAATATAGCCAGTTACTGTGGAACTGGTGGAGAGATGAGATGCAAGCCACAGTATGTAAGAATGTGTTGAGAGGATCCAATAACTGTCATAAGTTAACAATGACATCTACTATTTTGAGCATTCCACACACCAGGCCGTATGCTAACCACTCTATTACATTAACTCATTTTTCCACAATAATTTTATGAAGGTAAATGTATTTATTCCTAGTCTGTAATAAGGAAACTGACTCAGAGAGGGAAAGTGACCTGCCCAAAGTCACAAGTTTAGTAAGTGGCAGAGCCAGGATTCAAAAGAGGTATATGCCATTTTAAAGCTG
This sequence comes from Delphinus delphis, assembly GCF_949987515.2. Lineage (NCBI taxonomy): Eukaryota > Metazoa > Chordata > Mammalia > Artiodactyla > Delphinidae > Delphinus > Delphinus delphis. The sequence continues at coordinate 162,260,908 of NC_082684.1, forward strand.
TTAACTATCAATGGAGAAGGTTCTAGAAACTTTAGCTCTGGATTCATTTTCTCCTATCAACAGAATGAAGGGGAAATGAAAGAATTCCCTGTGGATATGCTTTGTCCAGAAAGAAGGTTCAGGAGATGCATAGGCATGATGGAAATCCCTTGTCTAGCCAAGAGAGTTTGGATTCCTGTGGTCAGAAGAGGCTTGGAGAAGGATTTCATGTTCTGTGGATAAATCAGTTGTATGCCTGACTGAGCTAAATAGGGACTCTGGATTCTTCTGCTTCATAACAAAACAAAAAGCAAATGTAAATCAGGTCTTTTCTGTTCCTTCCTCATTAGTGTTATAATTTCCTTTTTTGTGAATTCTTACCTTTAATAAAGTTCATAAAACAATGTGCACAACTTAATAGAATGAACATATGTACCCACATCCTGTCATTGTCCTCTTGGTCCATGCAGAATTCCTCCCTGGAAACAAACACCTTCATATGGTCATGGCTACCACTCTCATTCAATGTGTTTAAGACCATCTTCTACCTCCAAAGTTTTCCCAGTGTGGGCTTAGGGCTGTGACTGATCCTCCCCCCAGAGAACCCACAGAGCTCCCCAGTGATTGGTATAAGATATAGGGATAAGGAGAAATCTAACAGGGGAAAGACTTTGATCTCCTATTCGCCCCTTTTATTTCCTGGAGCTTGTGACATGGAGATAACTCAGATCTGAGCTAACAGAGAAAAACAAAGAATCAAAACAATTGACACTGATAAATGTTACTTAATGGGGAAATCCTCAGTAGCAGTGGATGCCAATGAGTTATGACTTCCAAAGACCCCCACTGGATTCCATCCGCACGTAGACCCCTGCATTTCTAATGAGAGTCCCTTAGTGATATCTTCTGCTAAGAGACAACTTTTGATGCACATCTTTATGGGAGAAACCAGACACCCCTGCTTTTGAAAGGGGAGGAACAATCTGCGTATATGCCCATGAAGGTGAGAATGAAAAGGTTTTATGCTCCAGATTCAAGAAAAGAAGTCTGTCCTTTTGCTACAGTGCCACAGTGCAGGGATGTGCTGCCCGATCCAGGAGCCACTGCTAGTGTAGAGCACAATCCCATGGTGCCTCTCTAGCGCCAGGCCCTGCCGTAGTGCAAGGTATTGTCATATTTGTCCCCTAATTGGGCGTGTGCACAGTCTATTCTTGCTTTCTTTCTCTCTGCACTCACTGGATCCAGTGCAATCTTTCAAAAGCACAAATCCGATTATCTAAATCCTCTTCTTGAAACTCTCCAAAGCTTGCTCGTTGTCTGTGATTGGCCTCCTCCTTTCCAGATGATTAGATCCCATGCAGCCTAGGCAGACTCATCTCCCACCTGTTTCTCACTGATATTTTAGTTCCACCAGAGCATCAAGCTTCCCTCCTACCTCAAGGCCTTTGCAAGTGATGTTTACTCTGCCAGGAATGCACTTTTCTTCCTGCTTTGCTTAGATAACAACTATTTATCTTTTGGATCTCTATTTGAAAGTAACTTCTAGGGCTTCCCTGGTGGCACAGTGGTTGAGAGTCCTCCTGACGAAGCAGGGGACACGGGTTCGTGCCCCGGTCCAGGAAGATCCCACATGCCACAGACCGGCTGGGCCTGTGAGCCATGGCCTCTGAGCCTGCGTGTCCGGAGCCTGTGCTCCGCAATGGGAGAGGCCACAACAGTGAGAGGCCCGCGTACCACCAAAACAAAAAAAAAGAAACTTCTATACAGAAATCATACCTGCTCTTCTGGACCAGACCAAGTTCTGTTCCCACTAAATTCTTTCTTTGTCCCCTGTACTTTCAGAATTTCATATGGCTCTGATTAATGTTTCATCCCCAGCAGACTGTTAGATTCTAGAGAGCAGGGGCTGTGTTTTTTTTTCACGTGGCATTTCCTGCTCAGTATCTATCACAATGCTTAGCTTAGTAGGTAAGCGCTAAGTATTTGTTGGATGAATGGATACACGAAATGAAAAACATTGGATTTAAGAGTAGGCAATGTGTGTTATCATGAAAACTCCACTAATAACTACTGTGTGATCTTAGAGTTATAGAATCTCTTGATCTCAGTTTCTTCTACTGAAAAATGAAGAAATTAAAGTAGATCATGTTTACTGTTGTTTCAGTTATAAAGTTCTCTGAGTACAGGCACACCTTGTTTTCTTGCACTTAGCAATATGAGAAATTGCTGCAGAATTCTGGGATGAATCATTTGGAGAGAGTCAAGTTAGAATATTATCAGAAATATTTGAGATTGCTGATTGAGTCTGATGAGGTCAAACCTGGATGCCCCAGATAACTCTGGTAACCCCCTGGCAGGCACAACGAAGGCTGTGCTCTTTTCCTTATGGTGGCCAGGAATGTGTTCTTAGGGGATGTAGCTGTGGCCTGGGTGCTGCATTTGCAAGTGGCCAACGCCTTGGAGGCCAGATGGGGCCAAGCAAATTTGGTAAAGTGTAAAACCTCAATTTGGTGCATATCTAATCCACAGGGTTTTTTTTAATTGCTTTTAAAAATGTTATTTTCTTCTCTATGGTGAAATCTGATATAATGTCGTAGAGCAAAATACTCCCCTCCACCCTTTTTTAAAACAGAATATCTTTTTTTATTTTAAGCTTTAGGGGCCGTTAAAGACATATTTTCTATGCCATTAGTGTGTGTCCTCTAGATGGCAGAACAGGATTTCATTTTGCACTGTTGAATCCTCTTGGCTATTTAATTGAAGTTTCCTATTGCAGAAAGTTCTTAGTTATTGGGTAACTGAAAGACTCAATATGAGTTTAAAAATTTCTTTTCTTACAGATAACATCTCATCTATCCAAAGTCACAGGAATGAGAGGCAAGGTACATTAATGGAAAATCTGAACAATACATTTTTATTTTTATTACTTTAAAAAAAATTATTTATTTATTTAATTAATTTTTGGCTGCATTGGGTCTTCATTGCTGCACAAGGGCTTTCTCTAGTTGTAGCTAGTGGGGGCTACTGTTCCTTGCGGTGCGCGGGCTTTTCATTGCGGTGGCTTCTCTTGTTGCAGAGCACAGCCTCTAGGCGCACAGGCTTCAGTAGTTGTGGCTCATGGACTTAGTTGCTCCAAGGCATGTGGGATCTTCCTGGACCAGGGCTTGAACCTATGTCCCCTGCATTGGCAGGTGGATTCTTAACCACTGCGCCACCAGGGAAGCCCTGAACGATACATTTTTTAAAAGTCCAAAATATTTGATGTTCTCAAGTTGCATGTTATCTTGAATAAATTGCTAATTATCTTGCCAAAATGTAGATCCTGCTCTACCAGCTTTAAGGATAGATAAGACCTGTTGTTAATCGACATTTATTGTTTCGACTTAATGAACATCATTGGAGTCCTTGAAAATTATTCTCTTACTCTCTAGGTTAAAACTCTCTAGGTTGTTGTTACAAATGTAAGGCCAGAAACTATCAAATTCTTAGAGGAAAACATAGGCAGAACACTCTATGACATAAATCACAGCAAGATCCTTTTTGACCCACCTCCTAGAGAAATGGAAATAAAAACAAAAATAAACAAATGGGACCTAATGAAACTTCAAAGCTTTTGCACAGCAAAGGAAACCATAAACAAGACCAAAAGACAACCCTCAGAATGGGAGAGAATATTTGCAAATGAAGCAACTGACAAAGGATTAATCTCCAAAATTTACAAGCAGCTCATGCAGCTCAATAACAAAAAAACAAACAACCCAATCCGAAAATGGGCAGAAGACCTAAATCGACATTTCTCCAAAGAAGATATACAGACTGCCAACAAACACATGAAAGAATGCTCAACTTCATTAATCATTAGAGAAATGCAAATCAAAACTACAATGAGATATCATCTCATACCAGTCAGAATGGCCATCATCAAAAAATCTAGAAACAATAAATGCTGGAGAGGGTGTGGAGAAAAGGGAACCCTCTTGCACTGCTGGTGGGAATGTGAATTGGTACAGCCACTATGGAGAACAGGATGGAGGTTCCTTAAAAAACTACAAATAGCACTACCATATGACCCAGCAATCCCACTACTGGGCATATACCCTGAGAAAACCATAATTCAAAAAGAGTCATGTACCACAGTGTTCATTGCAGCTCTATTTACAATAGCCAGGACATGGAAGCAACCTAAGTGTCCATTGACAGATGAATGGTTAAGAATATGTGGCACATATATACAATGGAATATTACTCAGCCATAAAAAGGAATGAAATTGAGCTAATTGTAATGAGGTGGATGGACCTAGAGTCTGTCATACAGAGTGAAGTAAGTCAGAAAGAGAAAGACAAATACCGTATGCTAACACATATATATGGAATTTAAGGGAAAAAAATGTCATGAAGAACCTAGGGGTAAGACAGGAATAAAGACACAGACCTACTAGAGAATGGATTTGAGGATATGGGGAGGGGGAAGGGTAAGCTGTGACAAAGCGAGAGAGTGGCATGGACATATATACACTACCAAACATAAAATAGATAGCTAGTGGGAAGCAGCCGCATAGCACAGGGAGATCAGCTTGGTGGTTTGTGACCACCTAGAGGGGTGGGATAGGGAGGGTGGGAGGAAGGGAAACGCAAGAGGGAAGAGATATGGGAACATATGTATATGTATAACTGATTCACTTTGTTATAAAGCAGAAACTAGCACACCATTGTAAAGCAACTATACTCCAATAAAGATGTAAAAAAAAATGTTGTTACATTTCCCTTTATGTTGCAAATTTGCTCACTGACACATTTTTTCCCCCAAAGAAATTTCAAAACTAAACTTTAGAATAGACCTGGCTTAGTTATTAGGAATTTTGGATGTCACATCCAAAAGATGGAATTTACATAAGGCTCCTTAAGCAATCATCATTTATAAGAGTTTATGATATTATGAAATGTCATCTCTGAGTACAGTTGCCATCAGGGACTATTAGCTTTCCCATCTCTTAATAACCTATTCCTACCAGGGAATATATTTTCCACAGCAGACACAATAAATACTTATACATATGAGCAGACTTAAATACAAGTCACATTCACAGCTTTGATCTGAAATATCCAAGGTGATGTACTTGAGAGTTCGAGTTTAATCTTTCTTTTACAGAGGATCATCTTTCTGCCACAGAAAGCTTGGATCTCATGTTTCCCAAATGAAGATCATTCTTTCTCCACTAATAGGGAGGTAAAGTAATAAAGGCTAATTTCTGGATTTTAGTTTTACATATATTGAGGTCTGCGTTCTATATTTTTTGTTTTAGGTAGTAAAACAGTGCTTTCTCAGTCTCTGATAATTTTGCCCAAGACTGACTAAAATAAGTAAAAATGACACATAAATGTCGTCTAGAGTAATGACAGCTATGGCGTTTAAGAGAGCGTTGCTGAGGATTCTGGGGCCAAGTCTGGCTTTGGGAGGAAAGGACACTATGATTGATGAGCATTTTCTGTCATGTGAAAGAGTAGGGAGGAGGGACAGGAACACAAATTTGCCTTCTCATCTGGGTTCTGGCTGCATTATCAGAGGGATTTCAAGTTCATTTCTTCAAAGGAATTCAACAATGTGACTGCATGATTAGACTAGCTCCACTAAGAGGTCTTTTTGAGTCCACTCTGCTTATAGTTTAGGCTAGAGGTGAACAATTCCAAATTTCTAATCTCCTTATGCTTTTCTGAAGGCTTTGTCAGGCTTCTCACCAATTGCTCGTTTTTGTTTTTTTGTTCTTCCCTGGTTAGCATGCAGGTAGAAGGTATTAGCTGGGAAAAATATCTCATTACACATTTTAAAGACCAGTAGCACTGATTCTTTTCAATTGAGGAATTTGGTCATTCATCTCAGACACAGATACTTGTTTAAAAACTATTATGCAGCATGGCGCTTTGTCAGGTGAGGGATCCACAGTGCTGGGAAAAAACACCCTTGCCCTTCTGGAGTTTCCTTTTCGATTTGAGTTCCTCTAATATTACTTCACTGAATGGCTCTTCTGTGTCCACTTACTCCACCTATGTGCCAACAGTTATTCTAGGTGCTGTGAACACAGCAGTGACTAAAACAGACAAAGTTTCTGCTTTCCTAAGTCTTTCATTTTAGGGGAAAGAATAAATGAATATACATATGGTGTAATATCAGTGATACACGCTATAAAGAAAAACAGGAGAAGGTAAGAGGAGTGGAAAACTGGTCAGGGAAGGGCTCTCTGTGGATTTTTTAAATTTAAGCAGAGATATGAATGAAGTGAAGGAGACACCTATGTGAAGATCTATGGGAAGAGTGCAGAGGGGCAGTGAGTACAAGCTGAGGTTCTCGCTGGGTGAGTGCAATGATCATGGAAGGAGCCACATGATCCAATTCTGTTGAGCCCCTAAGGGGAAGCGGTAAGATAACAAATTAGACATGAAGCCAGATATGAAACCATGGTAAGGACTTTGGCTTTTATTCCAAGCCTTTTGGGGCATATTGGAGGGTTGTGAACAGGGGAATGGTACATTCTGAACTTGTGTTAAAAGATTCACATCGATAGAGTAAAGGCCAGGGAGGAAATGAGAGTAAGCATGGAGACCAGATAATAAAACTCTATGTAAAGAGTGATACAAATTATCATAAAATTCTATTTTAAAATATTTTAATACCTTATATACAATTATATATATACTATTGTCAAAATACTTAGAGGTTAAATCCACACACTTTTTAAGAAATTCTAAGCTTGCTAGCCCTTGTCTTATGTTGTCTAACTCAAACATCTATATATATATCACATGATATTCTAGAATTTAAAGAACATATAAAAAACTGATTTCTTTCTTTTTTTTTTTGGCCACTCCATGTGGCATGTGGGATCTTAGTTCACTGACCAGGGATCGAACCCGCGCCCACCTGCAGTGGAAGCATCGAGTCTTAACCGCTGGACTGCCAGGGAAGTCCCCAGTAATTTCTTAATTTAGGTACAAAAGAAACACCCAGGCCCCTCACCAGACTGCATAGACACCAATGATGCTCAATTTGAGATTACAGGGGACAAGTGAAAATATGTCCAGGCCTCAACAAAACCTACATCTGGGCACCTGAAGGTCTAAGCAGTTTGGCTAGCAGTTCCAAGAATATATAGGGTGTTAAGAAAGAATATTAATTGTTATTATTACAAACCCCCAATTTGAACATGGTAGTAGGATTATTTGACCTTCAAGTTGGAAAACAAAGATAAAAGTTTCCTCACAGTGATATTTGCTGAGGTTTTGGGAGTAGGGGGGCAATGTTGTCATTAGTGTTATTTGCAAATATTTCTAGTTCATTCCCATTCTGGGCACATGAGAAAAATGGGACTTTCTGACTCCTTGTGATTGGGAAGCCACATTAGTAATTCTGACCAATGAACTGAGAGTAGAAATAATGCCCATCACTTCTGGGCCAAACCTTTAATGCTCATACAAGATATTCCAGAGCTGTTTCCTCTGGCATGGAGACCAATGCTTGGGGTAGTGTTTCCCAATCAGCTTGAGTCTCACAGCAGCAACAATGAGCAAATTCTACCCCCCTGCCCAACCTCATTCCCTCCATCTCAGCTCTGGAGGACATATAGTAGGAACAGGAAATGAATCTTGGTAGTTTTATGCCACTTAAAATTTAAGATTACTTGTTAGTCCCTATAACCTACATCCTAATAGGGACAACAAAGTTCTCTATGAGTGGAAATACTATTTAAGTGTCATTGTTAATAAACTGTCACACTTTCATTCAATTTGGCTAATAGGCCATTTCACTTATCCAAAGATACTGTTATTGACAGAGTCGTGATCAGGTGGGATTTTAAAAACCATCAAGTCCTGTAAGAGAGTTATTAGGAAAGTATCTATAACATAACATAGCACTAGATAGCTGAAGAAAAGCCCTACTTCTTACTTTTTAGATGACTTACAACTTGGATCTACTGCAGTTTTCAAAGATTAAGTCTTCACTATTTCCGTCCTCTTTGGGCCACGTTCAACATCATGACCAGAAAAGAAAGTCACACCCAAGGTTCCAAAACTTAACTGATTCATAGCACTAAAGTGACCCTACTGGCCTAAACTTGAAAAGAAAATATGAAACAAAATATAAGAGCTGAAAAAGGATAACCCCAAATAAGATGGCCTGGAAGAACAGCTGTGGTAAGCAGCCTCCAAGATGGCCCCCCAGTGACCACTGCCTCCTGGCGTTCATGCCTTTGTGTAATGCTCACCCCTTGATCTGGGTTGGACTTAGGGATTCACTTCTAATGAATAGAAGGTGACATATGTGACTGCCACTTCTGAGACTGGGTTACAAAAGACTGTGGCTTCCATCTTTGGTTGCTCTCACTTGCTCTGAGGGAAAAGCCAGCGCCCGTGTTGTGAGCTGTCCTATGGTGACATACTTAGCAAGGAACTGAGGGAGGCTTCCAGCCCACAGCCAGTGAGGAACTTGGATCCTCAGCCCAACAACCTGAGAGGAACTGAATCCTGCCATTCACCATGTAAGTGACCTGAGAAGCAGACCCTCCTCTAATCAGACCTTCCCAATGTGTCCTCACCCCAGGCGCCAGTGTGACTGCAAGCTCAAGAAAGGTCTTAAGCCAGAGGCACACAGCTAAGCCACATCCAAATTCCTGATCCACAGAAACTGTGAGATAATGAATGTTTGCTGTTTCAAGCTGCTAGGTTTTAAGGTCATTTGTTACGTAGAAATAAACAATACAATACTTTAAGTATATCCTAGCATACAATGCCAAAGAATAAAAATGCAAAGCTATGGGTTTCTGAGCGTATATTTAAAAAGAGTCTGGACTAAATCCAATTATCATAAAGGAAATAGTCCTTTTAGCTAAACCATCAAGACCACGTGTCAAAAAGCAGAATTGCTTGATAAGACCAAACTGTACTGTGGTAGAAACAGTTAACACTCATATCCACATGTTCCCTCTTCATTTCTCATCTTTTCTTACAGTTGGATTCACCATGTTATGAGTTCTGTCCCATGGAATGTAAGTAGAAGTAAACTGTTTTACTTCTGGGTTTATTCCTTCGCCCAATATTTCAACTAATCTTTAAGCCAGGAGATGGCAAGACTCCAGGATAGAAGAGGCATGTGGCAAGAGGGAGAAATAAACTTGAATTAAGCCACTAAGATTTCAGGTTCTATTTGTTATCATAGTGTAGCCTATTGCAGATCCTGGTTACTATACCCAGGAATGGCCACAATGCAGTTTCTAAGTATTCTGACTGATCTATATGTGGATACAGTTATCACTAGTCCAATTTGTAGGACAGATTGTGTATTTTCGTTTTTCTCCAATTGAGAAGGCTCTTCTCGTCCTCCACAATGATCTGGTTACATAGTCCAGAGGGGACTGAGATGCAATCTGTGCCATGGAAATTGATGTCACTTGCATTTCCTGCTCATTTCCATCTAAACTTGACAACTGGTTTACTTGTATATGAAACTTCTGTATTTTTAATATTATTCTGTGTGCTTCTTTGCTTTCCCTTTAGGATATAGTTAAATTCTTGGATCGCTTCAGCTCTTTAGAAACTGACAAACGGTCGAAGTATCTGCTTTAATAAAGAATTATGTGCTTTAGGGAATTCCCTGGTGGCCTAGTGGTTAGGACTCTGCACTTTCACTGCCAAAGGCACGGGAACTATGTGCTTTAACAAAGAACATTCCTTCCTAGCCTTGATTGGTGTGGAAACAACCCCGTATAAAAGGTGGGGCTTTTGGTTTCACTTTTATCTTTTAGGCCACATTTATACACCTGGGTGTCTAGACGTGGAATGTTCTATGGAGAAAGCCCTATGATATCATGTTTCTAAAAGCAACTGTCTCCTGGTGCCAATTCACAACCACCTGTAAAAGTGCATCAACATGCTTGAATTCATCCATTCGTGTTTCATCAACTAATTCAACAAATATTTATCAAGTGCCTAAAATGTGACGGGCCCTATGTTAAGGGTTAGGGATGAAAAGATAAAGAAGACTGGGTCTCAGCCATCATGGACCATATAGGTCATGGGAAAGAGCCACGCTGAAAAACCATTACAAGTTTGAAGAGCATTACAGAGGAGGCCTGGGGGCAATAGTGAAAGTGTAAGGGTGTGAGGGAAGGAAACCTGGGTAAGGGGGTGCTGTCTGAGATAATCACTGTGAGGGAGTGATGTTTAAATTGAAATTAAAGGAGAAGTGGAGTTAGCTTTTGGGGGGAGAGCATGGAGTATGCTCCAGGTTGAGAGGAGGACCAGTGTGATGGCTCTGAGGTGAGGAAAAACTGAATGAGTTAGAGAAACTGAAATAAGACCGGGATGGAGGCAGGTGGATCTTCCAGGGCCTAATGCTGCCAACAGCATCTTATCATAGTCAAAGAAGCTTTGCAGAAGAAATAGACTCCTGACTAGAAGTTTCCAAATTCAACAGAGAAAATGAAAGAATTTTTTCCTTTCTGATTCTGACTGCTCTCTTCAATATTGTCCGTGTTCTCGAAAATGAAGTTGATCAAATGCATTCTTTTCTTTCTTTTCGTTTTCAAGTTTCGCTGATCGTATCAATACTTGGCTCAAGCTCCCCATTCCTGGACATTTTATTTATTTAGAAGCATCAGTGACATATTAACACGTTGGGAAAGTTGAGAGGTTAAATGGTCAAGCTTTAAACAGCTGTAGAATAAATTCTGTGGTAAAGATGATGCTTACTTTTCACTGTGAAGGTTAATCAGAGGATTCAAAGTCCTTGTAAAATTCTCTCTCTAAAGCCATGTTTGTGTCTCTCCTCTGACCCTGGAAACTCTCATCCTCAAACTTTAGTCAAAACACAGTCTTTTACTTTTTCCTGATTTCATTCTGGAAAACAGGAGAGCTACCAAAATGTTCTATTATTCTGTCTGCACTATGTGACTGTGTTTGCTAGTGGCCTGGAAATGAATCAACTGGACTGTTTTAGAAAGGATCTCTTTGCAAAAGCAAACCGCAGAATAATACGAGAGTATTTTGTTTGATGACAGTCAGTGATTGGCAAGGCCATGTGGCCTGAAACATGGAGACTGCCAGGTGCCATCCACCAAACCCTGGGTGCCAAGAGTGATTTGCAGAATGACACTGCCTCTCCCTGGGCTCGTCTACATGTCGTGGCGGACACCCTGCGCCGGCAGCTCATTTATCAGGACGCAGTGCCATTCGCATCGATAATGTCTGCAATTAGAGCAGATTAGTCCTGATTGAAAGTGAGCTGTCAAATGTATCATGTAATCTGAGGAAGAGAAATAACATCTGGAGTCCTGTCATCTCAGTGGAACAGAGTAACGAAAACCTGGGAGAGAGTAAATGTGAGCTTTTGTAAACAAGAAGTTGTGGGGCATTTTCTTTAGAGATCAAATTCCGAATAACTTCGTAGATCTTTAACAATACTGGTTAGCATTTATGGAGTGCCACAGGGATGGTGCTAAATGTTTACAGGTGTGAATTCCAAAACTCACCACAGCCCCGTGAGAGTCATTCTTATTCTCATTTTACATTTGGAGCTTTAGAAACAGGGGATGAATCAATGAATCAACCACCCACACAGGGCCTAAGGATGTGGGGAGGCTGAGGCTGGAGTGACTGACAGTGACACTGGACCCAGGTCTTTTGGTTCTCCACCCATATCTCTTTACCCTGCACCATATTTCCAGTTCACCAACAGAAACCAAGGGGACAGGCACTTTCCTGGCGGCGATCCAGGGGTTAAGACTCTGCGCTTCCACTGCAGGGGGCACGGGTTTGATCCCTGGTCAGGGAACTAAGATCTGACATCTGCACGGTGCAGCCAAAAATAAAATAAATAAAGTCTCTAAAAGAATTGTTCTCAGTACGAAAGAAAGAAAAGGAAGGAAGGAAGGAAGGAAGAAACCAAGGGGAGGAGGACCCTGAAGTTTCATGAAAAATAACAAGCAAAAGGCTGGCTAAATATAAGAGGACTAGGTGCTCATCTGTATGAGTTTTTACCAAGGATATGTTGGGGAGGAAGAAATTTTCCTCTTATGCTTTTAGCTTCCTCTGGCTGGTCTAAGAATTAAACTGAACTCAGACAGATTAACAGGAGAAAATCGAAGTTTAATAGCTTGTATACATGGGAGAGACCCAGGAAAACTGATTAACTCACCAAAATGGCTGAAACCTTCACCCTTAAGTACCATCTTCAGCTAAAGACAAAGAGGACATTGAGGTAGAGATTTGGGACTTTAACGGGGAGGAAGGCAATTGACATGGAAAAGCAAATGTTTGGTAAACAAATGTGTGCTGGGCCTTGCAGAGACAGTGGGACACACAGAGGAATTTTAACAAACAGACTGCTAGGTTCCTTTCTGTCTACCACACCTAGTTTATGCTATAGTTATCTATGGTGATAGCTCTAGTCCTATAATAGGCCCTTAATCTAAATTCTGTAGGCAGCTAAGGGGGAAGGTCAAAGTTTCTTTCTGAGTCTTTTGGGCCTTGTTTGTTTTCAGCTCAAAATAATCCACATGCCAGAGACATTTTGGGGTGGCAAGTTTTGCTTCCCTACAGATGAGATGCTTGGACATCCCCAGATATTTTCTTCTACCTGCTAACTGACGCTTGAAATTCTAAAGCCTTCAGCCTCAGGCTCTAATCTTGTCAAAGTGTTTTTTTTCCTCCTGTTATAATGCAGGAAGGGTAGATCTTTAAGCTCTAAATCTGTCATGGTATTTGTATAATATGAACGAAAGGCAAGAGATCTAGTTTTCCCAGGAAAAGGGGGCACTGGGAAAGAGTGGAAGAGGCTATAAACAAGAAAGAAAAGGAGGAACACAAAGTAGGAGCATTTATTTAGACTACAATGTGAGTGGTGTGCCCAGAAGTGCCCAACATGGTGGTGGGCAGGGAGTCGGGGCAAAGTGTGTGTGTGTGTGTGTGTGTGTGTGTGTGTGTGTGTGTGTGTGTGTGTGTGTGTTTGTGTTCAATTGAAGGACATATTTTGCTTCCTTGTCAAATACTTCTTATTGCAGTTTTTGAGGCATTTCCATGCTCAACTTTAAAATTTGCCCTACTATTGCACTGGGCTGAATTTAAGAAGTTTCTGAAACCTGAGCTGACCTACATATTCCCTACCGTCAAATAGTCTTAACAACTTCTCCATGTCGTGACCACAGAGAACGTACGTGACATCAATACTCAGCATTATTCCATTTGGTTAAAAAAGGAAAAATATAAACTATCAGCCTCAATAGTTTATGAATAGTTTATTGAGATTTGATTAGAATGGGAAAATTTTTAAAATTTGCTTAGCATCAAAGTTATAAAAAAATTAGTCTTTTAAAAATTGTTCCTACAAGCAACGTGCTTTGAATTATTACAAAGCAGAAAAAAACAAGGGCTATGTTAGGGCCAGATGATAGAAAATGAAAGCTACATGTGGTTTTTCTAGGAAGTATTCCCGAAGGGGCCTTGATGGCTCGGTACATGCTTTTGATTAAATTCACTGAGTTTCCTCTGTTGTGGCTACAATCCTGACCTGGTTACTAAATGTGTCGCTTTCATGGAGATTTGTGTATTAAAAACCACAGAAAGGTGTTCTCTGAATATGTCATATTATATGAATATTTTATAACATTATGTGAATGTTGACCATTTTGGATATGGATTTTAATGTCAAGATAATTACACCCATTGTACCTAGTGTGGGCATCCAAAGGTTAGCAAGATGGAAACTACAATTCATTCACCAGTTCCTGAAGGTTCCTTCTCCTTGCAGCACGTGTGAAAAGCCCCTTTACTGAACTGTATTTTACTGACAAGTATAGACATTAGAGTCAAACTGCCTGGATTTGAATTCTGGCTCCATCATTCATTAACTGCTCAACTTTGGGCAAATTATTTAACCTCTTTGTGTCATGGTTTGCTTCTCTGTTAGAATGAGAACGATAACAGTGCCTACCTTGTTGAATTGTGACAATTAAATGAGATAATATACACTAATTGCATGGCACATAGTAAGTTTTTAATAAATATTTATTATTACTATTGCCCTTTCTAGTTTTCTGTTCCTAACCCTTCTCCTCAATCTGCTCTCCATCACTCTTGCATCAAACATTTCTTAAAATACCTTATAACATTTACTGTTTGATCTTCAAGTTTCCCTCCAACTATGAGCTTAAGGTTCTAGGATTCTTTTACATGTCAGGCATTGCAATAGGTATGCTGGGAAGTACAAGATGAGTAGTAAGATGTGTTCTCTACTCTCCGATTACAGCCCTGCAAAGGAGGTAGGACAGTCTTAGCTAACTGCTGCATTAGGCAGAATGTGATGTGTTCTTACAAAAGTATAAAATGCATTGGTAATACTGGAAGAGGGAGGAAAGATAAATTTCAATAGGAGAATGAAATATGATCCAGGAAAGCTTTTCAGCCAGAGTGGACTTTGCATTAGAACTTGAATGAGGACGTTTTAAGATGACGAAACACGTGAGCAAAGGCACTGAGGCCGGAAAGCAAAGAATGAGTCTGGAGAATTTGAGTAATTCTTTGAAACTGGAACCTATGTAATGATGGTTGGCAATGCAGCCTAGGAATTAGTGATTCCTAGAGAATTAGCATGGCATGCTAAGGACTTTGAAATTTATTTTACTCTTAATGAGAAGCCATCAAAAGTTAAGAACAAGAAGGGGCAAAATAGCTCATTGTTTTTTCTTTCTTTCCGTTCTATTCCCTCTCCTGTTCCTTCTTCATCTTCACCACTGATTAAAGGGTTGCTTTTTGTTAAAGCACTAGGTCAGTCCCACCTAGTCCTTCTCTTTGCCTCACTAGACTTGCCATAACTCTCTGCACAGGGAGCACTGTATCCTCTGTTAAGGTTGTTTACTCTCCTTGGGGATATTAACTTAAATCTACATATTCTCAGTGACAGATGCAAAAAGAACATTCTCGATAATATATATTCTAATGACTTGAGCTTCTTCAATGATTAGTTTTTGAATAAAAACATTGTAGATCAAATTGGCCTTGGGTCAAATGTTGATAATGTAAACTAATTAATGGATTTTGGTTTATATTAGCATAAAATAGGCATTCTTTTGAAATAGTGCTCCCTTTTTGAGTACTCGCATTACAACTCTATAACAAGCACAAGTTTAAGGTCACTACGTATGGAAAGAAAAAACAATGAGATTTTCTGTTTTACAGTTGACCCTTGAACAACACAGGGGTTAGGGGTGCTGACCCCTGCACAGTCAAAAATCCACATATAACTTTTTTTTTTTTTTTTTTTTTGCGGTATGCGGGCCTCTCACCGTTGTGGCCTCTCCCGCTGCGGAGCACAGGCTCCGGACACGCAGGCTCAGCGGCCATGGCTCACGGGCCCAGCCACTCCGCGGCATGTGGGATCCTCCTGGACCGGGGCACGAACCCGCATCCCCTGCATCGGCAGGCGGACTCTCAACCACTGCGCCACCAGGGAAGCCCCACGTATAACTTTTGACTCCCCCTAAACTTAACTACTAACAGCTTACTGTTGACCAGAAGCCTTACCGATAACATTAACAGTCAATTAACACATGTTTTGTATGTTATATGTATAATATACTGTATTCTTACATTAAAATAAGCTAGGAAAAAGAAAATGTTATTAAGAAAATCATATGGAAGATAAATACATTTACAGGACTGTACTGTGTTTATTGATATTGTAAGTTTACCAAGCCTCTTTAAAAGATGAATTCTTTCTGTACCTACATCAATATTGTCTTATATGATACAAAACACTGTAGATGTTGTACATATTACAACACTAGACAAAAAAAATGAAAAGATAATGTGAAAAAGAAATTCATATTTATTTCCAGGTATAACGATTCATGCATTGATAACAAAAAGGCAGCAATATGCTTGCTTTATGGTCGCCTGGTGTCATTGGTAGGATTGCTTCACTGTAGCTTATACACTAATGAATGGTTATAAAACTTTTATGGCAGACAGCATTACAGTCATATTCATAATACAGTATTGGAAATATCGTTACATTAAAAAAACATCACTTACCTGTGATGATCGGTTGATAAGCAGTTTCTCTAATTATGAGACAGAAGGCATATTGTCTGGTAATGTAATTCTCTGGAGGCATAGTTACAAAACAGTAAAAAACAGATGCATTATTAATTTTATATTAAATATCACTTACTTTATGCCTGTATAAAGATAGACTAGTGTATACTTATATTTTATGCATTCATGATAAACCTTTTTCTTAATGTTTTTGATATTTCTAGGCTACACGGTTAGTCTGCAAACTTTTTCAAATTGTCGCAAATCTCCAAAAAGTTTTCTAATACATTTATTGAAAAAAATCCGCGTATATGTGGACTCACAATTCAAACCCTTATTTTTCAAGGGTCAACTGTATTTTCATGTAAATTGATTCTTTGGTCAGTATTACAGTTTAGTATAAAAATATAAAATTTCCAAACTCTTGCTTGAGTAGGACTCTATTTAATGCCACCAAATTTAGCTGTATTCTATTAAAGTAATCAAATAAGGAGACCATTAGACTGAGGTGGCTCTAATACCTTGGGAGCCTATGTAAACAAACAGAAACCTAAGCCAGAGGCAATGCACTCGAATCTAAGGAAAGGAAACTTAGGAACAACCGATCACAAACAGCCAATTAGGTTTTCCCAAATAAAGCAGCCAAGTACGCTACAGCCAATCAGATAATTTCCTTGCTCTACTTCTGCTCTGTCCTAGAAAAGCCTTTTTCCTAGATTCTATCCATGGAGTGCTCCTAACCGCTTTCTATTTGGCACTGCCTGATTCAAATGGTTGTTTGCTCAAGTAATCTCTTGTAAATTTAATGTACCTCAGTTCTGTCTTCTTGTTTCCTTAGAAAGTATGAACCAGACTTCACCTGTTTCCGTATTTTCTGCCTCCTCAGCAACTCTCTTAACCTCCCTGGTCTGTTTCCTTGTCTGTACCGGAGTAATTATAAAAGTAGCTACCTCATCGAAATGTGATGATTAAGTAAATTTGATTATTAAGTAAGTTATGTACACTAAGCTTTTTGAATATGCCTGATATAGCAAACTCTGTGTGCCAGTAAATCTACTACTTTATCAATAAAGATGAAGTTGTTTTCTTTACTTGGTAAATTGTATTCATTCATTACCCCACTTCAATCTTTTTTTAAAAAATATACTTTTTTTTTTAGAGCAGTTTTAGATTTATAGGAATGTTGACCAGAAGCATAGGGAGTTCTCCCAAAACCACCTTCCCACACATGCACAGCCTTCCTGACTACCAGCATACACTACCAATATGATACATACGTTATAATCGATGAACCTACATTGACAGGAATTTTTACAGCAGTGAAATTAGTCTGTATGATACTGTAATAGTGAATACATGTCATTATACACTTGTCTGAACCCTTAGAATATACAACACCAAGAGCTAACTGTAACGCAAGCTATGGACTTTGGGTGATGATGTGTTCATGTAGCTTTATTTTTTTATTTTATTTTTTTGAATTTTATTTTTTTATACAGCAGGTTATTAGTTATCTATTTTATACATATTAGTGTATATATGTCAATCCCAATCTCCCAATTCATCCACCTCGCTGCTGCACCCCACTTTCCCCCCTTGGTGTCCATATGTTTGTTCTCTACATCTGTGTCTCTATTTCTGCCTTGCAAATTGGTTCATCTGTACCATTTTTCTAGATTCCACATATATGCGTTAATATACAATATTTGCTTTTCTGATTATGACTTACTTCACTCTGTATGACAGCCTCTAGGTCCATACACATCTCTACAAATGACCCAATTTCATTCCTTTTTATGGCTGAGTAATATTCCATTGTATATATGTACCATATCTTCTTTATCCATTCATCTGTCAATGGGCATTTAGGTTGCTTCCATGACCTGGCTATTGTAAATAGTGCTGCAATGAACATTGGGGTGCATGTGTCTTTCTGAATTATGGTTTTTTCTGGGCATATGTCCAGTAGTGGGATTGCTGGGTCATATAATAATTCTTTTTTTTTTTTTAACATCTTTATTGGAGTATAATTGCTTTACAATGGTATGTTAGTTTCTGCTTTATAACAAAGTCAATCAGCTATACATATACATATATCCCCATATCTCCTCCCTCTTGAGCCTCCCTCCCACCCTCCCTATCCCACTCCTCTAGGTGGTCACAAACCACCGAGCTGATCTTGCTGTGCTATGCGGCTGCTTCCCATTAGCTATCTGTTTACATTTGGTAGTGTATATATGTCCATGCCACTCTCTCACTTCGTCCCAGCTTCCCCTTCCCCCTCCCTGTGTCCTCAAGTCCATTCTCTACGTCTGCGTCTTTATTCCTGTCCTGCCCCTAGGTTCTTCAGAACGATTTTTTTTTTTTTAGATTCCATATATATGTGTTAGCATACGGTATTTGTTTTTCCCTTTCTGACTTACTTCACTCTGTATGACAGTCTCTAGGTCCATCCACCTCACTACAAATAACTCAATTTCATTTCTTTTTATGGCTGAGTAATATTTCATTGTATATATGTGTCACATCTTCTTTATCCATTCATCTGTCGATGGACACTTAGGTTGCTTCCATGTCCTGGCTATTGTAAATAGAGCTATAATGAACATTGTGGTACATGACTCTTTTTGAATTATGGTTTTCTCAGGGTATGTGCCCAGTAGTGGGATTGCTGGGTCGTATGGTAGGTCTATTTTTAGTTTTTTAAGGAACCTCTATCCTGTTCTCCATAGTGGCTGTATCAATTTACATTCCCACCAACAGTGCAAGAGGGTTCCCTTTTCTCCACACCCCCTCCAACATTAGTTGTTTGTAGATTTTCTGATGATGCCCATTCTAACTGGTGTGAGGTGATACCTCACTGTAGTTTTGATTTGCATTTCTCTAATGATTAGTGATGTTCAAATTGCCTACATTGGAAATACACTATTTCTTTTATTTTTTCTCTTTTAACATCTTTATTGGAGTAAAGATGCCAGTGTCCTTGTCCCCGAGGTGAGCCACATCCACCCCCTGCCTCTGCAGGAGACCCTCCAACACTAGCAGGCAGGTCTGGTTCAGTCTCCTGTGGCGTCACTGCTCCTTCCCCTGGGTCCTGATGCGCACACTACTTTGTGTGTGCCCTCCAAGAGTGGAGCCTCTGTTTCACCCAGTCCTGTCGAAGTCCTGCAATCAAATCCTGCTAGTCTTCAAAGTCTGATTCTCTGGGAATTCCTCCTCCTGTTGCCGGACCCCCAGGTTGGGAAGCCTGACATGGGGCTTGGAAACTTCACTCCAGTGGGTGGACTTCTGTGGTATAAGTGTTCTCCAGTTTGTGAGTCATCCACCCAGCGGTTATGGGATTTGATTTTATTGTGATTGTGCCCCTTGTTCCGTCTCATTGCCGCTTCTCCGTTTTCTTTGGATGTGGGGTATCTTTTTGGGTGAGTTCCAGTGTCTTCCTGTCGATGATTGTTCAGCAGTTAGTTGTGATTCCATCGCTCTCGCAAGAAGAAGTGAGTGCACATCCTATTACTCCGCCATCTTGAACCAACCTCCCATGTGGGTTTATTGATTGAAACAGATGTGGGGGATGTTGGCAGCAAGGGAAGCTGGCATGAGTGGGGCAGGGTGTATATGGGAAATCTCTGTACCTTCCTCTCAGTTTTGCTATGAACCTCAAACTGCTCTAAAAATTACAGTCCATTTTTTAAAAATCCTGTATGCCTGATCTATTCATCCTTTCCCTCCCCCTAATCTCTGTCAAGCACTGATCTTTTTACTGTCTTCATAGTTTTGCCTTTTCCTGAATGTCATATAGCTGGAATCATACAGTCTTTTTAGATTGCCTTCTTTCACTTAGTACATCATATACATTTAAGTTTCCTCCATATCTTCTCATGGCTTGACAGCTCATTTCTTTTTAGCACTGAATAACATAGTTAATTGTATGGATGCCCACAGTTTACTAAATCCTTAACCACTTACTGAAGAACACTTGGTTGCTTCCAAGTTTTGGCAATTATGAATAAAGCTGCTATAAACATCTGTGGACTTCCCTGGTGGCACAGCGGTTAAGAATCCACCTGCCAATGCAGGGGACATGGGTTTGAACCCTGGTCCAGGAAGATCCCACATGTCACGGAGCAACTAAGCCCATGCACCGCAACTACTGAGCCTGAGCTCTAGAGCCCATGTGCCACACTACTGAAGCCCGCGCACCTAGAGCCTGTGCTCTGCAAAAAGAGAAACTACCACAACGAGAAGCCCATGCATCACAGTGAAGACCCAATGCAGCCAAAAAATCTAAATAAATAAATAAATAAAAATAAAAACTGCTATAAACATCTGTGTGCAGACTTTTGTGTGGACATAAGTTTTAAACTCATTTGGATAAATACTAAGGGGCACAATTGCTAGACTGTACTGTAAGAGTACGTTCAGTTTTATAAAAACTGTTAAACAGTCTTCCAAAGTGTCTGTGCCACTTTACATTCTCACCAGCAGTGAATAAGAGTTCTTGTTGTCCCATATCCTTGTTAGCATTTAGTGTTGTCAGTGTTTTGGATTTTGGCCATTCTAATAGATCTGTAGTGGTATCTCATTGCTGTTTAATTTGCAATTCCCTAATGATGTAAGATGTTGAGCACCTTTTCATATGATTACTTGTCATCTGCATATCTTCTCTGGTTAGGTGTCTATTCTTTTGCTCATTGTTTAATTAGTTTATTTGCCTTATTGTTGAATTTTAAGGGTTTGTTGTATATTTTGGATAACAGTCCTTTATCAAGTATATCTTATGCAAGTATTTCTCTCAGTCTGTGGCTTGTTTTCTCATTCTCCTGACCTAAGTCAATCTTTTAAATTAAAAAAAATTTTTTTTAATTAGAAAAACATTAAATTAGAAACTTAAAACAGAGTGACAAGAAACAACATTTGAACAACCAAAGAAGGGTGTGGTGTTTTGGTTTATATTTTTAAATTTTTGCTGAAAAATACTAAGTGGCTTGATTGCTTTTCTAGTCCTTTTTTTCCTAATTAAAAATAATTTTTGGCTGCGCTAGCATGTGGTATCTTAGTTCCCCGACCAGGTCCAGGATCGAACCTGCACTCCCTGCATTGGATGTGTGGAGTCTTAACCACTGGACCCCCAGGGAAGTCCTCGCTTTTCTAGTCTTTTAAAGAACATTTGTATTTTGAAATAATTTTAGATGTGCAGAATTGCAAACTTAGTAGAGTCCTGGTTTACCCTTCCCCCCAGCCTCCCTTAATGTTAACATCTTACATAACATTGATACATAATCACAACTAAGAAATTAACATCAGAACAACACTTAGCTAAACTGCAGACTGTTAGGATTTGATCAGCTTTTCCACTAATGTCCTTCTTCCATTCCAGGATCCCACAGAGGACATCACATTGCATTATTTGTTACATCTCCTTAGTGTCCAATCTTTTATGGTTTCTCTGTCCCTCCTTGTACTTCATGATTTTAACACTTTTACCTGAGTACCAGTCAGGTGTTTTGTAGAATATGTCTCAATTTCTCATGATTAATTGGACTGGGGTTATGGAGTTTTGGGAAGAATACCACAGAGGTAAGGTGACCTTCTGATCTTGACATATTAATGGGGACACGACATCAACATGACTCATACTGTTGATATTAACCTTGATCATTTGGTTAAGGTGGTGTCTGCCAGGTTTCTCTCCTGTAAAGTTACAAAATTTCCCACTCCACGTTCTGTTCATTAGAGGCTAGTCACTAAATCTGGACCCCATTCCACCTCCTGGAACCGTAGTAATTAACAGGCACCACAATTAATAAATACTGTGGGGTGATACTTTGAGGCTATGCTAATATCCTGTTTCTCCTTAAAGTTTTGCCCACTAATTTTAGTATCCATCAGTGGAATTTTCCTGCAGCAATAACAACTGTGGCATTCTAATGATGGTTTTCTATTTCTGTCATTTCTGCTACATTTATTTTTGGAACCCTTTTGTAAAAAAAGTTTTGTTCCCATTTATTTATGTATTCAATCATTTACTCATGTCATAGATATTTATTTTATTCTTTGTGTTATCATCTACTACTACTGTTTATTGCTTTGCTCAAATTCTCCCAGCTCTGGGCACTGGGAGATCTTTAAGGTTGTCTCCTGTATCCCGTTCACATGTCCCCATCCTGCTGCACTTTTTTTTTTTTAAACTCATCTCGAGTACTTTCTTACACTCTAGCCTCAAAAGATGCCCATTTTATATTTTCCCTGCCCCACATTCGGAGGACTGGCTAGAAAAAATGTATTATACATATATATGTGTATACATACATACGCACACTCATACACACAAATACAGCAGTGTCTATTTCTACATCTCTTCTCATGTATGTACATATTAAAAGTCATGAGTTGATACCAATAACCCTTATTCCAATTCAACATCTGGGTTCTTTATGGCTTTCCAACTTCCTGTATCTGTAAATTCCTTGTCCGATAGTGAGAAACCTGGCTTCCATTAACCCCGATAGGTTGACTTGTTTGCTCAACCCCCTTCTATGATCCCAATTTCCTGACTGCACTGCTGTCACCCCAGTCCACCACTTCTGCACCTCTTCCCTCAAAGGCCTCAGTGCTGCTAATTCCCCACAGCAAAGGGGAAGGAGGAGAGGAGCCTGCTATTTTGAAGAACCGTGTTTCAACAGACAAGACTCCAGAGAGACCCACACAGCCATCTTGGGATTTAGCCCTGGGGACTGAAAACCACCCAGGCAATGTGTTTTTCCCATGAAGGCTCTGAGGAAAATGTTCGTTATATTTTTTATCTGGAGCCTCAGGTTTTCGCCTGTCGACCTGCCCTAAGACATTTTCACTTATCAAGGCAGGTGCTTCTTCAGAGATCCTGGGAAGAATTTCCTTCAGATCACAATGTAATTCTCACTTGACCCATGGTTCCTAAAGTCATCTCAACGTGGGTAGAAGAAAACCTTTCATCCCCAAGCAGCATCTGAAATGGACACAACCTGCCTCACATTGACCCCTTTATTTGTTTCACCAACTAGCCCAGACCTACACTTTGACATCCTGATTAGGACCAACTCTGGCATCTGCCTGTTATGCCTTCTCAGCTGCTCCCATCTGCTTGTTATGTCTTCTCGGCTGTAGGTGACATTCCCCCCTACCCCCAAGTAGGAGCCCTGTTGGGGTTGACCATGAGAACAGCCCCTATTGAGCCAGGCCTGGCTTTCCTGCCCAGATGCTCTTCTCTGTCATCAACCCCATGCCAATCCTGGCTCTGAAGGGTGGAGCCTGTGACAGTCTATAGTCACGAATGTAATTTAAAAGTCAAAAGTTAGCTTAGATGAAACAGCCACAGAAGTCTGTTCTCAAGCAAATCAGATCCTGGTAGGGTCAGTAAATTAGCATTTTTCTCTGAGTCAGTTTCGCTTGAACTAATTTAGTGTTCCTCTGCTCACCACCCTTTGCTGGATTTTCTCAAGCTTTTTGTGACTCATTGAAAACACATACTTGTGCCTCTCTTCATACCTTACTTAAAGATCAGCATGTCAGCAAATAACTTATTAGCAGAGAGCTAGTGAAATGTAGGGATGACTGACAATTGCTCAATGTCTAGGAAAAACACATTACCAAATAGAGCACGTTGGGAAATGAGTATAGAGGCTTGAAAGCCTTAATGTGCAATTCTAGGTCTGAATGCAGAGTGGATTAATATAAAAATGGAGAGTGTGCCTACTGATTGATGGAAAAAAAATCAGGATATTCCTTTCGTGCAGTATTCATTAAGCACTGACAAAGCCACCGTTTCACCGTATTTTGGCTTTTTTTATATGCCATCAGAGACAGAAATTAAATTTTTTTATTTGGGCCTGTTGGATCTGAATGATGAAAATACTAGCAAATTAGCTAAAAAATTTACAGTGCTGTTTGGCATTGTGAGAGCTGAGATTTTAGAAAGGGGATGTGTGGAAAAGGACTGGGTAAGAGGAAGAAGTCATTAAAGTTACAAAGATAGCACTTTGGGGGAAGATTGAACTGTAAGGAAGGAAAATACGGCAGTGCTTGTTGCACGGTGATTCTCCTCTAGCTGATCCACATTCAAATACTGAGCCTCTTCCATGTGTGGGAATGACAGTGATGACCGTGGCAAGTGACAGAGGTAACCTTCCATGCAGGACATGAGGAGGGCTTTAGAGGTAGGATCTGTGCAGAGTGTGGGGGGCCTCTTCCATCACTATGCTTCTGGAATATTCAGTGATGTCTGCAGTTTCTGTTATTAAAATGACACATATCTTTGCATCATAATTTGCGTTGCTGAATGCTCTTGTTATCAGGACAGAGAAATATCTTAAACATTAATAACCATCAAAATTCTAGATTACCGGTTTTCCTCCCAGCAGTGAGAAAAACTCACTAAAATAGGATGAGGATGCACTGGGCAGTAGGCAATGATGAAAAAGGTGGGACTACTTCTGCTGAAAGTGGAAGGATGGACAAAAATAAATATACTAAACCTTCCAGAGCAAGAGCTCAACTGTGGATCTAGAAGATTCTGATATTCAGGGGTGTTGAATGAAAAATAGGTCTTTTATCATATCAGCACATTCTTGCATTTTCTTTTCTTTTTTTTTCACTACTTGCTGTGCCTGCAGTTTCTTCTATTCAAAATGCAATTACTATGACTGAAACAGTAATAGCAGTAGAAACCATTTTACCCAGACTTAGATCCCTGTTCTGCACAAAATTTGGAAATTCCTAAAAGTTTGTATCCAATTATGTAATATTATAAGCAATCTACTGTTATTAAAAGCTTAAAATCTATAGTCAAAACACAACTAAAATATCATATTATGTATGCTTTATTTCAAATAAGCCAACTGATAAAAACCTGCAAAGCAGCTGTTAACATTAGGTAATTGTCTGCATCTGAAAGTTAAATGCTCCAAGGACCCACAAGGAACACTTGGCTGACAAGGTCATGCAGAAAGGGTCCTTCCTTTTGATTTGATATTCAAAAATATTTCATTAGACAGTAGTGACAATTGAAGTTTTCATCATTATAATGTTTTGATTTGGTGGTGACTTTTGTTGTATGGATACGAGGCCAAGCAAATTCACTTTTCAAAAATTGGGTGAGGAATAATAGTTTCTCCTTAGTACAGAGTAGTTGTGTTTCGTTTTCTCTAATTTCTTGTTTCTACTCTTACCCCAGTAGAGTCTATTTGCATATAACAAACTAGAGTAATCTTCTCAATGTAAACAGGATTATGTCACCCTCTGCTTTGACTTTCCATCGGTTTGTATTTAAAATTGGAACTCCCTTACTCTTGCTCTGAAGCTGAAAAGAATGAACCCTTTCCCTCCAAGCTCATCTCATGACACTTTCCCACTGGCTCTTTCTACTCTCTGTTCTAATCATACAGACCATCTTTCTAGATAAACTGTCTGCTTCAGTCCTGTCTTAGATCTTTGTCATTGCTGTTCACACCGCCTTGAAACCCCGCTCCCTGATTTTTGCATGAATGGCTGTTTAATCAGTCTCCACTCAAATGTCATCTCCCCAGTAAGGTCTTCCTTGCTTCCCAAAGCTAAGGGTAACTTCGATCCCAGGTAACGGCACGTCACCTGGCCTTTATTTTTATTATTATTTTTTTGCGGTACGCGGGCCTCTCGCTGTTGTGGCCCCTCCCGATGCGGAGCACAGGCTCCGGACGCGCAGGCTCAGAGGCCATGGTTCACGGGCCCAGCCGCTCCGCGGCACGTGGAATCTTCCCGGACCGGGGCACGAACCCGCGTCCCCTGCATCGGCAGGTGGACTCTGAACCACTGCGCCACCAGGGAAGCCCTGGCCTTTATTTTTAAATATTATTTTTCATTATCTGAAATTATCCTGTTCAATCCTCTGTTTAATTTTTGTTCTCCCTCCACAAGAAGGTAACCTCCACAGAGAAGGGCCATTGTCTCTCTCCCCACCCTCTACTCCCATACTTCCAGTCTGATAACAGTCTGGAGCTACATAAATATTTCTTGAATGAGTAAATGAATAAATTCTTTCTTCTTTTCTTGGATGGTTAATTGATAAGCCACAGATACTGCACAGTAGTAAAGAAGAGAGTTTGACAATTAGCGTCATCAACTCCTAGGAGATCAGGTTTCTCTGGCTTTTGACCTAAGAGTAGACCTTTGTGTATAGAAAAAACAAATGCTGCTGCTTTATTCAGAGTATAGTCTCTTCAGGTTAGTCAATCAGACAATACGAATCACTAATTAAATACAATATAATACAGTACAAATTAAAAAGAAGGCTATGAGGGGAGTTCAAGAGAGGTTGCAGGGTAGACCTGCTATATAGATTAACCAAGAGAATCCTTATTCTCAATGTCAAGGCCTCAAGATAGAATGGGAAAGGACACTGACAGAGGGCTTGGCAGTGACTCTGATGCTTTCTAGATGTACCAGGAAAACTGAGTTATGTGGGACACATAGCAAGAAAGCCAATCTCTGTGTTCAACCAGCACTTAATCTAGAGTAAGGGAAATTTTTCCACAAAAGAACGTTGGGGAAGCAGTGGTAGAGCAATTCACAGAGGGTTAGAGAGTGAGTCTCTGTGTGTGCAGCCTAGGGGGTAAAACACAGCTAAAATAGATACTAAGGGCCTCCTGGAAGGGTGAAACAGTTTCTAAAACTAAAGGTGTGTGTAGAGGGAGAAAGAGGCTATCTCAAACTTGGTCCTTAATGATAATTATGGGTGAGAAATGGAATGCTGTGTTCGGGACTGGTTGTAGGGAAATGAAACTCCAGCCACTTTGAACAGTAGTTCATAGTCAAATGTTTTCTGTCCACTGGTCACCTTCTTAAGCCACTAAGCAGACATGGGGAGCATAAAACAAATGCACAATAACCTCCCTGGGCAACTGAACCCATTTCAAAAGCTGTGGGCAAGAGTTTTAACCAGGCATCCACAGGTGAACTTCAGGAATATGTGAAGTCCTGAAACCACGTACACATTTGCAATTATCCCCTTTGTGTCTTTATTTCTAGGGAATTATTTGTAAGTTTTTCTTGCATTCTCAAAGGGATCTGAGATTTTTTAAAAAGCAAGATCCTCTGCTGGATGGCTTTGCCAATGCTACACTTTTTATGAGAAAAATCGCTCAGGTAGTAACAAGCAAGGGGATCCAAGGGGGCAAAATTGGAACTAAAAGCCTTTCTACAGTTTGGTAAAGGTAAAAAAGCCTTTCTACAGTCTAGGAGGGAGCAATCCTGCTACACAGAAAATAACTATGGCTATCAGCAACTCTGAAAAGCAAGTTCCTGTTGCAGTGTGAATAAGACTGTATGTAGACTTTGGCTGATAGACAAGACTCATTGGCTTTGAAAATACTATGGAAAAAGCTATGCTTTGCATCTTCCTGGGGTGTAAAATTTGCTTTTGATTGACACTGTGATGGCAAACAATTTAAAGTAGAGAAGCAAAGACAAAAATGTCATCTTCGTGGGCAGATGCTACTATTAGAAGCTCAAAGTGTGACGGAAGTGCTTTTGAAAATGTGTTATTTCCCTGTGTTCTCTTATGCTACTGTAAGCCCAGGAAAAACAATTTTTTAAATTCTTACCCTTGTTTAAAAAAAGTCATGGATGCTGACACTCACTGTAAGCACAAAAACATTGTGAATATGCATTGTGTGGTAGATATACAATGGTGTGCTAACAAAAGATGTGGGGGGCCTGTAACTACAATTACTGTTGCAGTTTAGAATGATGGAACAACTACTTTTTGTGAAATACTATTGTCTGAAAACTTACAAGTGTTTATTGGAAATTCTTTCTAAAACGTCCGATGTTTTTTGTCCTGGAGCTTTGGGCTCAACATCTTTGAGTTACTGGGTAGAATGCATTGTTCTAGCCCCATATCACAAGCACCAAGACATTTTTGTGGCTCCTCAAATTCAGTTAGTGAGTTTGGTATTTGCAGATGATGTGTTAATTTTAAAAAATCATTAGGGAGGCTTTTAAGTAAGCACTGACACCTAGGCCTGAACAAGTTCACGTCTCTTAACCCAGGGAGTTGCCTATATCCTGGGAAAATCAGATTTCACAAATATAATGATGTTATCCTTTACTTACCCTGGAAAGATAAGATGGGAAACTAGCACACCCTATTCAATAATAGATAAGAAACACGTACTCTTTTCTTTTCTGAGAGCTATGTAACCTTTGGGTCAATTTGTGTGTTTAGAGAATTTTTCTTTTTGTACTTTGTGGGAATTTAAAAGATATATATATATATATATATATATATATATATATACACACACACACACACACCAATGAGTTTATATCAAACAAAATGACCTATTTAAAATAGAAAAAAGAGAACTGGTTCCATTCATCTGACCCAGCAGAAGCTGAAAATCCTCGACCCTGTTCTTTCCTACCAACTATCTCACTCCAGTTGAGTTTCTTTCAATTTCCCTGACACTCCTCCTCAAAGGGGGGCTGAAACCTATCAGCCCCAACACACCTTCAAATGTACACCCCAGTTTCTTTCTGGGAGACCTCTTGGGCTATTCACTCCAAGTTACTATCTGATAAGACAGGACTTACATCCAGAAGCCAACTGTCACTCAAACTCCGTCCACTCTGGCCAGCCTTCAGAGTGTCCTAACAAAGGCAGATCTGCCCCCCTTCCCTGGGGCATGCCACTCCCTGGCTCAGTGCATCTACAGCAAGCCTTTCCTGGGCTCTGACGCTCAATGGCCACTTGGCTTTTGCTGATCTCTAGGTGTCAAGATCTTGTCACCTTCTAGTCCAAAGTGTCTGCATCACCACGTCGTTCTCGGCTTCACTTCAGCTACTGATGCCTCCCAGAACCCAGGGAGCATGCAGAATGTGAAAAGTTTAGAAAGGTCGTCATAGAGCTGAATAATCTGATTTCCAAGGACTTTACTTTCTTACTTTCCAGTATTAATTTCTTTGAGGATTTTTGCTATTTTTCTCAAGATCATGTACGGCCAGTGGTGAGACTAATCTGCATTACTCACTTTCCAACAGACTGTAAACGTGAGCAGACATCAAACCTATTGCTTATCAGGGCCAAGGAGAGAAAGAGAGAGAGCTGTAGGTATGCATTTACCCACATACATACACCATCCATGAGAAATTGGTATCCAGAATTCTAGAATTTTCTAAAAATTGACATATAATTGACATATAACATTAGCTACATGCATGTAACATAATGATTTGATATTTGTACATAGTGAAATGATCACCGTAATAAATAAGTCTAGGTAACATCCACCGGCACACATAGTTACAATTTTTTTTATGATGAGAACTTTTAAGATCTACTCTCTTAACAGCCTCAAATATACGATACAATATTACTGACTACAGTCACTATGCTGCACGTTACATCCCTATGACTTATCTAACTGGAAGTTTGTACCTTTTGACCACCTTCACCCATTTCACTCACCCCTCATTCCAGAATTCTAGAATTTAAAGGCCCATTTTGCTTATGCCAAATAATTACTGTATCAGAAAGGTCTAGTTCCTTATTTATTATTATTTTCTAATTAAAAAAATTTTTGGCCATGCCACACAGCTTGCAGCATCTTATCTCCCAGACCAGGGATCGAACCTGGGTCACGGCAATGGAAGTGCTGAGTCCTAAGCACTGGACCTCCAGGGAATTCCCCCTTTATGTATTTTTAAAATGAAAGTTTCAGTTTAAACCATAATATCTTTAGTCATAATCTTACCTTCTTAGAACATTTTACTCTTAGAAAGCCATTCATTTATACATTACAAATTCAAAAATCCCATGAAATTATGTTGTTAGTTATGACGTTTTGGATAGATTTAGGGGAACTTTGTCAAACCAGAGATTGCTTTTCTAATACCATTCTCAAGGTGACTAAATTTATATACAGTTTTATATAGGAACTGTTTACCTCATATAGGGGCAATGTGGGACAGAAGCCAGCTATCTAGTGACTCGGGTATCTATTTGAATCTGTCTAAATTTAATGTAGCGAATTCAAGAAAAGAAATATTAAGTGATTCAGAATCCATTCAGATATTAAAATTCTAAAATAAAAATAAAAACCTTTACTTAAAAGATCTCAAGACATGAAATCTTATCAGTTATAATTTTCCCAGTGTTGTTAGTGGGAGTAATTTAATCATATTTGGAAGCTGAAGTGACTCTTTCAGGCCACTAGGGAGTGAATTTTTTTGTAAACTAGAGTTTTGGTGTGTATCTGATCAAGATTTGTTACTCTGTGAGGGAACCCTCTGAAAAGTATCTGAACAAACTTCATGGATTTATTGGCTCCCCAAATCTGAAACCTTAATGATGATATTTGGAATCAGTCAGACAAAATATTCTCAAAAATAAGTGGACTCTCCTTCCATGGTGAGAATGTTGACCTGGAGTTTTGAGTAAACCACGTGGGACAGTGGTCTGGTTGGAGCGCTTTCCTCTCTCTAAGAATTTGCAGGGTATGACGTGTCCTGAGGAACCAGAGAATAGTAATCAGGCTAATATTTATCAATTGTTGTCATTCTGAAGGTTTTTAAGTGAAAAACTCACTAATCTTACAAAGTGATTTATTATTAAGCCATTACAATTTTGTATTTCATAAATGTATAAGCATGCATACTGAAATTCTTTTTAATAGAAAATTAGTGTCTTTTGTCAACTAAGAAATGCAGAAGGCTGCAAACAAGAAAAGAGTTTATATGGGGTCTAATAATCACAGTTTGGGAGACACAGATTTGGGTAAAACCAGAAGACTGTTCTGCGGAAGAGAAAGTCAGGGGCTTATAGGAGCAAAAGTCGCAAGGTTGGTAGAGTTGTCTGGAAAGAATTATGACTGACCTTGAGTCAAGAAAGGACATATTTGTCCTTAGGGTATAGGCTATCACGAGTTATTTTAGGGTAAGCGTTCAATAAATTTCTGGAACATTGGGCACATGTTCTGGATGCCTGCATTAAGACAATAAGTGGTCAAAGTTCAGATTCCATCCAGGCTGAGATGTGTGTAAGCTACACTCTCTCAATGCCTCCTGGCTCCACTTTGGACAGCTCTCTTAGCAATACCGACTCCACTTTTACTTTCCTTTCACACTTTTTAATCAGAAAATTGATGTCATTTATTATACCCAAGTGTCATTCTATTATTCCTTTCTGAGAAGCCCAGAAGTAACCTAATCAAAGAAAAGAGCATCACATTATAAAACGATACATTTTATGTCTGTTTGATATGAAAGAAACTATGCCGTAAGCAGTAGGAAAAAATAATGCCTTTGTCTTTGAAGCAAAAATTTTAGAAATGATTCCCTTACCCCTAGTAAATTGAAAGATAACATCCCTTGATCAGAAAGAATCACTTCTGGGGGCCACTTTCCCTTTCTTTATCTCAGAGGATTTTTGTGAGGATAAAGTGTGCAAATGTAACACCGTGTTTTCATTTTTTCAAAAAACTTTTACTGAATACTCATTTTATGAAAGCGTCAAATGGCTAGTCTAATTTATATAATATCTAAGCTGTAAAAGCGGTTTACATAACAATGTATTGTGTCTATTTTCTCCCACCTGACATGGTGCCTTTTTAAGTAGTACATACAACCATAGAGAGAAAAAAAGGAGCTAAGGAAGTGCTGACTCTCTTTTTGTCTGTTAACCATGACCCCAGTGTTTTCCATTCCCTTTGCTACCTGTTCCATTCAGTCTTGTCATTAGCCAAGCCCATTAAAAATTCCTGGGAGGAACTTCCCTGGTGGTCCAGTGGTTAAGAATCCGCCTTCCAATGCAGGGGACGCAGGTTCCATCCTGGTCAGTGAACTAAGATCCCACAGGCCGAGGGGCAACTAAGCCCGTGCGCCACAACTACAGAGCCCATGCACTCTGGAGCCCGCGAGCCACAACTGGAGAGAAGCCCTCGAGCCACAACTAGAGAGAAGTCCGCACACCGCAATGAAAGATCCCGTGTGCCGCAACTAAGACCCGAAGCAGCCGAAAAAAAAAAAAACAATTCCTGGGAAATAAAAATAGAATCTGGGTAATACAACAAAGTCTAACCTTTTTTTCTTTTCCTTTGTGCTCAGTTTCACTTGCTCATAGGGTGCTGCGTGCAGATGCTTTGCACCTAGCACTTCAGACCAGAGTTTCTAACAAGAAATGGCTGCGCCCAACACTTCAACTTGGCGGCCTGCGTGCCGAAGTGCTTCGCACGACACTCATTTCAAGATGGTGATGATGTGTGTGCAGAGATACTGCACCTGGCACTTCGATCTGGGGTGCCTCTCCCTAATGGACCAAGGTGGTCAGGAGCCAACATGTCTAAGCTTCCCTGGGCCAGAGGCAAGTCCTCTCTAACCTCCTGTGGGTTATTCTGACTGAGGAGGGACTACCTATCTTAAGCACAGGCTGTTTGCAAACTCAAGGGGGATCCCCAGTTATATCACAGTTCATGCCATTTGGATGCCTCCTATTTTGGATTTTTGAGGAATCCATTAAGAGTTTGGTGCTGGTCCCCAATTTCCCAAACCAGAAATCCTGTATAATACAGCCTAGCCCAATACCTGCTGGGAGATGGAGAAAGCTGGCCCATCAGTAGGTGTCTAAATTACAACACCATTTTATAATTGGGCCTACTATGCCAGAGACAAAATAAATGGATGAAATTGCCCATGTTCAGAGTTTTGTGTCCTTACATCAGAACAAAGGCTTTTAGAAGGGGTGTGGGATCTCCCCCACTGCGGTAATAGTAACACCAGTCCTTGCCGTCCCCTGAGGACTTTCTTGATCTCCTCCCTAACCCTCCTCCTACTGCTCCCTCCCTCCCTCCCTCCTCCCTTTATATACCCCGATTTGGGCCACAGGTCTGAGGCCCCCCCGCTCCATACCAGCCCCCTTCCCCAGAGCCCAGACCAGCAAGTATATGAAATAGGATTAATTACCAGCCAGTGTCCAACAACCTGCCAGGAAAAGCATTCCCCTTGAGGCAGGTCCCCAGTGGAGAAGGGTGCCTCATCCAGGTGCACATCCCATTTACCACTTCTGATCTATGTAACTGGAACAGTCATCATACGGGGTTGAGGGAAGATCCAGAGGGATTCCTGTATCTGATTAGGGGCACCTCTCAGACCCATGACCCCACCTGGGCTGACATGCAGCGCCTCCTCAATGTACCCCTAATAGAGGAAGAAAAGCCACCAAGAGGAAGCTGACAAAGAGAACAGAAACAAGGCAGGTCACCCTGTTTTCAGACCAGGAGATCAAGCGGTTTCAGATTAACGAACCCAAACTGGGACCACCAAGACAATGGAGAAGGGGTGGAGACAGGCTGATCAAAATATGATCCCAAAGGGAATCCAGCAGCTGGAAAGAAACCAGTTGGAATAAGATAAGGGAAGTCAATCGGGAGCCAATAGAAAACCCTTCGGCATTCCTGGAGCACCTCCGGGGATGCCTCTGAATCTATTCTACTGCTGACCCCGAGTCACTGGAAGGGAATGCAATCTTGAGGTCGTATTTCATTTC
This sequence comes from Delphinus delphis, assembly GCF_949987515.2. NCBI lineage: Eukaryota > Metazoa > Chordata > Mammalia > Artiodactyla > Delphinidae > Delphinus > Delphinus delphis. Next base: position 162,294,518 of record NC_082684.1, read on the forward strand.
CTAAAGCATTTCTGACATTAGGCATAAACTTCAGAAACTAGAAGTGGAACCAGATACCACTACCTTTCGCCTGTTGGGTGTTTAATAACCGAGATCTAGAGGAGGAAAGGTCAGGGGATCAAAAGGCCTGGAGGCAAACCCACCTCCGGGCTGTTGTCCTCCAGTTTCAACCGGTCAGCATGGGAATCTGGACTAACTGTCCACGGAGACTCTCAACTCTGCTGAGTGACCCCCGGCCCCCACTGAGGGACAGCAAGCCAAGGGAACTAGGACCCAATCGTTACACCACATGTAAGCAAGAGGGACACTGGAAGGGAGATTGTCCTTGCCACCCCCGAAGGGGGACAGAAACAACAGATCCCGGCCACTACCCTCAAAGGCAGGTGGTCCAAATAGATGAAGAATGGCTGGGCCAGGGACTCCTAAGCAGGCACTTTGATTGACCCCAGAAGAGCCCTGGCTGACACTGGACATAGCGGGAGAGCCTGTCAAATTCTTAGTCTACACTGGTGCCATTACTCCATTCTGAACACCAGATCCTGGCAAACTCGGTCACAAGAGTTGTAAAATTATGCAGCTATCAAGGAAGGCCCAAGAACGGACGTTCACAGAGTCATTAGAATGCAAATTAGACGAATACACACTACTCACCCATTCCTTCCTGTATGTCCCTGAATGCCTTCTACCCCTGATAAGAAGAGATATCACATAAATTGGGGGCTACTATCCACCTAATGGGAGACAAGTTGGAGATTGGCATCCCTTTAGATAAAGGGCACAAATGATAATGTTAATGACTGAGGACAAACCTCCCCAGACAGAATAAGTCGATCTCCCCAGAGTAAATCCTGGGGTCTGGGTCCAGGGATGGGTGTGACAAGCTGGAAGAGCCAGTCCCTTGATAGTCCAACTAAAACCCAGACATACATGGCCCAATAGAAAACAGTACCCTGACCGGAGGCCTTGTTGGACATTGCCCCTGTTATACAGGACCTAATTAAGCAGGGCCTTATTAGACCAGGCCAATCAGCCTGTAATACCCCCATTCTCCCCATAAAGATACCCACTGGGGAATACTGGATGGTACAGGACCTCAGGGCAGTAATGAAGCCACCAGGGATATACATCCAGTGGTCCCTAATCCCTACACCCTGCTGGCCACTCTACCATCCACCAGGACCTGATATTCTGTATTAGATTTAAAAGATGCCTTCCTCCGTATTCCATTAGCTTCAGAAATTTTGCTTTTGAGTGGCAGGACTCAAAAGTGCAACAAAAACAACAATGTGTCTGGACAGTCCTGCCCCAAGGGTGGGACAACTCACGGGAACCTCTCTCTGACCTGAAGCTTCTCTTCTGAAAAGCAACAAAAGTGTGACCAGGGAGATTCAGGTCCCGGCAGAGCACGTTCGCCTACAGGCAGAAAACTGAGATACATGCTCTGTTAGGAAAAATTTGACATGTGACCATTAGGCTCTTGCTAATATTTGGGCCACGGATCTTAAATTGCTTGGGGTCCTTTGTTTCTAAATGGTTAGACATCTCTCTTTTCACTGTTCTCTTTAATTCCATTATAGCCTCCCTGGCCTTCTAGCTGTCTCCAACCTTACTAAGCTCATTCCTGGGACAGGGATTTTGCTTTTTCACTTGCTATTTCTTTTAAGATGAAATAAGATGGCTTGTTCCTTCACTTCATATAAATCTCTGTTTCAATGTCATCAGTTTAGAATGACCCAGCTTGACACCTTTTCCAAAATAGCATCTTCTTTCTCCAACCACTTTCTATCCCTTCAGTCTGCTTGAATTTTCTTCAGAGCACATACCAAATACTAAAATTACTGTAACACACTACCTGGTTACATGTTTGTTGTTTGTCATGTCCACAATCGTATAAGGTCTGGGAGAGCTGTCTGAATCCCCAGCATCTAACACAGAGCCTGGCAGGTAATACTGCCAGGAAATATTTGTTGGATAAGTAAGTGATAATTGTTTCCCTTATAGCATTCATCAAATATTACTTTTCTTCTATAATTTTTCTTTGGCCTGGCATTGTGACCTATTCTCATCTGAAGGCACTGGATCAATCAATTGGTGTGGTCCATTATAACTTTAATATTAAGATTTCTAGGGGAATTCCCTGGTGGTCCAGTGGTTAGGACTCTGGGCTTTCGTTGCCGAGGCCCGTGTTCAATCCCTGGTTGGGGAACTAGAGTCCCACAAGCCCCGCGGCACAGCCAAAATTAAAAAAAAAGAGATTTCTAGAGAATGTACCTGTGATAATTTAGAGTTAATAAGCTGCCAGTTAAGTTCTGCATGCATGAAAATCAGTGCTTCCAATGGCCCAGGGTATAGTAGCTGTTGAAAAGAAATATGAACTTTTTGCAAATTGATAAGAAAATTCTAAAATTCTAATAAAGAACAGTCAAAAAAGAGAGACCAATAGACAATCTGAATAGGCTTATATCTATGAAAGAAATTACATCAATAATTAATAACCCTCCAAAACAGAAAGTACCAGGCCAACATGGGCCCGCTGGCGAATTCTACCAAACATTTAACAAAGCAATCATACCAGTTATCTGCAAACTCTTTCAGAGGATAGAAGTAGAGGCACGACTTTATAACTTATCCCATCAGGTCAGCATTATCCCAATACTACAATTAGAATAATTTCTGGACCCCTAATGTATACCATGGTGACTATAATTAATAATGAGGTATTATATCCTTGAAATTCACTAGGAGAGTAGACCTCAAGTGTTTTTACCAAACACACAAAAAGGTAACTATGTGAGGTGATAGATGTATTAATTGTCTTGATTGTGGTAATCATTTCACAAAGGATATGTGTACCAAATTATCATATTGTACACCTTAAATATATACAATTTTTATTTGTTAATCTTACCTCAATAAAGCTGGGGAAAAATAATTGCCTTTAAGAAATATATTTTCCTGTAAATTTTGTTTTATCTTGTGAGTAATTTTCCTTCTCTTTCAACATTTTCTGCATATCATTTATAATATTAAAATTGGATTTAAATATAAAATGTAAAATTACTTTAGAAGGTGGCACCTTTTAGATATTAGTTTTGATATTATATTCTTTTTCCATGGGTATTTCAAGTGTTTTTCAATGATAAGTTATTCATAACACAACCTTTTAAATATAAATACAACAGTTTATAAAATTCAGAGGTTTTGTTGAGGAGGGAGGGATATGTAATTGATACATGAAATGGACAAAGAGGAAAATTTTAAAATATTGATATTATTTTTAAAGTAGGGTGGTGGTGGGATAGATAAATCAGGAGTTTGGGATTAACAGATACACACTGCTATATATAAAATAGGTAACCAACAAGGAACACTGTATAGCACGGGGAGCTCTACTCAATATGTAGTAATAACCTGCAATGGAAAAGAATCTAAAAAAGAATATATATATATATATATATATATATATATATATATATATATGTATGTATGTATGTATATAAACAAAATCACTTTTCTGTACACCTGAAACTAACACAACATTGTAAATCAACTATATTTCAATAAAAACTAAAAAAAAAAAAAGGTAGGGTGGTGGCTATATTGTGCCTATTTTAGTATTATTCTTTACACTGTATATATAGTACATTTGTATGTATTAAATATTTTATTAAAAAAATTAAAAATATTCTGCCTTTATGTGTGCTATTACACCTGCCTTATACAAGTTCCAAAGATGACAACATGCTCAGGCAGAGGCTCATAAAAATACTTAACTATCAGGAATTTGTCAGTTCCTGAACACAATGAAGTCTAAGGTCTATAGTAATATAGTACCTTAAAGTAATATATAGTAATATAGTAGTATCTATATATATAATATAGATATATATAATATATAGTAATATAGTCCCTTAAAGTCCCATTTAAGAATAACATCCCATCCTTAAAAACTGTAATAAAAATGAGAGTAGTGAATGCTATCACATGGCGGTATTAAAAATGAAGATTTAAGGGACATTAGAAGTGTATTAAAATTTTCTACATGACTGTGAAATATTTTTTAAAAGTTTAAATAAAGTGACCCTCGAGTTTAGCATTGATGTCTGAAGGAGAAATATACTTAAAGAACATGTCAGAACAACAGAAGTCTGAGACATTTTTTTTGTGTGGGAAAAATCCTCATCGCTGTGCAGAAATCTCTAGAAATGTTATACTCTAGGGTTTGGGAAGCAGAGATGAAGAAATAAAAAATAAACTTTCTTTTGGGAGAAACGTGAGGTGAAAACTGATGAAGTAGGACTAGTAATTGCCAAGGTTCAGCTGCATTTTTACCTCACATGCCCACCTGCATTCATATTTGACCAGTTCAGGAGGTAAAATGTGTTTGTCTGTTCATGCCTGGTAGACATTTATCTCCATGACAAACCCACTCAATGATGAAAGGACAAGAATAGTGCAAACAAGCCATTTCCAAATGTAAATCAGCTTTTCTATTTTGCATAAGGCCCTGTCTGACAATTGACTAGATAATTCTGCTAATTATGTTAATAATTATATGTATTGTCAAAACTCCAGAAGTAGCAAAATTAAAACTACCAGATCAATAAAATAGTATTTAGTAAAACTTTATTGTGCATGTAAGAACAGTTTTCAAACTAGGAGCTTTGAAATTCAAAACTGATATGAAGTTCAGGGGCATGGAGTTACAGAATGGCTTATAAAGTGAAAATGAGGAAGTCCATTAAACTGTACAATGATTGGTTATCACAGTAGGGGTCTCCATATGGCAGGAGACTGGTTAAAAGTGATTATCTTATACCATTTTTAGGATGATGATTTAAGTTTCTTTCATGATTATCAGAGGTATTTGCAAGAAATAATCTAAGTTAAGTTTCACTTATGTTGAAATAAACTAGATTTAGTTTTGCTTATATGGCTTTAATGATTTTGTCTGGTGATTGTCAGAGGCGGGAGTTTGGGGAGGGGTGAAATGGGTGAAGGGGCTTAAAAGGTAGAAACTTCCAATTATAAAATAAATGTCATGAGGTTGTAATATACAGCATGGTGACTATAGTTAATATTGTCTTGCATATTTGAAAGTTGCTAAGAAAGTAGATTGTAAAAGTGTCATCATAAAGCAAAAAAATTTTTGTAACTACCTATGGTGATGGACGTTAATTAGATTTATTGTGGTGATAATTTCACAATATATACAAATTTTGAATCATTATGTTGTAAGCCTGAAACGAATACAATGTTATATGTCAATTATATCTCAGTAAAAATTTTAAAAATATAACTTATCTCTCAAAAAATCAGTAAACCTATTGTGATATCTTAAAAAATCAACCAGGTTTACATATATTACAAATTAATTTCAAGTTAATGAATTATAGAAGGACTGATAAAAAATTTTTGAAAATCACCACTTGGTAACCACCACATTAATAATAATTTCAGGGGGGACTTCCCTGGTGGTCCAGCGGTTAGGACCTCTGTGCCATAGCCCTGGAATCAATCCCTGGTGAGGGAACCACGATCCCGCAAGCCATGTGGTGAGGCAAAAAAAAAAAAAAGGAAAAATAATTTCAGGTAATACTCATCAGTGGGTGTTAAAACTAGTGGGTAAAAGTTTAATTAGAAATAGGATTTTACACTGTCTCAAGGTATTCCCTACTCCCCCTCCACTCCCCCATCCCCCCCAAATATTTGTCTGCTCAGAGAATTTCCAAGTCTGATATCTATTTTATATTTAAACGGTATTTAATTACTTACTAATTTATATAACACCATGTTCCACAAATCATAGGAAGCAACTCAATTATGATATTTATATAGTTTTTTATATTGTGTTTTAACCGGTTTCATTCAGTTCTAACAATAAGTCTCTGAGACCAGCATTAACAGCCTATTTTTATAGCTAGAGGAACTGCAGATCACAAAGATTAACGGACCTGCTCAGTTGAGAGGTAGGTATTAACACTGTCTTCTTGTTGGTGGGAAAGTGAAGCTTAGAGCAAAGAAGGAAATTGCTAAAGAAGACATACTTAGTTTGAGGTGTTATTAGGAGGTGGGATTTCAACTCAGATTTACTGACCTTAAAGACTGTCATTGGGCTTCCCCGGTGGCATAGTGGTTGGGAGTCCGCCTGCCAATGCAGGGGACACGGGTTCATGCCCCGGTCTGGGAAGATCCCACATGCCGCGGAGTGGCTGGGCCCATGAGCCGTGGTCGCTGGGCCTGCGCGTCCGGAGCCTGTGCTCCGCGACGGCAGAGGCCACAGCAGTGAGAGGCTCGCGTACCGCAAAAAAAAAAAAAAAAAAAGACTGTCATTAACTGTTGTGGTATATTACCTCCTCAAAATGTTACTTTTCTGATGGTTTTATCCAAAGAAAAGAGTCATTCAGTTGACTCCTATTTCCAAATACCATTTTGTTTTAGAACATGGATGCAATTTAGAATTAATTTCAAATTCTTCTGACAATATGAGACAATCCATTTTTATTTCTAAAAGATTGTCCATCCAGGGAATTCTCCTTCTGTTTTCTCCTATAATTTTTACCTAGTAAATTCTAAGAGAAAGTTAACCTTGGTAGGAAAACATTTGTTGTGTAATCTGTGGAGAAACCTAAGTCAGTGTAGTTGATTTTTAAGAAAGATCAAAATAGTGTGTTAACCTTTCCTGTTCATCTTGTGCCCTCAGGAAATATGTTTTCAACCTGACAAAATAGAATCGATTGCCTGTGACTCAATTTCTTTCACCATTAAAGTGCAATTAGTTTACAATTATATTATAGAAGTTAAAATAAGAATATAAGAGTGACAAGGGAAAATTAACACTGGATCCTATCTCTTTTTAAATCTGGACTTCATTTACTTGTGAGGATAAGCCCAAGGTTGCTTTGGGAGACATGTTCTGAGAGCTCTTTACCATGCATATAGATTAAGTAAATACTTTAATGAACTGTCTGCTCTTTGCTGAATACTAAAAAGCTATAAAATATTACTCTTCTGATGGCTGTCTGTCCTGGTTGCAGGATTTTGAGACTCCAGGGATCAGGTATGAACCTGGTACCATGCAGGTCAGTTTGTCTCCTCCAGGGGTCGCTGGAACCTAGCCTCTCTATACAGTTCTTTCTATGTCTGGGGGTGGGATTGGTGGTCCTTGAGACGTTATACAAACTGCCATGTACCTTCCGTGTTCCAACTGATGTCAGGGATGTCACACTCCTGAAGTGCTTACCTAAGGAGCCCCGTAAGAACCTGAAGCCTGGAGCTTGTGCCAGTCAAGCATTTCTCCACAGCTCAGCTGCCCATGTTATTTATGCAAGAGGCCTCCACGTGGTTACCTGAGACCAGCCGCCCAGATGGCTTGACTTCTCTCTCCTGCAGTAGGTGATGATGGCTTTTTGTTTTCGCATTCTCATTGTGCTGTGGGAACTCCTTTTAGGATGTAAAACTGATCCCCCGCCACCAGCGTGTGTCCTTGAACCATTCTGATGATCCCTAGATGTGGTTGAGAACCTTCTATCTTGCATCAACCCCTCTTCCCTGAAATCTGGTCCTTTTTTTCCTTATATTTCTGGCCAACCACCTCCCTAGGATTCTGTCACCAGATGAGACATAGGTCTTCAAAGCTTTTACAACACATAGGTGACAAGCTTTGCACTTACTAATGTATAACATAGACTTCTATAAGTAGGTTGTGGAGAATTAAATTGGGAATTTCTATAATAATTAGAGAAAATTAAAAATTAATTATAAAAAACAAAGCATTAAATAATTAAAAATTGGAAATGAACAAAAAATATAGCAGTTAAACTTAAGGGTGACATACAAACTTCCAGTTATAAGATAAATAAGTCCTGAGGAGGTAGTGTACAGCACGGTGACTCTAGCTAAAAATACTGTATTACATATTTGAAAGCTGCTAAGAGAGTAGATCTTAAAATTTCTCATTACAGGTAAAAAAAAATTGGAACTATATATATGGTGATGGATGTTAACCAGACTTATTGCAGTGATCATTTCATAATATACACAAATATTGAATCATTATGTGATACACCTGAAATTAATGTTATATGTCAAATGTAACTCAAAAAAAATAAACTTAAGGGTGACAAAGATAGCATTCAATAAGCATTTCTTTAAAACCAAGTAGTTTAGGTTTATGCCTAGGTACGTCGAAACTCTGAATGGCTCACATATAATATTGTCTTGAACTAAGAATGCATTAATAGCACGCAACTTTGGCCTAATGATTGGGAAATGGATACACACTGTGAGAGCCCAGGTATCAATAAGACCTTCATGAACTTTTGAAGAAGTGTTGTGCTCAGTATTGACTTTGCTTTTGGAATCTAGGGTACAGCTGAATTGCTTAGTGCCAGTGGCTGACTGTCTCATCTGGTGTAACCTGTCTCACAATCTTTGTTAGCCCAACAGATATTTCAATCTCACACATTCGCACCAGATATCTACTCTCTTCTCTTCTTTCTACTGTTTCCTTGAAGAGAAGGGATAGTTCAACAAAATGAGAAATTGAAAACAAAACAGCAAACTTTACTTTCTAAAACAGCCATGTAGAACTAAGGTTACAGTTTCATATGAGATAACTTGTCCATATACCAAACTTTGGAACCCTTGTTATATACCCATAAATGGCCTAATTTAGCATTGAAAAATAATGGTTTTTATCTATTCCTCAGTAGAAGGACATGTGAGTTGTTTCCAGTTTTTGGTGATTATGAATAAAGCTGCTATAAACATTTTTATACTGCTTTTAATGTGAATCTAAGTTTTTGTTTCACTTGGATAAATATTGCTGGGTTGTACAGTAAATGTGTATTTGAGCTTAATGGAACTGCCACACTGTTTTCTAAATTGGGTGGGTGTAAATTTTGTATTCCCACTAGGAACTGAGGAGAGTTACATTTGTTCTGCATATTTCTGATCACTTGTTATTGTTAATTTAAAAAATCATAGCCGTTCTATAGGTGTTTAGTGGTATTTCATTATGGTTTTAATTTTCATTTGCCTGATAACTAATGATGTTGAGAATCTTTTCATGTGCTTATTGCCAACCATATATCTTATGTGGTGCAGTAGTTGTTCAAGTCTTTTGCCCATTAATTTTAAAATATTATTGTGTTTTACGAGCCCTTTATATATTCTGCATACAAGTCCTTTGTCAGATATGTTATTTGCAAATATTTCTTCTTACTCCATGCCTTGTCTTTTAAATATCTTAAAAGTGTCTTTCAAGGAGTGGAAGTTCTTTTTTATGTGGTTATAAGTTTTTTAATTGAGGTGCAATTGACATGCAGTATTATATTAGTTTCATGTGTACAATGTGGTGATTCGACATTTATATACATTGTGAAATGATCACCACAGTAAGTCTAGATACCATCTGTCACTATAGAAAGTTAAAACAATATTATTTACTGTGTTCTCCATGCTGTACATTACATCCTGGCTTATCTATCTTAAAACTGGAAGTTTGTACCTCTTGATCCCCTTAGATAGTAGAAGTTCTTAATTTTGAAGTCTAATTCATCAATTTTTTTCCTTTATGAACTGGAATTTTGGTTTCACATATAATGGAGTATAATTCAACAATAAAGGAAACAAACTAACTGATATACATAAAAATGTGGCTGAATCTCCTATACATTAAATTAAGTGAAAGAAGTCAAATTCGAAAGGCTACATACTGTTTGATTCCATTTACTTGATGTTTTGAGAAAGACAAAACTCAAAAGACAAAAAATAGATTAGTAGTTACCAGGGGCTGGGGGTGCAGGGAGAATTCACTACAAAGAGGGAAGGGGAATTTGGGGGTGGTGGTAATGGAACTGTTCTGTATCTGACTGTGGTGCAAATTGCGTAACTATATGTGCTTGTCAAAACTCATAGAGCTGTTCACTAAAAAGGGTGATTTTACTGTGTGTAGATTATGCCTTAATTATTTAAAAAGCAATAGTTTTACTTAGTTGTCCCCTTACTGCAACTCACTTCCTTTAGAAGCCTTCATTATAACAATGGTCAAAAAGTGGAAACAACATAAGTGTCTATCAATGCATAAAAAATATATGGTATATCTATGCAACTGAATATTACTCAGACATAAAAAAGAATGAACCACTGACTCACAATACAACATGGATCAACCTCAAAATCATTATGGTAAGTTAAAGCATCCAGATACGAAAATACGTGTTGTATGATTCCATTCATGTAAAAAAGAATAGAAAATGCTATATTAGAAAAAATATTTATCAGTAGTTATCAGGTGCTACTGGTGGAGGGTGGGATATACTGCAAAAGGGCTTGAGGAAACTTCTGGGGTGATAGAAATGTTCTGTAGTTTGGTTGTGGCAGTCGTTTTACAGTTGTGCTAATCTATAAAAACCCACTGAGTTGGGTTTTTATTAAATGTATACAGTTCATTTTAAATACATTCTACATCAATAAATGTGATTAATTTTTTAAATTGGGTTTCAAATTCTAACAGCTAATTTTTCTTAGCAGACAGATCTTCCTCGACTTATGATGGGGTTACAACCTGAGAAGCCCATGATAAGTTGAAAATATCCTAAATTGAAGTTCATTTAATACGCCTAATTTACCAAACATCATAGTTTAACCTAGCATCCCTTAATCATGTTCAAACACTTACATTAGCCAAGAGTTGGGCAAAATCATCTAACACAAAACTTACTGAATATCTCATGTAATTTACTGAAAACTCGACTGAAAGTGAAAAAAAGAATGATTGCACAGGTACAGAATGGTTGTCAGTGTATTGCTTGTTCACCCTTGTGACCTCATGACTGGGAGTTGCTGCTCACTGCCACTGCCCAGCATCACAAGGGAGGGTCGTATCACATATCGCTAGCCCAGGGAAAGATTAAAATTCAAAGTATGGTTTCTACTGAATGTGGATTACTTTCACACCATTGTAAAGTCAAAGAATCATAAATCAAATCATCATCAATTGGGAACTCTCTATACATGTAATTCTACTGTCTTTTGGGTTCCATTGTCATAGATGATAATCAGCTGCCAATGTAATTATTAGTAATTATGATTCTCTTTAGGGTAATCTGTCTTTTCTTCCCCCTCTGGTTGTATTAAAGGCTCCCTTTTTCTCTTTGATTTTTGGTAGTTTCACTGTGATGCGGATTTCTCTTTATTCTGCTTGAGAGTTGTGAGGCTTTTTGATTCTGTGGTGAGGGGTCTTCCATAAATTTTAGAAAGCTGAAGTCATTATTTCTTCATATATTGTCTTTACTTCATTCTCTTTCTCCTCTCCTTCTATTGAACTCTTTTATTTGGGCATTACTTTTTATTCCTGCACCTTTAAAACCACGGAAACCAAAGCTTAAAATTCCTAAGCTCAGAAATAGGCTTCCTTCAAGGAATAACCTGTTTTAAATTCTTAGTACCTAGCTGGGTTTCTGCCCTCACTTAATTTTTGGCATCTGAATATTCCTTACTTTCCTGCTGGACTTAGGCATGTGTAAAGATTTTAAAATATATTTTACTTATCATTTTAACTTGTTTTGAATTAGATGATCAATTATGGAACCCAGTCTCTACTGTCAGAAGATGGAACTGCATGGTACAGATGATGCCATTGGAAAAATTTATCATGATATATCCATTAATATTTAAATTCTTGTTTAACAGTTATCCCTTAATCACTACATAGCTCAGGGTCTAAAGATGTTTTCACAAGCTGAAAGAGACTTTATAAACACAAAACACATCAGAAAATCATGAAGAAATTTTGCTTTAGTGGTATTGAATAATCTGAGGCCTGCTTCCAATGAGATTGCAATAAAACCAAAGAAGTAAATTGAACAAGAGCTTATAGCGCAAAGGGTGCACTGTTTCTTAACAGTTCCCATTAGAAATTGTATCTATATTTCAAAATGATCTCAAAATTACACGAAGCAAAATTTGGTAGCTGTGAAGAAGATCTTTTGAGACAGGGCAATATTAAAAGAAAAAGGAACAATTCATTTCTTTTCTCTAGGTTGGTGAAATAATATTTCAGAAATGACAGAACTTATTGATAGAAAGTTTTAACTTTATTATTATTCAACTATGCCAATTTAAACCTGTATTCAATAGAGAAGTTATTCTCAGTATTTTGGAATTTTATACCTAGTCATTTCATAGTCACTTTACTTTATTTTATAGAACCTTTGAATTTCAGATATTGTGGTGGTGTTAATCAAGTTTGGGCTTCAGTATTCCTAATGTGCATTGGCCACCATGCTATCTTCTGCTTATATAAGACAATTTTAGCTGTTTCCCAAATCTCCCAGGGGAATAACTGTACTTATAGGTTGTCAAATTGATCACGCACACACATACATACATAAACATATATATCAATGAAATAATGCATTGTTGATTTTTAGCTCTGAAAGATTTATTTAAGCATTTTAATGAACTTATTTAGATGTCTGTGTTATTTTGTTACTGTTATCAATGTCCTAAATATGTTTGTTTGATATATTTTAATAAAGAAGGAGATTTTGAAATTATACCTTATTATGTATCATTCTGGAGGAGATTCTTACTTTTTTTGAATAAAACTTTTCTAAGTTGTCACTTCTTGCAATGCACATTAAAGTCTGTTAGTTGTGCATTTATATTTCAGATGCATGATAATTTTATATAAGGCTCTATTTCTGAAAAAAAAGTATTATTTTAATAAGCATTCGTTTATATCTCTAAACAGAAGATAGTATGGAAGACTGAGAGCAGTATTTGATATCATAGAAGGAGGGTAAATTTTGAGATCTGAGTCAAGCTCTGCTGTTCACCAGATATGTAGCCCCAGAAAAACATTGCATCTCTACAAATTTCAAATAGCTCAAATGTAAAATGAGTTGAATATTACCCAGGGTTGTTATTTATATTGATTAAGTAAAATATGTGTGATGACTGCAACACAGGTACTCAAAAAATTAGCTTTTCTATTTTTGGGTCAATTCTGCTCATTAGCTCAAGTTTATTTAATTTGTGGGGCAAGAACTAATGGAGTCTACAACTTATGCTTAAAGCTGTGAAAAAGACTTTATGGTTAGAGCCTTAGTGGCGGTTTTCTAGAGGTTCATGGTAGGAATGGTAATTTGAGTATCTCTCTCCATTCCATTTACTCTCATTGTGTGACAATCAAGGACCAGTTGTGAACAATGAGGAACGCATCCACCTTAGCTGAGAGGAGGCACTCTATCACTTTTTTGTCAGAGAAAGTTTTTAGATGAAGGAATGCATCTATTTTTGTATTTTGAAAACCTCTGCCCCTGCAAGATGTCATGTTAGGCACTTACACAATTATGTTAAAATGACAGTTCTTATCTCCAAGAAATTTGGAGACACACAATTGGGACAGATGTTAAACTGAAGGATTCTCAAGAACTTATTATTTTTAGTATTTCTTAAGCCCCACTGAGATAAATGATTTCTATGGAGGATTGTTTGAAGCAACTCATTCTCCTCTGTGAACCGAGCCAGAGCATCAAAGAGCTATGGAGTGGTCCATATTATTTTGGTTTCCTTACAAAATTCCTTTTAAATTTCTCTTGCATATGCCCTCCCATAAATTACATTATAGGATGCATATATTTTTTCATTTATTGTAAGCAGTTGGGAAAGCAGCTAAAGATATCATCTACTGCATCACTGAGTGGCCCTTGTAAGGAAGATCCAAGGCACATATAAGGAATTATAGACTTATTATTCCTTTGTTGGCCATCAGGAAGTTCTAGAATTAATATGTGGCCCAATTTTTATAACTTTAGAACCTATAACATCCATAACTATATACTAATGCTTAGTCTTATAGTTCAGGTTTATCTTATAGTTTTCTGACCTTGTTTTATATTCACTTGTTTATATTGGGTTGGCCAGAAAGTTCAACTGGTTAATGAATATGTTTTTCAATAAAGTTCCTGGTGAAAATGAAAAATGTGTCTTTTATTTTTATTTAAAACCGAATGAAATTTTTGGCCAACCCAATATTTTATTGTATTAAATTAAGCTGTCAGTTTGTCAGGACTTGTCAGTGCTTCATATCCTTTGTGCCTTGGTATATATGTAAGTAGATAATTCCTCTAAATAATATTTCTCTTATTATCAACTTTCTGGAAATGCTAGTTCACTTTTGTATTAATTCCCTAGGAATATTTTAGTTTAAAATTCAGTGTTGTATTTTCAACATATTGAGGAGAATTAAGGAGAAAGAAAATGGGACGTGTGCAAAGATTAGAAAGCTTAATAATGGTAGTTATCACAGAAGACAGAGCTATGCATGAAATAATTACTCACTCACGTAAAATTCAAACTATTCTTTATATAATAGTTTCAAATAGCCAGGCTTTTAAGAAAAAAACAGCCTTTTTTCCAAAATAAAAATACTATACATCACAAAAAAGACTGTTTATGAGGTTATACATCATAATGCTTAAAACTGGGTACTTTGTGCATTCTCAAGCTTCTCTCCCCACCAGAAAGTAACCCCTCCTACCATTTAGATAATAAAAATATGTCTTGCTGCTGGGGATTGGTTAACGTACCATTTAATTTAAGGATAGCTTTTTAGGTGAATTTCATTTTATCAATTCCCTTAGCATAATTCTGGACTCTTGTGTCCCTCATGCCATTCTTTCATCTTTCCCATTGCTTGAAGCAAATTTATAGTTATTATTTAGAGTTATCCAAAATTTATTAATATTTATTCATTTTTATTGTGTATCAGGTACTGTGCTAAACAGTAAAAAGATGACAAAAATATTCTTAAGTGATGCAGTTAATTACTCTGCCATCTTTGAAACACGTTGTTTTTCATTCTGTCCTGGATCCCTCCTACCTCACTCTCTTTCTTTTCCAATTTACTCCCTGGTATTTCTTATTTCCCTGAGGTTTGAAACTGGAATGTCCCAGAGCTCTGTCCTTAGCCCTTTTCTCCATCTACACAAACAAACTTGGAGATCTATATGGTCTTGTGGTTTAAATATCATATAATAATAATATTGTTATCTTGTGGTTTAAATATGTGCCATATATTATGTGGTTTAAACATCTCAGCCCAGACTTTGCCCCTAAACTTCAGTCTTATGTGTCTAACTGTCTAGATGACATTTGTACTTGGATCTCAAACTTTACATTTCCTCAACTGAGCTCTTGATTCTCCCCACAGCCTGGTCCTTTCTGTCTTCTCCAGCTCAGAGAGATGTAACTCCACCCTTTAGTTAGTTGCTCAGGCCAAAAATCTTGGGAGTCATCTTTGACTAGTGTTTTAAGCTCCCATCCCCAATACAACCTCTCAGTATTGTATGAGCCAATGGGGTTCATTTTCAAGATATATTAAGGTTCTGACTGCTTCTATCACTGTTACCACTCGATCCAAGCCATCATCATATTTTACTTGGATTATTGCAATAGCCTCCTGTGTTAGTCATGGCATTAACTGCTGTTAACAACTCCCAAATCTCAGTGGCTTAGTGCAACAAATGTTGATTACTTGCTCACATGACAGTGAGTGGGTGAAGGGGTGCTGACCTGCATGGCCATTCAGGGACCCAGGATTTCTCCATCTTTCTCTAGGACATGAAATTCTCCACTGGATTCTCTGCACATGGCAGAGAATGTGGACAATGTGTGAGTTTTCTTGCCAGGCCTGGATGCTGCATCCATCACTTCTGACTGCTTCCTATGGCTGGAAGTCAGTCACATGGTCTTATCTAACTGCAAGAGAAGCTAAGAAATTGCCTTGAATGTGAATACAGGGAGGAAATAAAATTATTTGGTGAACACACAGCAGTCACAGTGAGCTCGTTAAAATGTAAGAATCAAATTGATTTATTGCTGTAAATTTTCCAATGGCTTAACTTCTCACTCGGAAAAACAGCTGACTCTGTACAATGGGTTAAGGGGTCCTACATGATCTGGCTACCATTACCTCTTTCACTTTATTTCTATTACTCTTTATTTTCACTCCTGTCCAGTCTCTCTGACTTCTTTGATCTACCTCAGGGCTTTCGTACTTGCTATTTCTTCTGCCTCCAGTAAGCTTCCTCTAAATATCTGCATGGCATTCTGCCTTATCATCTTTGTGTCTTGGTTCACATATTGCTTTCTCAGGGAGTCCGTTCCTGCTCACCCAAATTAAAATTGCAACCATCAACACCAGTACTCCTTACCTTGCTTCTTTGCTTAATTTTCTTTTCATAGCTCTTACCACTTTCTATTGTTCTATTTATTTTGTTTCTTATCTCTCTCTTGAGACTACAATATAAGCTCCATTAGGGTAGGGATCTCGCTTGTTGTGTTCACTGCTATAACCTCATCTCCAGGAGTAGTGCCTGGCATTTAGTAGGTTCTGAACAATAATTATAATAAATATAATTATGTTAAAAATAATTATGATGATAATAATAATGGTTTGTTGAATGAATGAATTCTCCATTTCCAAGCACTTTAAAATCAAGCTAGGAAGACAGACAGATAACTATATTATCTCACTACAAGACACAGATACCAAGAGTTATGAAAACAAAGAAAACTGATTTATTCTGCCTGGAAGTCTGGAGGCTTCACAATGAGGACAATGTTAGACCTGGGTATTGAAGAATGAATAGGTGTTTTCAGGTTTTAAGGGGCATTCTAGGAAAAAAAATAGCACAAACAAAGGCTTGGAAGCAGGAGTATTGTGACACTTGGAAACAACTGAGGAATCGGAGGGGTCTGGAGTTGGATATGCGTGTGTGTATTTAAAACAGGGATATTAGACTAAAATGTTAGGTTTGTCTAAAAGTGTTTAGTACTGTAACACATTTGGATTTTACTCTGTTGGCAGGGGAGAAACTTGGCAGTCTTTAGTAGAAGTATGATGAATCCAGGTGTGCATGTACGAAGGATAAACTTGGTGAACTGTGTAGAAGACTGAGGGTAAGTGGCAGGGAACTTAGTGAGAGGCTGTTCATGACCGAGCAGATGAATAGCTGATCTAAAACATTCATCAAGGGCTCATATGGACAAATCTACTCAGTCACAAGGATAGCATCTCAATTGTTTGCCTATCTCTAAATGGCAAGGGAGAGAGGTCTGCGTAAATGTGGTTAACCCTTTAGACCAGAGAGATTGTTAGGAACATTGGCTTTGTTAAACCTAAGCATTCTATACCTCCATCAATGTGAAAACTGCTTCTAATGTTTTTCATGGCCATTACAGCAAGGGTTTCAAAGCCTGAATCTCAAGCATCTTCTTGTGAATGTATTTTGTGAGCGAGAGCAGATGTGGGCATTTACATTACTAAATGTTGACAAGTTATTTGGTTTTGACTTTGATCCTTGATTCATCAGGCCTACTTGGCCTCTCTCAAGTGAACACCATGACCTGTGAATGATTCTACACTGATTTTATTCCATGCAATAATTTAAAAATTATTATTGAATGCCCACAACATTCACTTTATAAAGTACTACAAGGCATAAAAATACGACTAATACTGAGAGAAAAGCATTCGAGTCACAGAGCCTGTTTATCATTGCCTCAGCCCCATTACAAGCATCCCCATAATAAAGTGCTAGTAAAAACTTGTGGGCCTTGCAAATAATACTTGTAATAGGATTGCTTCTCCGGCAGTAAAGCATCTGTGCTTATTTTAACTTTTTTTTTTTTTTTTTTTTGCCATGCTGTGTGGCATGTGGGATCTTAGTTTCCCAACCAGGGAATGAACCTGCACCCCCTGCAGTGGAAACGTGGAGTCTTAACCACTGGACCTCCAGGGAAGTCTTATATTAACTTTCTAAATCTGAGCTGAATCATTTCCAAAAGATAATCTTTTTGTTTTTGTTGACTCTGAATGCTCTAAAATTTAGCAAGTGAAGTTGGATATAATAAGTTGTGTGTGTGTACTTATGTCCTGGCTAAGGCCCAGGACTGATAAGAAGCTAGGCTGCAACTAAGTGAGTACTAAGACCAAGATCATCCATGAGTTTTTAACTGACATAATAAATCTGGAAACAACCTTGTTTTGTTTTATAATGATAGATGCTATTTCTTAGTAATGATTTTTCTCTATTCAACATATGTATACATTAATAGTGAAGAAATGTAAAAACCCAGGCTTACTAGGAAACTGCATATATGAAAAATCCTCTAAAGTAAACATCATGATGAATGTTTCAAGTCCTAGCACTTGGAAAATTGGTGATCTAAAGCATCTGAGCCTGAATTGTAATCCCTCTGTGAGTTCATTTCACACTGAGTGGTAGAACTCAATAAAATATACTTGACTAAATTCTGGACGCTGATGGTATTTCATTTTTGTGGGTGTTTTTAGCTTCACTGGACTTAGCCTTGTTCTAGGAGTGTAAATAAGTCTTCTCATATCCTTTTCATTCTTTATATTTCAGCTGCAGCATCCCTTCTCAGCTTCAGTGTCAGCTTCTCATTCTTCCTCCATCTTTCCCAGCACAGGCTAGGTACTCTGAACTAAGACATTTCTTTTGGAATCCTGAACTTAGCTCTTTTCATCATTGCATAATACATGGCTGCAGATATTTCTCTTTTAGATTCATTTTCCTATAATCATTAAATTGAAAAGGCTCTGTATCCTATTGGGTACTTACTGTTGGTTTTATTTGGAAGAAAGCAATATGGTTCTAAAAAGTTAAGCAAAACATGTTTTCAGTTGTTATAAGTGTTCTGAAGAAATAGGAGGGTAGAGGAGACATATCTGCATTATTTTAGTCTAAACAGATAAAAAACGCTCTCCATAGAAAAGTGAACTTGCTTATTCATTTCCTTGCTCATTTGAGGAAAATGCTACAGTTTTATATTTTGCTTTGGGAGGACTTTTGATACTTCCAACGAAATAAGTGGTCATTGGTGTGAGTAGATGATCATTGAGGAGGCTGCTAAATCCCAGTGGGGACGACCCAAGAATCAGCCTGTTTTTTTTTTAATTTCAGATATGTGGAGGTATAACTGACACATAAAATTTTAAGATATTTAAAGTGGTGATTTGATACATGTATACATTGTGAAAGAATTCCCCTATTGAGTTAATGAACACATCCATCATCTTATATATTTCTCTCTCTCGGTGAGAACGTTTAAGTTCTATTTTCTCAGGAGATTTTGATTATACAATACAGTATTATCAACTATTGTCATCATGTTTTATATTAGATCCTCAGATCTTATCCATCTTATAGCTGAAAGTTCATACCCTTTTACCAATCTGTCCCTATTTCCCACCCCCTCTCCCCACCCAGTCCCTGGCAAATACTTTCCTATTCTGTTTCTATGAGTATGACAATTTTTAAGGCTGTTATGTCGAATGAAGAAGGTTGAAGCAAATGAACTGAAAGAGCTCTTTAAAAAACCAAGTGATTCTGTAGACTAAGTCTTCCCCAGTAGTATTTCAATATCTAACTCTGGCCAAAAAATGTTTTGGTAGAATTTATCAGTATCAGATTTCCATTATCCATAGCTCATCCCAAGTGTTCTAGTCATGAACTGCTATATTAGAACCGTGCCTGGTGTGTTGTAGTGCTCAATAAAATGTTCATTGAATGAATAATTTTGGAAGTGACATTTATTACTTACTGTAAGCTAGGCATCATTCTAAGCATGGGAAATACGGTGGTATATAGCAGTACATGAATAAAACAGTTGGAGTACAGTGGGAATTCTTGTACTTTCCCCAGTGGAATTCATAAGCCATTAAACCATAGTCATCTCCCCCAAAGTGGATGTACTGGACTCTGACACTCCTCACAAATGTGACATTTTAGAGTGCCTACACTGAGATTATTTTCAGTCAGTGTGGTTTGTAAATTTTTATGGAAACAATCCAACTTAGTCCCTGGCATACTAAGGTACTTAAAGCAAATGAGATCTTTATTTTGTGTCTTAGGTGCTTGTCAGAGAGTCTGGTCTGGATTATACTATTCTTTTCTCTCAAAAGACAGATGAAGACACTTCATGTCTGAGAGTCATCATCTAAGGTTCTTCTCAACTAGTATTTCCACAGGTGGGTTGAGGGTATGCAGAGATACCAAGTCCTTGGTCTCCTGCAGTTGTAGATAGGCTTGTTCAAGGCCATTTGGAGCAACACATGTGGGTCTGAAAAAGTCTCCAACAATCTGGTCCAAGGGATAAGTGTATCATGAATTTTCTGGATTTTCTAATGTAATACCACCAGAAAGTTCGATTGATGCTTTAGATGACATTAATTTTCTGTAGAAATTCCCACAAAAAATTACAAAATATGTCCTAAGGTTTTTTTTTTAGAAGATTGTTATTAAAAAAAAAGCCACATGGACTAAATATTTAGCAATATTCATTATGTTGTTAAATATTCTTAATGAAGTTACTGGCAGGAGACTTTCTCTCTCCTGAAAATAAGAAACAAATTGGTAGCACTCATTTTCTTTCTTTTCCATTTCATGAATAATTTTATTATTTTTTGTGGGAAGCCAAATGTTAAGTTTTGTGCTTAACTGATGTATATCAAGAATTTAAAACTGATGTATATCAAGAATTTTAAAATATATTTTCTTCAAATGGCTAGCATTTTTTTTTTTTTTTTTTTGTGGTACGCGGGCTTCTCACTATTGTGGTCTCCCCCGTTGCGGAGCACAGGCTCCGGACGCGCAGGCTCAGCGGCCATGGCTCACGGGTCCAGCCGCTCCGCGGCATGTGGGATCTTCCCGGACCGGGGCACAAACCCGTGTCCCCTGCATCGGCAGGCGGACTCTCAACCACTGAGCCACCAGAGAAGCCCTGGCTAGCATTTTTATAACGGGAGTGTACCCTAAAGATTCCTCAAAAAATATGCTTTAAAGATTGCCATGGAAATGATAGGATTGAGAAAAATACCTATTTAGCTTTTTTTCCCCCTTGGACCTTATAATGAAGCTACAAAACTCTGATATTTGCCAAGGGATAATATAAGAATGGATCTTTTCACATCTTTGAAAATATAAAGGCTGCTTGAAATATTTTCTATCCAAAAGCCTTCTCGACTCCACATTTCCTACCAGGTCTTGTCCAATTTCTCTATGCCCTTCACGAGCAAACTTCTTTAAAATGGCAACGAGCACTTTCTGTTTTCTCATTCTCTACAAAACCCCCTCCAGCAGGGCCTTCTTCCTACATCATCCTACAGCTGTTTCTTATCCATGTCCTCCATGTTCCTAAATCCAGGGGTCAACTCGCAGTCCTCACCTTACTGATGCAGCAGCAGCATTTGACATCATCTGTTGCCCCTTCCTCTTTGAAACTGTGTCTGCCCTTGGTCACCAGAATATCATTCCCTTTTTATTTGTACCTACCTTACTGGACTACTGCTTCTCTGTTGTCTTTGTTGGATCCTACTCAGCTCTAAGACCTCAAATACTGGAATCTCTCAGGGTATCGTTGTTGGATCTTTCCTCTTCTCTGTCTATATTCACTTAACTGACTTATCTCATCTTGACCCAGAGATCTGACTCTCAAATGTTATGTTTTTCCCTTAAGCCCCATATTTCAAATTATCATAAAATCTTGTCAGCTCTACTTTCAAAATATATTCTAATTTTGAGCTATCAATTAAACAATTTTAGTCCAAGCCTCTATCATCTCTCACCTGGACTGTTGCATCAGGTTTGTAATGTGTCTTCCAGCTTCTCCTCCTGCTCTGTGCTCATCCACCCCAGTAACAGCTTACAAATGAACTACCAAGTGCTTACCATGGCAAGTAACATTCTCTATGAAATGGTCTTCACCTGCTTCTCTATCTGCATCTCTGGCCAATCTTGGCCTCACTCACTCGCCTTCAGCCACTTTTGCGGCCCTGCGGCATCTCAATCATGCTAAGTGCCCTCGGCCTTGGCACACAGGGACGCTTCCGCCAGAAGCATTTATGCGCTCGCCTCATAGCTCACTCTCACTTCATTCAGGTTTTCTATATATAATGACACCTGATCCAAGAGTCCTTCCCTGAACCTTTATCAAACGTATGAGCCCTGCCAGCATTTTAACTACTATCTGTCCTCTTACCTGCCTTTATTTTCCTTAGAGTACCTATCAACATTAATTACCTATTGATTCAGTTGATTGATCATTGCCTTTCTCCAGTAGAATGTAGGCTCCCTAAAAGTAGGGTTTACCGCTCCCCTCGCCTTATTTTGCATTTATAGTCTCAGTGTTAGAAGAGTACCTGACCTGCAGCAGGTGCTCAATGAATTTTTTTTTCAATGAACGAAGAAATAGTAGATGGTTTTCAGTGTATTGGTATGGAAGTATTTGATTTTATTTAAAATGTATAAAATGCTCGTTGTGGCTCTACAATTAATCAACTCTGACTCTTTACCTCTTTGCTCCTTTACTGAGCTCATACAGGGTAATGGACGATTCATTCTAAATGGGCTTTGCTAGAAGACTCTCTTCCTGCTTGGAGTTCTACTGGAAAATTGATCCACCGCTATCGAGAAACATGATTTTTGTGAAATTTCCTCTGCAACACCACTGAAGATCTCTCCCACTCCAACAGTGATAGATCAGGGATTGAACAAGATCAGCACCCTTTGGTCACTTCTTCACAAGAGCAGGATTTATTTTCAACTCCATCTAATTATTTTCTGGAACCTTCTTTTGTAGAATCATTACTGTGTTATTTTATGGGAAGATGCTGGGGGTAAACTGCTCTAAAGCAAGGATATATTGAAAATGTTTCCTCTGTGGCCAGATTGCCCAAATTTGACTTTGGAGTCAATATTTTTATTGGATATTTAGTGCTTATTAAAATCACTTGCAGCCAAAATAAAATGTCAATGAGAGGCATACATTATACTGCTAGAAATTCAAGATTTCATAGGATTTTTGTGATGTATGGTATGATATGACAGAAATTAAATTGAATATGCCATTTCAAATAAATCCTGAGGATGGAAAAATATAGATAATTTTTAATATTTGCTAAAAATATATTATTCTCTAGCAGTGAATGCCACAGTCAAAATACATAACTAATTTTAAGCTAGACCCCAAACGAGTAAATACATATAAAATTTCAAATGGTGGTATGCACAGTAAAAAACAAACAAATAAAAACTAAAAGAACACTGTAAGCAGACCTGTTTTATATAAGGTGGTCATAGACAATCTTCCAAGTCTGAGATATTAGGATCAAGACCTGAAGGGGAGGAGGGAACAGCCTGCAGGTCTGTGGAAGAAGAACTTGCAGGTGAAATAATAGCAAGTGCCAAGGTGCAGAGGTGGAGACATTCTGGGTATTGTCCAGGGAAGCAATGAAGCAGATGTGTTAGGGAAGAGTGAATGGGGTCAGGAGTGGTGTTAGATGAGTTAAGGAGGGTGGTGGGGGTGTAGGTGGTGTAGGACTTTTAGACCACTCTTACTTAGTGTGAGATTAGAATCCAAGACAGGGTTTCCACTGGAGGAGAAATGGGGTCAGGTTTCCTTTAAGGGAATGACTCTGCAGTGAGGAAAACTGACTGTACAAAGAGACAATATAAAATGAGAAGGAAAAAAAGGAAAACCAGTTAGCAATCTCTGTACAAAAGAGAGGCAACTTTAGCTTGGAGACAGTAGAGGTGGTCAGATTCAGGATCTATTTAGAAGCTGATAGGTCTTCTGATGGACTGAATGATGTTAAGTGAGAAGACAACCATGACTGAGACTTCTTGCTTGAGCAACTGGTCAGAGGAGATTGCCATTTATTGAGATACAAAACTGTGTGGGAGGAGCCACCTTCTGGTTCATTTTGAGTTCATTTTTGAATATGGTATAAGGTAAGGGACCAATCTTATTCTTTTGTGGATATCCAGTTTTCTCAGCACCATTTGCGGGAAAGACTGTCCTTTCTCCATTGAATGGTCTTGGAAGTCTTGTCGACGCCATTTGACCACATTTATTTCTGGGCTCTCTTCTGTGCCACTGGAGTACATGTCTGTCTTTATGCCAGTACCACACTGTTTTCATTACTGTCCCTTTACAGTAAGTTTTGAAATCAGGAAGTGTGAGAACTCCAATTTTGTTCTTCTTTTTCAAAATTGTTGTTTATATGTGCACAACACTGTGTAAGTTTTATATATATATCTGTATATATAACATTATATCTAACACTGTGTAGGTTGAGGTGTACACTATGATGATCTGATACATATATACACTGTGAAATGATTACTTCAGTATGGTTAGTTCATATAATTTGATGCTATTTTATTTATTTATTTTTGGTATTATTTATTTTGATCCTTTCAGGATCTTAGTTCCCTGACCAGGGATCAAACCCAGGCCCTGGCAGTGGAAGCTCAGAGTCCTAACCACTAGACCACCAGGGAATTCCCAATGTTATTTTAAATATGAATTGTTTTCTTAATTTCCTTTTGAGGTTGTTCCTTGTTATTAAATAGAAATAAACTAATTTTTGGTGAATCCTTCCCCCCCACCCCGCCATATAGTATCTCTTAATATCCAGTGAAAGTAGTGTTCTGAAGAGCACAGTTTGAAAAATACTGCCCAAAGGGATATCCTAATTTTTATTGTTGTTGCAGAGTCTATCTTTGAACCTATTTGCTTTTTCACATTATTTGGAGAACTTTCCTTATGTAATTTTTAACATTTATGATGAATCATGTTCTTATTTATTCTGAAGGAAAAAACCCTATAGAATTTGAATAATGCCCATAGTCCAATGAAAGTTAATTTATCCATCTGCCAGAACTCCCTATTTATTTACATTTCACTAATTCAAGGGATGAAGTTCAAATTTAAATTCTATTGCATGTGAACTATATGACTTTGGACATCCTGCTTCATGATTCTGAGCTTAAGCTTTCTAAACCTGTAAGACAGAGTAACAGCATCAGGCTTATTTTTGTTATAATCAAAAAGTATACATATGTGTATGTCACTTTAGAGAGTGTTTCCGGTTGGGAAATGAAGAATGTGGATTGTATTTAGACTCTGATTTATGTTCTAAGTTATGGTATTAAACTTTAAAAAACTTGCTTTATACCCTAAAAAATGAAGACGTATATGCAGATCATATGGTCTAAAAATACCATTCATTCATTTCTATTATTTAGGCTTGAGAGTGTTACTACACTTATTAATTTCTCTGATACGGTCTGACAAACTGATGTTTGAAAGCACAAAAGTGAGTGGTACTTTCTGAGGTGGGGGAGTTAGATGAGACATTTCTAAACATGATTTCTAGGAAACAATGTTTGAACAAACTAGTAAGTGAAAAGGAGTCAGGTCCTTGCTTTGTGGTAGCAATATTCCCTTCTCTTCATTATAAAATGCAATCATTTAATTTTATTTATTTATTTTGGCTGCACCACATGGCTTGCAGGATCTTAGTACAGTACCCTGACCAGGGACTGAGCCCGGGACCCCTGCAGCTCCAGTGCAGAGTCCTAACCACTGGACCACCAGGGAATTCCCCACAATCATTTTAATACAGCCCAACATACTGTGTAAGAATAAACTCGTTAATAAGGATAAAACACCATTGAAATCATTGACTGAAGAGGCTTTACCTGAGATCTTTTATTTCCCTTATTCAAAATTGTGGAACAGATTTGCCCCCAAAGATTGTAATTATTCTTGTCTTTAATCTCAGTTTTCTGGAGAATTTTAAACTAACTTCTTATCACTAGCCTCAGAGGTGGCATTGCTGTTATCTCCATGGTGATAACGTGCTTTCTGCTACACAGAATATAGTTGCTGTTATTTCTCCAAGGGCTTACTTCCCAAGCAGGAAAGTCCATTCTAGTGTAAAAGGTTCTAAAGGAGAAATGTCAGCAGTATGTGGTTTCTTATTTCTTAACTCTGGTTGGAGGTAGGAAGAAGAGGAAAGAGATTCTGGTTCCCTGAGAAGTCACTGTTATCAGAGGTGGTGCATGTGTCCAGGTGCCGTCCCTGTGTTTCTGAGGTGCCTGGTATCCTGCAGGCAGCTCTGTCCCTTGCTCAGGCTCAGTGAGATGGCAGGATTCCATATCATCACTTCATCCCACCCGCCAAAACCCTCAGTCCCAGAAGGGTCCCCACAGTCGCTTGTCTCTCTGTCAAAACCAAAAATGCTCAAGGATCCATTCATCCTTTCCTTCTTTTATTTGTTGACTTACTCACTTGCTCATCAAAATGTATGTACTGAGCACAACGTGTAAGGCATTTCTGGGGATACAGAGATGAAAAAAAATTTATGTCTTCAAGGGAATCTCAGTCTATTGAGCTGATACACAAATAGGTAATTCAACTCCAATATGATTATTGTCAGAGCACAGAGGAAGGATACCTTATCCGTGAGGTGGAGGGAGAAGGTTACACTTGAGATTAAAAGATAAATGCACTTTTTCCAATTTAAGGAGTAAAGTTTGAAATTCCAGGCACAGGGGACATCGCACGCGAAAGCACAGGGCCATGGCACCAGGCAGTTCGCTACTGTTGCTGGAGGATGGACGATGCTCCGGCTGTTTACACTGAGTCTCTGCTGCGGGTTGCCAGGCTGCTGGGAATTGAGCCTGATGTCTTAGCAGATGGCAGGGTTGGGCGGTTCCTGTCCAGCTCCACTTTCAGAAAGTGGCCATTATCCTGCCCTTGATTACCTTACATGCATCTCCTGGAGTGATCAGACTTTTTACTCTTTCTTGGCTTCTGCCTCACTTGATGATCTGCATGTCTCTTTCAACAACTCACTGAGATAAAATCTTTACCACTGGTGGGGCTAGCTAAGCCTTTTCCCCACATTTGCAGCTCTGCGATTACTCCCTGCAGGCCTCCTGTGAGGCTGCATGTCCTCCTTATCTTCCCATAATGGCCAGTTGGTGGAGAGTCCCCTCTTTCAACTTCCATCTGGGTCTTCACAGGGATAGAAAAAGAGATTGTTCCAGAAATAAGTTATAGTTCAACACTTTTAAGAGAGTAGAGGACATAAAGGAGTATACATGGCCAAGAGGAAAATAAAACAGTGAACAGTAGTAAAGAAGAGAAAATAAACACTAAAAATAGTAGAGTGGTAAAGTCTTTATATTATTGAAATGCATATAATTAAAGTGGTGGCTCCAAAGCCTTCTAGGAAGGGATGTGGCTACATTGGTTGTCTGGACAGAGGGACAGCAGTTATGGCTTAGAACATGTATTTTACGATAACGGCTTTAAAAACATTCTGTATCTATTAATTCTTTACACAAACCCTCCACCATAAGAGTCCTCAAGTATAAGAATAATTTTGGCTTTATCTGTCATTTACCTTTATGGTACAATCTGATACCCTAGCAAATTAGGGATGTCCTGAAAAGAGCTGCTAAGGGTATGATGTGGGAAGACACTGGGAGGGGCTTGCTGGGAGGAGGAAGTGTTGTGTCAACATCCCTGAGGCTTCAGATTAGAGAGAATGCAGACATTCTTTAGGTGGCTTGCCGGGACTTGTGGAGGTGGAACTTTTCCCCAGCGTTCTGCAGGGGCCGGGGACAAGGCACTGACGGAACCCCAAGGTGCTGGCTTCACAATACACAAACTTCTAATCCATTTGCTCAAATACAATCCAAGTAATGGAAAGAAAAAAAAATCAGACAATCTAGTCACTGGACAGCAATAAGTTAAAGTAGTCACAATGTTGCCACTGGAGTCACAGCCTCACACCTTTGACAGGGATTAGTGTAACATTTCTAGGTGAAATCCAGGCCACTGGGAATTCCCTACAGGACACCAAGACAGCTGCTAGGGTTCATAGTTGCCATGTTTGCTCTAATATATTCCTCTTGCTCCAAAGACAAAACTTGGGTAATCACCTAGTGAATTTTATGCAATTTTTCATGAGTTTCCCCCTCTTTTTTTTTTTTCAGTTACCAGATGCTAATATGCTAATATGATGATGTTGGCGTAGATGGGGATCATAAATATTCAAATCAGTTCCATGAGTGCTTGTTATGTGCCTGGATGTTGCTCCGATAAAAGATGAGTAAAACACAGTCCTGATCCTCAGAGAAGCAGGCTAATTGTTTGAGAGGAATGCTAAAAATGAGGTATGACGTTGTCTCACATTTATATCAAAATTATACCCTCAAATACTGAAATTCAGGGCAGTGTATGACAAAGGACCCAAATGAGCATCCCAGATAAGGAATTTTAGTATTTATGTATGGGTAGCAGGTCACATTCTCATGGATTCACAGTAATACAGGAAGTATTGGTGAACTAGTTGTGTCAACAAGAACAGAAATGATCAGGAAAAAAAGAAGCTAACAGGTAGCACTTTTTTTTTTCTTCTTTTTCTTTTTCTTTCAACTCTGGTTCTGTTCCTCATCCCGTGTCCCCATCTCAATGACACTGCCTGCAGTCACCCAAGCTAAGAAATGAAATCAGCCCCATCTCTCCTTTCCCCACGTCCACTTTAACTCCTATTAATTCTAGCTCAATAATATGCCATATCCCTCCCTCCCCTCTAATCCCTCAAGGCTTCTTTGTGGCCTTGGAACCTTTAACCTGGCTTCCAGGGTCCTTAGTGGTCTGTCTCCTGCCAACGTCCTTGCTTGTTGTCCCTACCTTCCACCTTACAGGACATCTGCTGCTCTAACAAGTCTGGCATGTGGGTTCAGGGGTTCTCTCCATACGTCCTCAACCCCAACTCTCTTGACCTTAAGACCAGCTTAAAAGCCACCTCTGAGAAGAGCCTCTCTCAACTCCAAGATTGCATTGAAGACCTCTCCTATCCAACAACTCCCCCATTAGAGCTCCAATGATAAGGGACTGCACTTGCCTGTGTACTTGTCCCCACTGTGCCATTCACTGGCTGTCAGTACCTATTTACTCACCTGCAGAAATGGAAGTAAAGGAGTTACCTAACTTTGGGATGCTTTGAGGATGAAAATGAGCTAATAATAATGTAGCACTGAAGTTCTTTAACCTCGTGCTAAAGTTTCCACTATTGCTTCTCTTTACTAGACTGAGTTCCATGAGGTTCATGCCGGCTCACTCAAAGCTCTGCAGAATGCACTGCCAGTTGATCACGAACGCGCTAAATTAATGGACCCTTCTAGGTCTGAGATCATGAAGACGTAACCAAGAGCCAAGCATGGAATGACTCCACACACACACAAAACCAGTTCCTGGAACACTTTTGGTCTTATAGCCCCACTTGACTCCGTGACAATTTACCTAAATCACCTAAGCCTGGGGAGACCCCCAACTTTCCTCCTAATTCACACCCCACCCACTTCATTCACAGGCACGGGTGGGATGAGGATATAATTCTTTATTCACTCTAATGAGGGGGAGGTGGGCGCGTTTCCAGGGACCCCAGTAGGGGATCCTCCCTGTCTCCCAGTTCCAGGGCAGCCAGGGCCGCCGTCCCACCCTATCTGAGATGCAGATGGCGGGGCAGGGAGTTGTCCAGGTTAACGCAGGCCCAGGTCGGGATACCAGCGTGCCCCTCCCCAGTTCGCACCCCGCGGAGACAAGAATGGTGGTTCAACTGCACTCACAATCTGGGCAGCACTCGGCGGCAGTACCTCCGGCAGGTAGCTTGAAGTCCCGGCCGCAGCCCGCGCAGATACAGAGACGGCGCCGCATGTGCGTGCGACGGTGGCTGACGAAGTGCGAGCTGAGGCGGAAGCGCCGGCGGCACTCGGCACGTGGGTAGGGCTGCTCGCCTGTGTGCGTGCGCGCATGCTCCTCCCAGTTGGAGTGGTGGCCGAAGCCGAGGCCACACACAGCGCAGGAGCGAAGCTTCTCGCCTGGGTGTACGCGCCGGTACTTGGCCAGCGCCGAGCTCTGGGCGAAGGGCGTGCCGCAGTCGGCGCATGCGTACGGCCGCTCGCCCGTGTGCGTGCGTCGGTGGCGCGCCAGACACGAACTGCCGCCGAAGGCGCGTCTGCAGTCCGGGCACGAGTACGGCTTTTCGGCCCTGTGCACGCGCCGGTGCTGTGCTTAGTTGGACCTCTGCGCGAAGTGGCGGCCGCAGCGTACGGCTTCTCGCCCGTGGGGCGACGGCGGTGCTGCCGCAGGTTCGAGGCGGCCGAGAAGCGCTTGTCTCATTCCGGGCGTTCATAAGGCCCCTCGCCCGTATGGGTGCGGCTGTGTTTGGTCTGGGCCGACTTCTGCGAGAAGCGCCGGCCGCACTCGGTGCACGCAAAGGGCCGCTCGCCCGTGTGTATGCGGGCGTGCTTGGCCAATGTGGAGCGGTGCGACAAGGCACGGCGTCCCAGCACGCATGTAAGTGCGCCGGATACGCCGACGGGGCTGGCGCCTCGCTCGGGACCTCCTTGTTGTCCATGGGGATCTTGAGTTTCACCACTTAATACTTCTCTTCACCCTCATCCTCCTCACCCTTCACCAGCAGCACCATCTCTTCTTGAATCCCTTCCTCCTCCTCCTCCTCTGTCCGCTGTTCACCGGGCATCTCGGTGTCCAGCCGCAGCTTCGGGCGCTCGCGCTGCCCCAGGCCAGGGCGCCGGGCCCACGTAGCACTTGTGATGTGGCAGACACTTTTCTAAGTTCTTTACTTTGGGGACTTACTTGGTGATTCAGTGGTTAAGACTCCACTTTCCCAATGCAGGGGGCACAGTTTCAATCCCTGGTCGGGGACTTAAGATCCCGCATGCCACATGAGGCAGCCAAACAATAAATAAGTAAAACAAGTTATTTACTTTATTACATTACTCATTTATTCCTTGCAAAAACTCTCTATGGGGTATGTACTATTATAATCATCCATGACAGTAGTCTGTGCTCTTAACTGCTAAATCCCATTGCCTCTCTCTCCAGTGGGTACAAGGCGTGTTTATGAAGAAATTTAGATAGCATTTGGAAATTCTATATTGTATGTGGAGAGAGACAGTGCCATCTCTATCCCGTGGGTAGCATTTAATTGTTTCTTCAACATAGCATATTGTTTGAGTTAAGGATAGATAATATACTTTCAAAATAGAATGATGACAGATAAATTTTAAAATTTTCTTCCTTGATTTGCTTTTAAAAGAGCAGAGATAACGTCAATCTATTTATTCAAATACCTCTAAAATGATAGTTTATATTTTCTAGATATAAATTTTGTATTTTGAGATGTCGATTTATCAGACTTACTATTTGCAATTGTAAACGTAAGTGATTGATTCATACTATATACAGACTCCAAAGGAGGACTTTTCTACATATTAGATTGATTGTAGGTTTTGTAGCAAAACCCACACATTTTCCTTTATACAGTTTGCAATTTGCCGAACAGCTTTTGGGTAACTTACTAATGTGCCAATAACCTGTTTTCAGCTTCACTGTGATGAGTCCTCAGTCCTTATGTCTGAAGACAGAAAAAGACCCATAGAGAAGAATATATCACCTCTCCAGTTCTTAGTATTTAAGTGGTGAATTATACTTCTAAAGAGAGAACAATCTCATATTTGGCATCTGTTATTAAATATGTGGTTTCCATCTTCTTTGGGGGTAAATTTTTAAGTTGTTTCATAAAAATTCTAACACTTTTGTATTAGTAACTAATCAACACTGATAGAAGTGTAGAGCATTTTAATTAATATCATATCTGACTGCACTTGTTCTGAGTTTAATGATGGGAGAGGTAAAATATTAATGACCTCAAAATGAATGTATGAAAACATTTTATTGGTCTTGTCCCAATTATAATTTCTTTTAACTTGGTTTTTAGTTTGAAGCATATTATTTTTTTTCAAATAAGGAAGATACAGCAAGGATATATTTATTTATTTCAACACGGATTGGTTGATTTTAATTTTTAAAGAAGAACAGAAAATGGTCTTATTAATGTGTAATGGAATATGATAGCTCTTATTTTAAATTTTTATTTGAATTTTTCATTTGTTGCATTGAGATGTTTTGGACACGTTGAATATTCCAGTGCAAAGTTTCAAGTTCTTTCTTTGTGGTTATTTGCAAAGAAGGACAAGGATATTAAAGACTCTTGATGAAAGAGGCTGGTCTTTCTGGAAAAAGCCTCTTCATTCAAGGGCTTTTCAAAATTTGCTTTGGGAGTACTGTTTGTCATTTAACTCTTGCTTGTGTTATCTTACTTATACAATCAAATTATTTCATTTCCTTGCAGGGATATGTGTCTTAATACGCCATTTGTAAAAAGATTTAGAATTTCTGGGTGAAAGATTTTAGTGACTCTGTGACATGTAGACAGAACAGACAAAGTGAACTTCAGAATTGCTGGGACATAAAACACCAGACTGATTATTTGTAGAGTCTAAAGCCACTAGAATTATCTGGAGAAAGGAAAAAAAAAAAAAGAAACAAAAAGTATGTTTATCTCCAAATGGTATTCATTGTATATTTACTCAAACAGTGATTTCTATTATTTTAATAGCAGTATTTTCCAGAATAGATAATTTTGTGACATGCAAATAAAAACCATCCCCGATTTATAATAGCAAAAATATAGTTTGATAAGTTGCTATGCAGATTGCTGACTTTCTAGTGATCATAGGCCTTAAGATAAGGAATTTAGTTCTCTATGTGCGTAACATTTAAATGTTAACATAATAGAAAGTGCAAAACTTCAGTTATGTCTTTTTTGTCAAGACTGTGTAGCGTTGCATGAATTGTTGAGAAGAACGTGCATGAGAAGGAAGAGCAATAAATGAACATTCAAATATGTACTATTTCTGATTATAGAAATATTGTATTTACAAAACTATATTGTTGGAGGGAGCTTCAAGATGGCGGAAGAGTAAGACGTGGAGATCACCTTCCTCCCCACAAATACATCAGAAATACATCTACACATGGAACAGCTCCTACAGAACACCTACTGAACGCTGGCAGAAGACCTCAGACCTCCCAAAAGGCAAGAAACTCCATACGTACCTGGGTAGGGAAAAGAAAAAACAGAGACAAAAGAATAGGGACAGGACCTTCACCTCGGGGAGGGAGCTATGAAGGAGGAGAGGTTTCCACACACTAGGAAGCCCCTTCGCGGGCGGAGACTGCGGGTGGCGGAGAGGGGAAGCTTTGGAACCATGTAGGAGAGTGCAGCCACAGGGGTGCGGAGGGCAAAGCGGAGAGATTCCCGCACAGAGGATCAGGGCCGACCGGCAGTCACCAGCCCGAGAGGCTTGCCTGCTTCCCGCCGGGGCGGGCGGGGCTGGGAGCTGAGGCTCGGGCTTCGGAGGCCAGATCCCAGGGAGAGGACTGGGGTTGGCGGCGTGAACACAGCCCTTCAGGGGTTAGTGCACCACGGCTAGTCGGGAGGGAGTCCGGGAAAAGGTCTGGAGCTGCCGAAGAGGCAAGAGACTTTTTCTTGCCTCTTTGTTTCCTGGTGTGCGAGGAGAGGGGATTAAGAGCGCCGCTTAAAGGAGCTCCAGAGACTGGCGCGAGCCACGGCTATCAGCGCGGACCCCAGAGACGGGCATGAGACGCTAAGGCTGCTACTGCCGCCACCAAGAGGCCTGTGTGCAAGCACAGGTCACTATCTGCACGTCCCCTCCCGGGAGCCTGTGCAGCCAGTCACTGCCAGGGTCCCGTGATCCAGGGACAACTTCCCCGGGAGAACACACGGCGCGCCTCAGGCTGGTGCAACGTCACGCCGGCCTCTGCCGCCGCAGGCCCGCCCCGCGCTCCATGCCCCTCCCTCCCCCCCGGCCTGAGTGAGCCAGAGCCCCCGAGTCAGCTGCTCCTTTAACCCCGTCCTGTCTGGGGGGGAACAGACGCCCTCAGGCGACCTACACGCAGAGGCACATCCAGATCCAAAACTGAGCCCCTGGGAGCTGTGCAAACAAATAAGAGAAAGGGAAATCTCTCCCAGAAGCCTCAGAAGTAGCAGATTAAATCCCCACAATCAACTTGATGTACGCTCCATCTGTGGAATACCTGAATAGACAACGAATCATCCCAAATTGAGGAGGTGGACTTTGGGAGCAACGATATATACATATTTTTCCCTTTTTCTCCTTTTGTGAGTGTGTATGTGTATGCTTCTGTATGTGATTTTGTCTGTATAGTTTTGCTTTTACCATTTGTCCTAGGGTTCTGTCTCTCCTTTTTTTTTTTTTCTTTTCTACAGTTTTTAGCACTTGTTATCATTGGTGGATTTGTTTTTTGGTTTGGTTGCTCTTTTCTTTCTTTTTTTCTTTTTTTTTATTACTTAAAATATTTTTAATAATTACTTCTTATTTTAATAACTTTATTTTAATTTATTTTATTTTACCTTCTTTTTCTTTCTTTCTTTTTTTCCCCCCTTTTATTCTGAGCCATGTGGATGACAGGCTCTTGGTGCTCCAGCCAGGCATCAGGGCTGTGCCTCTGAGGTGAGAGAGACAAGTTCAGGACCATGGTCCACAAGAGACCTCCCAGCTCCACGTAATATCAAAAGGCGAAAATCTCCCAGAGATCTCCATCTCAAGGCCAAGACCCAGCTCCACTCAACGACCAGCAAACTATAGTGCTGGACACCCTATGCCAAACAAGACAGGAACACAACCCATCCATTAGCAGAGAGGCTGCCTAAAATCATAATAAAGCCACAGAAACCCCAAAACACACCACCAGACGTGGACCTACCCACCAGAGAGACAAGATCCAGCCTCATCCCCCAGAACACAGGCACTAGTCCCCTCCACCAGGAAGCCTACACAACCCACTGAACCAACCTTAGCCACTGGGGACAGACACCAAAAACAACGGGAACTACGAACCTGCAGCCTGTGAAAAGGAGACCCCAAACACAGTAAGTTAAGCAAAATGAGAAGACAGAGAAACACACAGAAGATGAAGGAACAAGGCAAAAACCTAACAGACCTAACAAATGAAGAGGAAATAGGCAGTCTACCTGAAAAAGAATTCAGAATAATGATAGTAAAGATGATCCAAAATCTTGGAAATCGAATGGAGAAAATACAAGAAACGTTTAACAAGGAACTAGAAGAACTAAAGAGCAAACAAACAGTGATGAACAACACAATAAATGAAATGAAAAATTCTCTAGATGGGATCAATAGCAGAAAAACTGAGGCAGAAGAACGGATAAGTGACCTGGAAGATAAAATAGTAGAAATAACTACTGCAAAGCAGAATAAAGAAAAAAGAATGAAAAGAATTGAGGACAGTCTCAGAAACCTCTGGCACAACATTAAATGCACCAACATTCGAATTATAGGGGTCCCAGAGGAAGAAGAGAAAAAGAAAGGGACTGAGAAAATATTTGAAGAGATTGTAGTTGAAATCTTCCCTAATATGGGAATGGAAATAGTTAATCAAGTCCAGAAAACACAGAGTCCCATACAGAATAAATCCAAGGAGAAACATGCTAAGACACATATTAATCAAACTATCAAAAATTAAATGCAAAGAAAAAATATTAAAAGCAGCAAAGGAAAACAACAAATGACACACAAGGGAATCCCCATAAGGTTAACAGCTGATCTTTCAGCAGAAACTGCAAGCCAGAAGGGAGTGGCAGGACATATATAAAGTGATGAAGGAGAAAAACCTACAACCAAGATAGCTCTACCCAGCAAAGATCTCATTCAGATTTGACAGAGAAAATAAAACCTTTGAAGACAAGCAAAAGCTAAGAGAATTCAGCACCATCAAACCATCTTTACAACAAACGCTAAAGGAACTTCTCTAGGCAGGAAACACAAGAGGAGGAAAAGACCTACAAAAACAAACCCAAAACAATTAAGAAAATGGTAATAGGAGCAGACATATTGATACTTACCTTTAATGTAAAGGGATTAAATGCTCCAACCAAAACACATAGACTGGCTGAATGAATACAAAAACAAGACCCATATATATGCAGTCTACAAGAAACCCACTTCAGACCTAGGGACACATACAGACTGAAAGTGAGGGGATGGAAAAAGATATTCCATGCAAATGGAAATCAAAAGAAATCTGGAGTAGCAATTCTCATATCAGACAAAATAGACATTAAAACAAAGACTATTACAAGAAACAAAGAAGGACACTACATAATGATCAAGGGATCAATCCAAGAAGAAGAGATAAGCATTGTAAATATTTATGCACCCAACATAGGAGCACCTCAATACATAAGGCAAATACTAACAGCCATAAAAGGGGAAATCGACAGTAACACAATCATAGTAGGGGACTTTAACTCCCCACTTTCACCAATGGACAGATCATCCAATATGAAAATAAATAAGGAAACACAAGCTTTAAATGATACATTAAACAAGATGCACTTAATTGATATTCATAGGACATTTCATCCAAAAACAACAAAATACACATTCTTCGCAAGTGCTCATGGAACATTCTCCAAGATAGATAGTATCTTGGGTCACAAATAAAGCCTTGGTAAATTTAAGAAAATTGAAATTGTATCAAGTATCTTACCAACCACAACGCTGTGAGACTAGATATCAATTATAGGAAAAAGTCTGTAAAAAATACAACCACATGGAGTCTAAACAATACACTACTTAATAACCAAGAGATAACTGAAGAAATCAAAGAGGAAATCAAAAAATACCTAGAAACAAATGACAATGAAAACACAATGACCCAAAACCTATGGGATGTGGCAAAAGCAGTTCTAAGAAGGAAGTTTATAGCTATACAACCCTACCTTAAAAAACAAGAAACATCTCAAATAAACAACCTAACCTTGAACTTAAAGCAATTAGAGAAAGAAGAACATAGAAACCCCAAAGTTAGCAGAAGGAAAGAAATCATGAAGATCAGATCAGAAATAAATGAAAAAGAAATGAAGGAAATGATAACAAAGATCAATAAAACTAAAAGCTGGTTCTTTGAGAAGACAAACAAATAGATAAACATTTAAAAAGACTTATCAAGAAAAAATGGGAGAAGACTCAAATCAATAGAATTAGAAATGAAAAAGGAGAGGTAAAAACTGACACTGCAGAAATACAAAAGATCATGAGAGATAACTACAAACAACTATATGCCAGTAAAATGGACAACCTGGAAGAAATGGACAAATTCTTAGAAATGCACAACCTTCCAAGACTGAACCAGGAAGAAATAGAAAATATGAACAGACCAATCACAAGCACTGGAATTGGAATTATGATTAAAAATCTTCCAACAAACAAAAGTCCAGGACCAGATGGCTTCACAGGCAAATTCTATCAAATATTTAGAGAAGAGCTAACATCTATCCTTCTCAAAGTCTTCCAAAATATAGCAGAGGGAGGAACACTCCCAAACCCATTCTACAAGGCCACCATCAGCCTGATACCAAAACCAGACAAAGATGTCACAAAGAAAGAAAACTACAGGCCAATATCACTGATGAACATAGATGCAAAAATCCTCAACAAAATACTAGCAAACAGAATCCAACAGCACATTAAAAGGATCATACACTATGATCAAGTGGGGTTTATCCCAGGAATGCACGGATTCTTCAATATATGCAAATCAATCAACAAGATACACCATATTAACAAATTGAAGGAGAAAAACCCTATGATCATCTCAATAGATGCAGAGAAAGCTTTTGAAAAAATTCAACACCCATTTATGATAAAAACCCTGCAGAAGGTAGGCATAGAGGGAACTTTCCTTAACATAATAAAGGCAATATATGACAAACACACAGCCAACATCGTCCTCAATGGTGAAAAACTGAAAGCATTTCCACTAAGATCATGAACAAGACAAGGTTGCCCACTCTCACCACTCTTATTCAATATAGTTTTGGAAGTTTTAGCCACAGCAATCAAAGAAGAAAAGGAAATAAAAGGAATCCAAATCGGAAAAGAAGAAGTAAAGTTGTCACTGTTTGCAGATGACATGATACTATACATAGAGAATCCTAAAGATGCTACCAGAAAACTAGTAGAGCTAATCAATGAATTTGGTACAGTAGCAGGATACAAAATTAATGCACAGAAATCTCTGGCATTCCCATACACTAATGATGAAAAATCTGAAAGTGAAATCAAGAAAACACTCCCATTTACCATTGCAACAAAAAGAATAAAATATCTAGGAATAAACCTACCTAAGGAGACAAAAGACCTGTATGCAGAAAATTATAAGACTGATGAAAGAAATTAAAGATGATACAAATGGATGGAGAGATATACCATGTTCTTGGATTGGAAGAATCAACATTGTGAAAATGTATATACTACCCAAAGCAATCTACAGATTCTGTGCAATCCCTATCAAACTACCACTGGCATTTTTCACAGAAGTAGAACAAAAAATTCCACAATTTGTATGGAAGCACAAAAGACCCCGAAGAGCCAAAGCAATCTTTAGAAAGAAAAATGGAGTGGGAGGAATTAGGCTCCCTGACTTCAGACTATACTACAAAGCAACAGTAATCAAAGACAGTATGGTACTGGCACAAAAACAGAAATATAGATCAGTGGAACAAGATAGAAAGTCCAGAGATAAACCCACACACATATGGTCACCTTATCTTTGATAAAGGAGGCAGGAATATACAGTGGAGAAAAGGCAGCCTCTTCCATAAGTGGTGCTGAGAAAGCTGGACAGCTACATGTAGAAAAATGAAATTAGAACAATCCCTAACACCATACATAAAAATAAACTCAAAATGGAATAAAGAACTAAATGTAAGGCCAGACACTGTTGAACTCTTAGAGGAAAACACAGGCAGAACACTCTATGACGTACATCACAGCAAGATGACCCACCTCCGAGAGAAATGCAAATAAAAATGAAAAGAAACAAATGGGACCTAATGAAACTTAAAAGCTTTTGCACGGCAAAGGAAACCATAAACAAGACCAACAGACAACCCTCAGAATGGGAGAAAATATTTGCAAATGAAGCAACTGACAAAGGATTAATCTCCAAAATTTATAAGCAGCTCATGCAGCTCAATAACAAAAAAAACAAACAACCCAATCCAAAAATGGGCAGAAGACCTAAATAGACATTTCTCCAAAGAAGATATACAGACTGCCAGAAAACACATGAAAGAATGCTCAACATCATTAATCATTAGGGAAATGCAAATCAAAACTACAATGAGGTATCACCTCACATCAGTCGTAATGGCCATCATCAGAAAATCTACAAACAACAAATGCTGGAGAGGGTGTGGAGAAATGGGAACCCTCTTGCACTTTTGGTGGAAATGTAAATGTATACAGCCACTATGGAGAACAGTATTGAGGTTCCTTAAAAAACTACAAATAGAACGACCATATGACCCAGCAATCCCACTACTGGGCATATACCCTGAGAAAACCATAATTCAAAAAGACACATGCACCCCATTTTTCATTGCAGCACTATTTATTTTTTTTTTATTTTTTTATTTTTATTATTTTCTTTTTGCTGTACGCGGGCCTCTCACTGTTGTGGCCTCTCCCGTTGCAGAGCACAGGCTCTGGATGCACAGGCTCAGCGGCTATGACTCACGGGCCCAGCTGCTCCGCAGCATGTGGAATCTTCCCGGACCGGGGTACGAACCCGTGTCCCCTGCATTGACAGGTGGACTCTCAACCACTGCGCCACCAGGGAAGCCCCGCAGCACTATTTACAATAGCCAGGTCATGGAAGCAACCTAAATGCCCATCGACAGACAAATGGATGAAGAAGTTGTGGTACATATATACAATGGAATATTACTCAGCTATAAAAAGGAATGAAATTGGGTCATTTTAGAGGCTTGGCTGGATCTAGAGACTGTCATACACAGTGAAGTAGGTCAGAAAGTGAAAAACAACTATCGTATATTAACGCATATATGTGGAACCTAGAAAAATGGTACAGATGAACTGGTTTGCAGGGCAGAAATAGAGGCACAGATGTAGAGAACAAACATCTGGACACCAAGTGGGGAAAATGGTGGGGGTTGTGGTGGTGGTGTGATGAACTAAGAGATTGGGATTGACATGTATACACTAATATGTATAAAATGGATATCTAATAAGAACCTGCTGTATAAAAAAATAAAATAAAATTCAAAAAAGTAAAAAGATACAGTGTGTTATAATTTACTTGATGATTCTGTTATTTGTACATTTAGTTTATTTCTACTTGATCCTGTAACAATTTATGTATAATTAACATCTTGGTATATAAATCTTTGTCATCTCCATCTCATTATTTCCTTAGAGTGATTCCTAGAATTGAAACTACTGGTTTGTTTATTTATTTAATGGTTCCTTGAACAAACATTCTTTGAAAGCCAACTTTCTGCTGTGAAACATTTTTAAGGCTTTTGATACATATTATAAAATTGCTATCCAGTGTGGTCATACCAATTTATTGGTGATTATGCCAAATAAACCTACCTCCTGTTATTTATGCCCTTGTCTAATTCCTTCTATAATGAATAGGCTTGACCTGTGTAAATCAATATTTTATTATAGAAATTTTTTATGGCTGGTCATAAAAGACACTGTGGCATTTACTTTGCTCTCTCTTAAATCCCATGCTCTAGAGGAAGCCAGGTGCCATATCATAAGAACACTTATGCAAGCCCCAAAGAGTGGTACACGTAGCAAGGAACTAAGGCTTCCTGCCAAGAGACAGCAAGGACCTGAGGCCTCCATCAGCAGCCATAGGTGTGAGCCATCTTGCAAGCAGACCTTCCAGCCCTGTTTCAGCCTTTAGATGACTGCAGTCCTGGCCAACACTTCGATGGCCACTCATTAGAGCTCCTGCGCCAGGACCACCCAGCTAAGCTACTGCTGGATTCTTGACCCTCAGAAACCAAGTAAGATAATAAATATTTGTTGTTTTAACTTGCTACATTTTGGAATAATTTGTTACACATCAATAGATAAATAATACCCACTCCTACCAGCAGTTGGGATAGAGTCCTTGCTGACATTGTCATTTGTAGGCTAATTTGGCAGATAAAAATCGTCTTATTGTTTTATTTGCACATTTTAGTTAATAATTTTCTCATGTTTATTAACCGTTTTTTTCACTTCTAATTTATAGTTATGTCCATCCATTTTGTTTTAATCAGTGTTTCATTTCTTTCCTGGGATTTGAATTTCCATTAAGAACCAATACAACAGCATAAAGATAACAATAAAAACCATAAAGAAGCCTCAGAAGTGCATAATTCAAAGATTTTGTTAGATTAACAAAGGTCTAGGTTTGGACAAAAATTAACTCTTATAGGTGCAGTTTGGTATTTCTCCTGGTACCTTCTTTGGTCATCAAAGCAACTGTGTACATTCCAAAAATGCTATAATATTTCCAATCTACATGCTCTTCCTACAATGTGAATTTCACACTCCTTCCATTAATTGGTAGGGTCTATAAACTCCATCACCTTGAACCTGGGCGGACTTGGGTGTGTAAGTGAGGCTATGTAACTTTTGAGTTAGATCATAGAAAATGATTCTTTCCGGTTCTCTTTTGATGCTCACCCTTGGAACTTAGCTTCTCTGATGCAAGGAAGTCCAAACTAGTCCACTTGAGAGGACACCAGGAAACACCACTCATAGGCTTTTCTGGCCAACAGCCCAGCTGAGATTCTAGTCAACAGCCACCACCAATTGCCAAATATGTAAGTTGAGATGCCTCCAGATAATTCCAGCTCCCAGCCAAAGAGTCATCTCCAATCTTTGAATCTTCCAGGTGTGCTGCAAACATCTTGGAGCAGAAACAATAAAGTCCACTCTGCCCTGTTCAAATTCCTGACCGACAGAAACTGTGAGTATCATACAATTATTTTATACCTCTAAGTTTTAAGTGCTTTTGTTATGCAGCAATAGTAACTGGCACAGCAACCATATAAAGAAAGGTAGGTGATTCAGATCGTTTTAATCCTCATTTTGGTGCTGAAGAAATACAAGCAAAGGCAGAGAAGGAAGTGATATTTTCAGGGTC
The DNA here is from genome assembly GCF_949987515.2 of Delphinus delphis. Lineage (NCBI taxonomy): Eukaryota > Metazoa > Chordata > Mammalia > Artiodactyla > Delphinidae > Delphinus > Delphinus delphis. The sequence goes on from NC_082684.1 coordinate 162,336,368, forward strand.
TCCTAATAAGTTAGTGTCAGTACAATAGTGGATTATTTCCACCACTGGATGCTATTTCAAAGTTATAACTAGTGGTAAAAATATAATGGAAACATTTTACACCCAATCATTGACTCAGAAATATTTACTGAGTAGTACTTCTAGGTTCCAGGCACTAGATGAGGTTTTAGGGTTCAATGGTGAGCAGAAAGCAGGCATGGGCTCCACCTACATGATTATAGTCCAGCACAGGAGATATACATTCATCAAATAATCACACAAAACTTAACGACTTGGCACATCAAATGAAGGAAATTGTAACAGTGCTCTGAGAGGAAGAACAAATTAATAGAGATCAGGATATTTTGAAGAACTGGCATTTAACTGAAGATGGGTGACTGTATTTAGCTGTACGTAGGTTTTCTTTTTCTCACATTATTTAATTTTTTATTTGTTTATTCACTTTCCATTAAATTATATACTACTTTAGGCCAGAAAGTGTTTCATTTGAATAACTCCACAGAGCATACTTATGCTTCTACTTACGCTCAGGTCTTCTGCAAATGACTTAATGGAGCACAATGGATTTAAAAGTAATTTAACCTAAGTTTCCATTTCTGTAATTGTTTCACAATGCTGCTTTTATGTCACTCACCTCCAGGGTTTAGCTGAGATCTCTGTATCACTTGCACAAAGCTGTTCTGATGAGTGTGAGAGTTTGGACCCTGATCTGCAGTGGAGGATTCAAGTGGCTGATGAGTCATGCATTTCTTTGGCAAAATGATGGGTTTTGTTCACTAGTAACATCAGGGCCTCCTGTGCTATTAAGTATGCAGGGACATTTAGTGGTCATGAATTGGTAAACCAGGAATAGTTTATGAAGATTTTCAGAACTTAATTTGTTCTTACTAATAATGTAAGAATGGAAAGAAAGAGATGAGTAAGGTCCAAAATCCCAACATTCTCTAAAACTCATTTTATAACTTACAGCCTTATTAGGATTCTCAATACTATATAGCGAAATTTCTATGAATGAGTTGTAACTTTACAGGAAGACTCCCAGACTTAGAGGGTCTTGTGGCTCACAGGATGGATAGGCAAGGAGGCGGCAGTGGGAATGGAAGGGAACATGAGGCAAAACCCCTGGGCTTTCCGGTTTAGTCAAACACTGATACTCCATCAGGGCTGTAAAGAACAGATGTTCTGAGATGAATATCACTCCAGAATTGCCTTCTGATTTATAGTCTCCTCTCTTTTGGGAGACCTATCAATTGTGGTACTGTGCCTCTCCTAGACTTGCTGAAATACAGTCCCTTTATCTTCTTGTCAAATGCTTTAGCTCTTGAAGGACTGAGCAGTAGTTGAGGTGGACAGAATAATGGCTGGAGATGTGATATAGCGGGGTTGGGGACCAAGAGATGCCCTGAGAGGATATATCCTCTGGCATAGGTTCTGATTTGCACCAGGGACAAATGGATGGTGCAATAGTCTTTCTAATAGCTTGAGTTAAATTAAAGCTGTTTCTTGCATTTGAAGTTAACTTATCTGCTCTGATCAGTTGTATGGCGGGAAAGAAGTACAGTCATATCTGAGACTGAGAAAAGGTTACCTCAGATGTGAGACAAGATTATGAGCCTTCAGTCCATGGAGATGTCATCTGGGAAGTCTTGGAGCCAAAAGTCTCATAAAAAGAGCATTTCACATTAGATACACTTACTGAAAGGGCTGATTGTTCTATATTCAAGGAAACTAGTAAACCAACAAAATTTGTTTTCCACCTGTTTAATCAGTCAGTGACAATTCTATAAGCATGATAACAACAAACAGACCTGGTTTACGTCTCTTTAGTCGACTAATAACAAACCATTTCAGTTAAACACACATCTAAAAGCCAGCCATGAATGACAGCTTCACATTTTGAAAATTGCACAATTGATGGTGGAATCATTCTGATGATCATGCTTCTAAGGGACTGATGTTAACTCAGTCCCATCTCTGTAACTGAAATAAAACATGTTCACATCAACTCATTCCTGCTAACATAACCAACAAAGCTCTGAAATGAATGCTTCCTTCAGACCCTGTATAAAATCAGCAATTTATTTTGTCCAGTAGGACTGTGCTTGGTCAGCATAGCTCTCCCTTACTTAGCTAAACAATAAATTCAGTTTTTAGTTTCAGATACCAAGATGCTCTTCCTTTGATAGTTTCAAAAGCCGACATGGGATAGAGCATACCATAGAAATCCAGAAAGGAGATGAATTGGTCTTTCTTGTGCTCCGTCTTGGATGAGGGACCAGACCTCTGATGCATGGTTATTGAGAGGATCTAGGCTCTTCTGGACTATTTTCCAGGATGTTTGTAAACATAGTGAACATAGAGTAAACATAGTAGACATAGTGTCTTCTGGAATGAAAGGCAGGGTCGTTTGGTATGCTAGGAGGAAGGAGGCAGATCTTTAGAAGAGAGCAGATCAGGTAAGAGAAAACAGGGTGTTGAATTAATGGAGTAACAAGGGAGACAAAGGGGATGCCAGCTGGGCTGATACCTTCCATTTCTCTCTCCAGTGCCTGGTCTACAGAGTGTTAGAATCCAGAAGCTGAACAGTTTGGACTGTATCAATGAGTATTTTTACTTTCTGGCTTCTAATTAAGTTCAGACAATGATGTGCCCTGACTGGACATCAGAGGAATGAAAGAGGATATGCTCAGGGTATTTATACCTCCTTCAGCCCCACTCCCCAACACCACCACCAGCTCCTTCTGTCAGGGATTGTCATGGTCGTACTGTGACCCAAGGCCATAGCTCTCGTTAGGTAGCCTTCTCCAAGTAGCTTCCTCTCTCCATTAACAATTTTCTACTCTTGTTCACCTTTTAAACCTAGGTGTAGTAACAGGTTCTGCCCCCTCCTTCCACATTATTGCATCTGTATCTTTATTAACCTCTCTTCAAATTGCCCAATTTGAGTGTGTCATCCTAGTTCCTGACAAGACCTAATCAGTACACTATCGATGCGATGATGCAAAGGCAGAAATGATAAGATTCGGCAACTGACTATGTTGGAGCAGAGGAGGGGAAGAGGCAAAGTCTGTGTTGTTTAACTAGTAAATAGAGGCTATTACAGAGACCAGAAAACCAGGAGAAAGTTGAGAAGAAACTCTGGCAAATAAACCTTAAGGAAATTGTGTTTGAGGTGCGGGCAGTTAAAATATAAGATTGGTGCTCAGGGCAGAAAGCAGAACTAGAGTTATAAATATATTAATCTATATAAGGAGAATATAGAAGTCATGGGAATGATTGAAAACAACCAAGGAAGACTCTACAGCTAGAACTCAGATAGCCCAGACATAAAGCACGGTCATAACCCAGCAGCATAAGGCATCACCAAGTCTAAGTCAAAGTAATTAAAATATTTACTTGTGTTAGTCAAATGTTATTAAGGAGACAATAAGTAAATAGTAAATGCTTAAAATTTTTTTTCATGGATTATTTCTCCACTGACAATTTTTTCCCCAAGTACATGCACATCATAAAACTTCCTTTCCTCCCATCCCATTTTCCTGACCTCTTTATCACAAAATTCTGAAAAGGGGGTTATAAATGAAAGTAGTGAGAAGAGGTCAGATTTTAGAGATATTCAGAAGGTAGAGCCAATAGAGCATACTAACAAATGTGACTAAAGGTGTGAGAGAAAGAGATGACTTAGCAGCTTTGGACTGAGAAAACATTCATAAAAGAGAAAAATGTTAAAGAACCAGTGGAGGAACAAAAGAAAATATACATGTCACTTCCATTACAATTTTGACCAGCCCTGATAACTTCCTATTAACTGTAAACATATGTGCATGCATGTGTATGTGTGTGTGTGTGTGTGTGTGTGTGTGTGTGTGTGTGTGTGTGTAACTGGTGTTAAAGTAGGGGATGGATTGACATCTGTAACTGATACATTATCTATTGACAGGATGAAACTTAAAATAGCCCTGGAAGAGCCTCATTGGAAGTCAGTATTTTTATCAATCTGTATTCTATGAGAATTACTTCTCTAAGACCTTGAAAAGCCCTTACAAAACTGCATTTTTATATTTCTGTTCTGTTTTAGCATTGGGTGTTTACAGTTCAATTTTTAAAGCTCTCAATGCATATTTATGTATTTTTATTTTATTTTTAGGTGAGTGTTCAATTGACATTCACCTGAACTGCTTTCACAGAGGAAATCTCTAGGTGATGCTAAGCAAGAGTAATGATTCAGGCCCCATTCAAGCCAGACTGCAGCAGGATGCTGGTAGAAGTCAGAATACAAAACGATAAGAATGTGGAACTGAGGTAGACTACAGGCATAAAAGGATAGAAGCACTGAGTTTTGTGAATGCATAAATATTAGCTTTAGGACATAATAGCTGTCATTTGCTGTTCCAAAAACATCCCCATATTTATAGTTTTACATTAAATTCACCATCAAGAGTAAGAGTAAGACAGCCTCAAATTTACCTATGTTCACAGCTGTGTTAATTTTATAAATGTAGTCATATTTTTTGTGAAACTAAACAGTTTATCTTATATTACAATCAGATATATAAATACTTTTTACATGTTTCTCATCTTTTTTTATCTTCACTTCCTTTGACCCCCAACACTTATGGGGTAAATTTTTTTAAAAAAGTTATATAGAATACTGAGCATATAAAGCCTTTATAATCTGGCATTTGCCTGCTCTTCTACTCTAATCTCCTTCCATGTTTTACTGAGGCAAACTTGGATCTACTGGCCCAAGCGCAGTAAAGACAATCTACTGACACTGGGTTGTGGCGAAGGAAAGCACAGCATTTATTGCAGGCGCCAAACAAGGAGCATGGATGGCTAATGCTCAAAAGACCTGAACTTCTCGTTGGGTTTCCCGGAAGGGTTTTTAAAGACAGGGTAAGGGAGAGGCTTGTGGGGTGTGTGATCAGCTCATGGACATTCTTTTGATTGGTTGGTGGTGAGGTAATTGGGAGTTAACATCATCAACCTTCTGGTTCCAACTGGTCTGGGGTCTATGTGCTTATGGTCAGCAGGCAGTTAACTTCTTCCACCTGGTGGGCGTTTCAGTATCTGCAAAATAAAGGTATGGCTCAGAACATTATCTGTAGCCCTTTAGGAGGAACTAAAGGAGTTTGTCTTTGTTTAATGGCTAAATTATTATTATTTGTCTTGCTAGATGGTTTTTCTTTGTTTCTGCCTTTTCTCACTTCTCTGATTAAATTTGTTCTTTTAAACTTGGGGAAGGCCTAGGTGGCTAAAATTTTTCTACAAACAAGCATCAGGCAGAGGACATGGTGTGTGTGTGTGGTGTGGGTCTGTCCTGGGAAGTCCCTGTAGGGTCCTGCTTGGTTATACATTCTTACCATCTCCTTCCTCAACATAGATACACACAACAAAATATTAATCATCTTCTGTACATGCTAAGTCTGTTCGTGACTCTGCCCTTGCACATGTAGTCCTGATTTTTCTCTGTTGGGAAAGCCTTCTAGGATGTGCACGTATCCTGATCAACTCCTTATACTATAAATGTCAGTTTGAAGAGGGCTTTGAAATAAATCTCTGTTTTCATCCCAGGAAAGGAGTTGATTGTTTCAAGGACTTACTTAGCATCTAAACATCTTCTAGCACTTACCGCAAGGAATTGTAATTATTTTCTTACGTGTCAACAGACTCTTGACAGGAAGAGCTCAGCTCTTATTCTTCTTTGTATTTCTAGTCCCAGAAGCAAAGAAAACTTACAGGAAATGGTTGTTGAATTACTGTAAAAAATTCTTTCCAGTTGGTTTATGGTAACCAGTGCATGGCAGCTAGGAAATAATCAATGAATGATATATTGGGTGAAAACCTTCTATTTTTGACTATATTTCCTGAAGTGTAAGTGGATTTTAAAAAATTTAATCATAATGGACCAAAATTTAAAAAAATAAATTCCACTTATCTTACTTGACACTTTTTTCAAGACTACAGAAATCACACCCAATTTCAACATTTTTGGGGCAGTTATTTGTTAATTATGATTGTTCCATTTGATAGGTTTTCTTAAATTCCATAAATCTAAACAAAGAATGTCTGCTCACAACATCTTTTTCTTGTGTTTTAGTAAAAATGTCCTTTCCTTGAATAGAATCTCAAGTGAAACAGCATTTCCAGTAGAAGAACTTTTCATCCTCTGTTAAGTGTAGGGACTTGTTGGCTCAGCCTGTTTTTCTGAAATGTGTGTTAATACCTCTCTTCCTCATAGCTGCCATTAACAGGCTTTTAGGACCACTCCAATCAAACTCTAACGAGGCCTTGCTCAGACAAAGGTAAAAGGAAACAGAAAAAGTGTATACAGATAGACACAAACTCTAAAGTGTCTCAGGAAAATAATTAATGTTTACTTCGAGTTTTTCTCTTTGAAGACATTTCTTAAAAGCAGATTTGTAGTTCATTAGGAAGACTAATGGGTAACATGTTTGCAAAGAAAAACTCCAGAGAAAAAGCACATTTCTTCCTGAGTTCTTTGTGAATATAAACTCAGAATGTGTAATACAAGGGTTAGATTTATAGTTGAGTTTTTGGGGACTAAAACTCATTTACAGCCGGGATTAATTTATGTCAAGTAAGTGGGAAGTATCTTTAGAAAATGTCAGGAGGGAACTGTTTTTATGAAGGGGTAAGTTTCTAATTGACCCAGAGCCATTCTGACTTTAAAACATCATAGCACAAAGGTCAAAGCTATACCGAAGATCAACGAGCAGACAGGTGGGGTCAGTTTGTTCAAAAGCCCAGGTTTAACCTGTACTCACAGTGGGAAGTTTATAAACCTGGGTTCTGGGTAAAGAGAGTAGTTAGATCAACCAAAATATTATCTCTCGACCCAGAACAGAAAACAAAAAACAGCAAGACAAAACCAAGACCAAAAGAAGATGTTTAGCATCTAAACATCTTCTAGCACTTAGCACAAGGAATTGTAAGTATTTTCTTACATGTCAGCAGACTCTTGACATGTGTTCCCTAAAAGAGAATCAACATTTATGGAGGATAATTTATGAAAAATAGCATATTAAAAGAATTGTCTTCTTGCTTTCATTGCCTCTAAATTAAGCCTTTCTTTAAAATGGTTTGCATTGGCAAGTGTGTAATAGAAAGAATTGGGTTATGGTAGTACCAGGGGCCCAGAGTTTTGAGCTAAATGTGCCAAAATTAGCCATATCACCTTGGACGTGACCTCTAGTCTTCAGCTTTTTCCATTTGCAAATTGAGAGAATTTAATTAGATAAACTGGAAAGTCTCTTCTGGCTGAGTGTTATTTAAGAAGGATTTCAGAGGAAGGATGATTATATTTGGAAGCATAGGTCTGCAATGCCCACTGATGCCATATTAGGACATTTCCTACAGCTAAAAGTTTCTGGAAACTTGAAATTAATTACTTGCCACAGATGGTACAACATTCAGTTGATTTCTGGTTTGAGCATGGGAACAGATCTGAAATTGCTCTCTAGGAAATCTTGGCACAACTTGTAAGAATTCTTCCATCAGGCTTCGCCTGTGGTCATATTTCAAGTCAGGAACTTTACTTCCTATACTAAAGTATCTTTTTATCCTTTCTCCCCCATTTATATGTCCAATATAAAAAGATTTATACAAAAGCTATAACAAAGTTTTTCAAATTTTATTGTGCAAAGAATCACCTGCAGTATTAGTTAGAATGCAGATTCCTGAATTCTACCACTAACAGAGGGATTCTCCAGCTCTGGGATGAGTTTTAAAAAAATGTATTTTTAGAAGCTACCAAGAGGAATGGGCAAACTTATCTTGGAGACCATGGTTCCTCCTACTTTCAACCAGTGTACCCGCCAAACTTTCACTGGGGTCTTCTACCTTGAATCAGAACAGTTCCAGCAGTGACCACTGATTTTTGAAAGTGGCAATTCTAGGAGGTGGTTTTCCACAATCACTTGAGAATCATTTGTTCTATGTGTAGATTTCTGATCCCAACTCCAAAATCTAGGGACCAGTATAGGAATTTACATTTTTAAACTGCTCTTGTGTAATTCTTACATATGATTCACTAGGGGAAACACAGGCTTAATGGACTTGTTAATTTCTCAAGATTTTCTGAGGATAATGTGATACTCATCATTCTTCTGTTAGAAGAAATTACCAGAAGTCTGCATATCTTTACAAGATCATTACCGCTATGTCCTTTGCTTTCACTGAGGCTTTGATTGAAAAATAGCCGTATGTTAAATAACAACATTCTTTATTCTTTACTGCTTTAGCATTCACAGCCCATTACATTCTCAATGTTCCTTATATAAAGACCCTTGGGACCAATTTTTCATAACACTCAGATTTAAGAAAAAGTTTGTTTCTTCTGATGAACTCACGTGCTTTCTCCTACCAGACAAGGAGAGGTATATAACAGATCAAAATTTCCTTGTTACTTAGGCTGCTAGGAAGCTCAGGGCAAAGCTTTGAGTTCAGTTTTTATAGCTTTCATCCGTCAGAGTTTTATGGGTGTTAATTGTTATCTTCCATCTTTATAAACTGGCATTTAAATTTATAATAATTATTAAATGTCCATGTATTTGTATTTTTTTGTTGTTTTATTGTATTTTATTGTTTATTGTTTAGCCAGTCCAAGTCGTTTCTTGAATTGGAAAGAATGGGTGGACTCAATGAGAATAAGTTACTTTTAAAAGCTGCATTTATTGACTATTCTATATGCTCTGGTGAAATATTTTCTTCCTTTTTCTTTACATCTAAGGCACGGTTTTAATGATTTACAATCTACATTAGGTACTGTGATCATCAGCTGCCTTTCCTTATCTATTGGATTAAGCACTGATTGTTTCCTACATGTCTTGACTGATTTTAATTTTTCCCCTTATTCAGTGTTTCCAAATCTTGCCTAATCATAGAATTACTTGCAAGTGCTTGTTAAAAAAAAAAACAACCCAGTCCCAGGATATTCTCCCCTGCCCCAAGATTCTGATTTAGTAAGTGGATAATATGATAAGGATGCATACTATTTAAGTAGTTGTTTGTCTTATTGATGCTGGACTTAAGGAATGATCAAGCCACACCTTTTGTTTCAAGATAGCTACTAATGTCAAGATTCTGCTATGCTTTCGTTGATGAAGTACACCTTTCAGACAGGATTGAGACATGATATTATCTACCACCAGTTGGAGTCCTGGCTTCATGAAGAAAATATCTAAGTCAGATTGGTCTTGTTTTCATCAAGTCTTCCTATGAATTAAGAGACCAGTATCTGTGAAGGAACATCCTGTACCTGAATTGAGAAAGAGGTATAAAAATACTATTATAGGGACTTCCCTGGTGGCACAGTGGTTAAGAATCCGCCTGCCAATGCAGGTTCGATCCCTGTTCCGGGAAGGTCCCACATGCCGTGGAGCAACTAAGCCCATGTGCCACAACTACTGAACCTGCGCTCTAGAGCCCACGAACCACAGCTTCTGAGCCTGCGTGCCGCAACTACTGAAGCCTGTGCGCCTAGAGCCCGTGCTCCGCAAGAAGAGAAGCCACCACAATGGGAAGCCTGCACACCACAACGAAGAGCAGACCCCGCTCATCGTAACTAAAGAAAGCCCACGCGCAACAACACAGATCCAACGCAGCCAAAAAACAAAAATACTATTATAAGTTAAAAGCAAGGTGAGTTATAAGATGAAAAGGAGGCAAAAGTCAAAGAGATTTATAGCCAATCATTCTTTGATTTATTCAACAACTATTCATTGAAAATTTATATGTTATGCTGGGGGCTCTCGACTTTGGGTGCTTCAGTATTACCTTTGGTGCTTTAAAAAGATACAAATGCTTCAACCCAAACTCTTTGCCTGCTGAATGAATATCTCTTGGGTTGAGTCTGAATGTGTATATAGTCATCCCTCAGTATACACGAGGGATTGGTTCCAGGACGTGCCCCCACCAAGCCCCACCAGTGCCCACATCCACAGGTGCTTAAGTCCCTTGTATAATATGGCATGGTATTTGTATATAACCTACGTAGATTCCCCTGTATACTTTAAATCATTTCTAGATTACTTCTAAAACCTAAGATAGTGTAAATGCTACGTAAATAGCTGTAAATGCAATGTAAATGCTATGTAAGTAGTTGCCAGGATGAGGCAAAATCAAGTTTTGCTTTTTGGAACTTTCTGGATTTTCTTTTCAAATATTTTTGATCTGCCGTTGGTTGAATCCACACATGCAGAACCTGCAGTTATAGAGGGCCCACAGTATTTTGAACAAGTCTGTTTGAGAACCCCTGAAATGGGCACACTCTTGCTGAAAAAGAGTTTATTATCTCATAATATAGACCGGTAATTCTCAATCCTGACTGTGAAACACCTGGGAAACATTTAGTGATATAAATCCTTGAATTTCATTGCAATTTTATCAAATCAGAATCTTTTGGAGGTGGGACAAGAAACCTGTATTTAAAAGAAAAATATGAATCGAATCTGATGATTTGGCTAGCTTTGAGAACCAGTCATCTAAATTTCAAGGGACTTTGGAAGAAAGAATTTATGAGACAATTTAATAAAATGATCTTTTGAATAGGCAGTATATCTCAAGCTACCATCTGGGAAGTGGTAGAATTCTAGAGAAATTTTTTTTCTAATTGTAGGTCTGAAGACAGCAGAAACAATCTTCTCTAGTACCTTCTAGTCTTCTCTTTTCATTTTCCTTCCTAACTCCCTGCCTTCCCTTTTTTCATTCATGCTTGGAATCTCTATTACAGAATTTAGTTTACTGAGTTGTATAATTTATCTCAGTAAACCCTAAGATACAATTGTGATTAGGTTTAGGGCAGAATTTCTCAGATCCAATCTTACATTAGATTTACCTGGGGAGCTTAAAAAAAAGCCTGGACTCCACCTCAGAGTAATTAAATCTGGGGCTAGAGTCCTGCTATGTATATTCTTCTGAAAGCTTTCCAGTTGATTCTAATGGTGTTCAGGTTTAAGAATAACTAATTAGTTCATTTTGTTTGTCACTGATGCCTTCATGTTTTAAAGTTAGGACTGAGATCTTTTGCATTCTGCCTTTTTTTGTTGTTGCTTCTCATATCTTTTTAATGCAAAAGTTTATATTTTATAGGATAGACTTTAATGAGATGGTAAACTGTTTCATGGAGGTAAAAGAGAAAACAATGTGATAAGACATTACTTTGTACCTTGTAACCTGAGCACTTACCACCAAGCTCTGACATCATCAATGGGGAATAAGGATATAGTCCCCCAAAAACCAAGATTTGGGATTGTGTCTTGCTATCCATTTTCTTTGTATAATTTTTAGATTCCACATATAAGTGATATCATATGATATTTGTCTTTGTCTGCCTGACTTAACTTCACTCAGTATGATAATCTCTAGGTCCATTCATGTTGCTGCAGGTAGCATTATTTCATTCTTTTTTATGGCTGAGTAATAGTCCATGGTGTGTGTGTATGTGTATATCTGTAGTGAACTATGCACCTTCCTTAGAGACTGAAGTATTTAGACCTTAGGCCTTATAACTTCCAGAACGTGACACAGCATATTTCTTTCTTTCTTTAAATAAATAAATAATTTATTTATTTATTTATTATCAAAGTAAGGAAAACCTTAGATTGTAATTATTTTCACAAAATCTTTTAAAAATCCATAAATAAGTGTATTTTGAAATACCTGTATAACTGAAGGAAGTAAAATAATGAGATATTACGTTTCCTTCAGAACATTTGTATCTCTGTTTATCACACATTTAGGGAATCTCTACACCATGCAGTAATGGCCATTGGGAATGAATACACAATAGCTTTCTGCCCTCAGGGAGTTCACACTGAATGAATGGAAAAGACATGTTAAGTGATAACATATGTGCAGTCTAGTTGGGAAAATAAAACCAATACACATGACACAAATATTAGGAAGTTGTTATTTGGCCATGGTTGGAGAATTATTACAGAATAATTAAGGGGAAAATAGAGTGCTGCTGTTTAAAGGGTCATAAGAATTGAGAAGCAATTGGAATAAGCTTTATGAAGAAGGTGGGTCCTGAAAAAGAATGGGACTTGGATAGAGGGGTGTGGAATAAAAGGCCATGCACCAGCAGAGCCCCAGCAGAGCAAAGAGGCCAGTGTGGAATGTGGGTTAATGTATGTGTAGAGCGATGGGGTATAGCAGACACAGAATAAGTTCTTATAATTTGGAGGGGTGTCCTGAGTCCTTTTGATAAGCTAGTGAAAGCTATGCAATCTTTTCTCCAGAACAATGTATGTGTATACAAATGCAAAACTTTGTATTTAATTTTAGGGATTTACAACTTCTTTCAAGACTAATGGAGGAAATGAAGCAGAAGTAGTTGGTTTCAAAATGACTACTGATTTATGAGCAGGGGAGTGAAGGGGTTACACTGGGTTTAAGGATATTTTCCTGCTTTCGGGAAATTTTCCTGGTAGCAGTATGACAAATCATTGGAGCCGGGAAAGAGTTGGAAATAGAGAAATGTAAATATAAAATGAAGATGCCCTGGACTAAAAGGGCAGCTGTAGGAATGGAGATTAAAGCTATAAAAGGAAGATATTGCTCATTAATTAACTGAAGACACATTTTTAAATGGATGAAATGCAATGAGTCATTTTCTGTGTGTGTTTAAATTTTGATGTTTAACGTTCCAAATATTTTAGGAAGCCTTCTATGATATCAGCGGTTACGTTGTTTGTTATTTTAGAAGCAAGAAGACTTCAGTTGAAGTTTTTAGAAGTAGCTATTGTAAATGAAGGAAAAATAGTGTTTTTCACAGATTAGTTTGTGGGAGATGTAAGAAAGGAGGGTCAAAATAGGATGGTGTTAGTAAATTCTTCAAAGTTGTTGGAATTTGACAAGAAGGAAGGTTTTGCTTATAATGAGTTCACTAAAAACCTATGGTTTTAAAAAGTTTTCATTTACTAGTTTGTTCATAGCCTCCTTAGGTAACTTGGTTCTTTATAAGAAAACGTGAAATAGAAAATCTAATATGGAAAGGAAATGCACATGAGAGGAAAAGATGATGAATTTATGCTTTGAGAAAGACAGCTGTTACCAGCAGAGGGAGTATGTTAACTGGATTTTCGATAGTGTTAATATTTCTCACAGTTAGCAGTGGCTGAGTAATATGAAAAGGGTAAAAAAGCAAAGTTATAAAAATGCCTTATACCCTGGTAAGTAGGATTAATTACATTCCTTCAGGAGAATCTCTGCATTGTGCTTTTATGAAATTGGACATGAGGCTGAAACTGGCAAACTGAAGAAAATGTGGTAATAAATGTTGTTTTAGTCATGTTTGCTATTGCGAAGTTCATAGCTTTCTTTCCCTGCCTTCTGTTGGGATGCAGGAAGAGACGTCTGATTTTTGAGAACTAAGATGTGGTTGTGCAGATGTTCACGTTTTTGACAAAAATATTATTCTTGTACAACTTTTTTTTCCTAAGAAGCTTAATTGTGTTAACTTATCTTCCATTTAAATTTTATATACTAGACTTTTATGTGAAAGTTTTGCTTAACTTTACACAATCCTTTTGTAACAAAAGCAAACTGATTTTAGAGCAGGCTGTGCTCATTTTGTATTACCTGCCAAAACTGAATATGTCATAGAACGAGTAAGAATAGCTGTAGTTTAAGCAATCGATTGTGCAAGTTAATAGTTGCTTCAAGGTAAAAGTTTTTGGTAGTTCTTTTGGTTATTCTGTTTCAAACGTACAGAATTCCTTGAGATGGCACAGACATAACCAGTGTTCTTAAAATATTGGCCACAAAGGGAAAATATTACCCTATAATTAAATGAAGATGAGATTTTCAAATATGTGAAACTCAGTAAATTACATTTTTGTAGGAATTTTAATTTTGTCTCCTCTAAAAAACTGTAAATCTGGTATACATTGTTACTATAGAATAGGTATGCCCAAACCTGTTGGTTAAAAGAACAAAGTTTAATTAAGTTAATAATAACAGCTTAATTAATGGTGAATAGTGTGATCATTCCAGAGAGAAAATAAGACAGTGTACAAGTTTACCTGGAGACTAAATAGATGCAAAATAAATAAGTGAATAAATCAAGTCTAGAGGGTTGGGGACAGGAGAGATGAAAAGACAAGGGCAAGAAAATGGCAGATAAAGCTGGGATGAAATTAGTATCTAAAAACATAATCTGTAAAGTTTATACATTTACTGAAGTCGTACACAAGTTTGACTGACTTCTTCATAGTAGGAGATAAAAATGTTATATCATTTTCTTCTTTTTTAATTAAAAAAATTAACAGTTTTATTGAGATAGAACAATACACTTCACACTTGGAAAATATTCAATTTGGTGGTTTTTATTATATTCACAGATGTGTGCACCCATCACTCAGTTAACTGTGGAACATTTTCGTCACCTCAAATATGTATACCTTGGCTTTTACCTCTCGGTTCTTCAGCCTACCCCCTATCTTCAGCAATAAGAAACCATTAATCTACTTTCTGTCTCTCTAGATCTCCTTATTCTGGATTTTAAATGAATGAAATCACATAGCATGTGGTTTTTTGTGACTGGCTTGCCTCACTTAGCATAATGTTTTCAAGGTTTATCTATGCTGTAGAATATTAGCAATACTTCATTTTTTTAATGTCCAAATACTATTTCATTATATGGATATGCTTCTTTTTTAAAAAGCCTTTCCTCCATTGATGAGTGGGATTATTTCCACCTTTTATCTATCTTGAAAAATGCTGCCCTAAACACTGTGTACAAGTTTCTGTGCGGCATTTGTTTTCACTTCTCCTGAGTATATACCCAAGTGGAGTTGCTGGATCACATGGTAACTCTGTGTTTGATCATTTGAGGAACTGCCAGACTATGTTCCAGAGTAGCTGCCCCATTTTCCATTCCCATTACCAGTGTATTAAGGTTCCAGTTTTTTCACATACTTGCAAATACTTATTATCCTATTTTTTTTTTTTTTTTTTGGCTGTGTTGGGTCTTCGTTGC
Organism: Delphinus delphis; assembly: GCF_949987515.2. NCBI lineage: Eukaryota > Metazoa > Chordata > Mammalia > Artiodactyla > Delphinidae > Delphinus > Delphinus delphis. The sequence goes on from NC_082684.1 coordinate 162,351,372, forward strand.
TGCGCGGGCTTTCTCTATTTGCGGCCAGTGGGGGCCACTCTTCGTTGCGGTGTGCAGGCTTCTCTTGTTGCGGAGCATGGGCTCTAAGTGCGTGGGCTCAGTAGTTGTGACGCACAGGCTTAGTTGTTCTGCGGCATGTGGGATCTTCCCGGACCAGGGCTCGAACATATTCCTCTGCATTGGCAGGCGGATTCTTAACCACTGCGCCACCAGGGAAGCCCCTATTATCTGATTTTTTTTTATTCTAACCATCACAGTGGGTGTGAAGTGGTATCTCACTGTGATTTTGATTTGCATTTCCCTGATGATTAACCATGGTTACTCGCTCTTTAACGATCATAGAATAAAAAGAAATAACTTGCTAAATGTTATACATCCATATTTCTGCTATGTACATGGGCCCAAGAGAATTTTATTTTATGGATCTTCTTGATGAGGACTCTCTAGGGAATAATCTCCTCTAGAACATTCCTGCAGTCAACGTAATAATATGTCTCACAGGGTAAAGAGCAGTTAATAAATGGCTCCATGTCAGAGTTGGGGGGATGTGAAACATACAAGAAAGATTTGAATTTAGAACTGTGTTTTATTATCAGGGCCACCTAATGTTTCCTTTAATGATGTTGACTAAGGAGACAGCTATTGCACAAATATACATTTTCTCTGAAGCACATCTAGTGAACAACTGAGGTTCACCTTTATTTGTCATTATAGGTGTGCTAATCTTGCCAAATATAAGTCCCCAATTCTGTTTACTCTGTTTGCTCTGCTTGAAATTAAAAGGAAACTATTTAGGGCTGCTTTGAAGAGCTCATTCTAAATAATACAATTCCTATTTTTCTTTCCAGGAATCTTTTGTTAGCAGGTTAGCTCTGCAAAGATTATGAATCCTGCCTCCCGCTGAATGTCTGCCCCATTAGAAACTCAGTTTCACTATGCTTTTATCCACTGTAGATTCTATGTTGATCTTCCCAGATTTCTACAGTTGGGTTGAAAATAATAATAGATAAAAGCCCTGGGAAGGATTCATCCTCTCAAGTGATTTTGCTGCTGGGACTCAAACAGGGCTATTTTCCTGTGTCCTTTTCTTAAAACAGAGCAGCAGAGCAGGCTGAAACTATGATATTAAGAACCAAAAAGTTACTCTCTTTTTCCCTCAAATTAAACCCTGTGGTGTTGAATTAGCCCCTGGAGATGATTGAATAGGGATACTGCATCTGTTCAAGAATTAGATACTTTACAGTTACTAAGACTGCATTTGATTCTATATTATTCCCTTGTCAGAACCTTATAAATCATTTCATAATTTTGAAAGAACTGTAGGAAGTTGTGATAAAAGTTGACTATCTCGTTGGCAGCCCTTTGTTACTGACAGTTTCCTCTAGCTTTGGGGATTTAATCTTTTGATGATTTGGTTAATGTGTTCTAGATTCTCTGAGTTTGGCAAAGAGAAGTTAGAATTTTAAAAAAAAATCACTAACTGCCCTCTTTGTGAAATTTATGGGTTTCAATCCCTCTACTGTGAATTTTCACCAAGCAGATGAAAAAAATTCAGCAATATACAGAGATGTTGCTAGGCTGCCCCAGCAGATATACAAAATAACCAGGCAAAATTGTTCTGATTCATTATCATATATCAAGCACATAGTTCTATATTCTTTTATCAATTAACTTTCAACTAGTGGGAGAATTAAATTCAATCAAAATTTGATTCAAATCTGTGAATTTCCTTGGCACTGCAGTGAACAAAAAAATATGTGGCTTGAGTAAAGAGGCAGAAATAGGTAAAAACAAAACAAAAGATTTACTTCCTTAACATTTTATAGTTATCTGGTAACAGAAACTCTATTAATAATAGTGTCACCAATAATAGTAAAAAAAAAAAAATGAGCCAACTCGAAGCGTTTCCCAGAAAGTCTGACCGTCCTCGCAGATTTGGTTAAATCTTCTTTGTTGTTCCCTGGCAGCTCACCAGAGCAGAGAGAGGTAAGGAAAGGAGGATTTTTCTGGGCCAAAGTAGCCATTTCCACTGGCTCCGTCCGCTCTAATTTGTCATCATTTAATTACTCTCTATGCCCTCGGTTTGGACCATTGTGAGTTATCAGGACCTGTGTGTGACCAGTGCAGGCAACTTGCGGTTTAATGCTCTGCAATTGCCACCTTGAAATTCTTAATAATTTAATCTTTGAATTTGTGCTAAATAAGTGAATTCTGATGGAGCAATGGAATATGCGGGGGGTGGGGAGGGGATTGGAGCCTTGTTTCAGGTGGGGGCCGCCTCCTGCCACCTCGGTGCCTCCCAGGACAGACGCTCAGGCACCTGCTCTCCTGTCCCTCCCAGCATCCGCCCTGTGGCCTCCACCGGCAGGGGGGCGGGGGCGTGGGCGCGGGATGGCTGGAGTTGGGAAGCACCCTATGCGAGCAGTTGCGGGGCGGGGCTGTGAGGTCTCGGCCCTCCCAGGAGAGTGCAACATTAAACAGCAAGTAAAAAACACCGTGGCTGGTTGAGAGATGGACGGGGAAATGGAGGAGAAAGCTTTCTGCCAGTTTCGTGAACAAGAGGTCCCGCATTTTCGTTTCGCACCGGGCCTTGCAAATTATGCAGGTGGCTCTGTCTGTTACACAGCGGTTCTCCCTTCTCACCCTTGCTATCCGTTCTCTTCTTTTGAAACGCGTGGATAGCATAAAAATAACATCATGTTTTCCTTGTTTTTTTTTTCCCTATGCGTCTGAGTGCTTTTACGGGTTTTTCCACTGGTCAGATACACTCCTAAAGCTCAAGGATTTCAATGACACTTTCCTACAAAGGCCATTGTCCTAAGTATGCCAGGGATTAATATCTGTCTGAATGGATTTTTTTTTTTAACCTCGAGGTAATCCAAGGAACCATGACATAAATGATTTTTGTAATGTTTGTAATGTCCCCATACTTATTTTTGTTATAGTCTGTATCCATTAGCAACATAATTTTACAGTTACAGAGACTTATCTACTTACCTCTAAGGCATGACATAAAGGCTGGTCATTGGTTTTCCTATAGTTTTTTTTTTTTTAATTAATTAATTTTTGGCTGTGTTGGGTCTTCGTTACTGTGCGTGGGCTTTCTCTAGTTGTGGTGGCTTCTCTTGTTGTGGAGCATGGGCTCTAGGTGCGCAGGCTTCAGTAGTTGTGGCATACAGCCTCAGTAGTTGTGGCTCACGGGCTCTAGAGCACAAGCTCAGTAGTTGTGGTGCACAGGCTTAGTTGCTCCACAGCATGTGGGATCTTCCTGGACCAGGGCTCGAACCTGTGTCCCCTGCATTGGCAGGCGGATTCTTAATCACTGTGCCACCAGGGAAGTCCTCTTATAGTTTTTTGATTGGAGTGCTTCCCTCAGTAGGGTGGGCAAGTCCCGGGGTAAATTTTGTTTTCAGATACAGAAAGCCACTGAATACTCCTCTCTGGCCCCTGTAAAGTAAAAAATGGTCATGGACCCTTATAGATCACTCAGAAAATACTTTCAGATATTATCTAGCCCTACATATTGATATGCCATAGGGCAAATTTTTGTAATTGGTAGAATTTGATAACAAGCAAAAGACAAAAAAGTATCATATCTTTTAGCAGGAATTTGTAAGGTATAAAACAAAATATGGACGTATTCAAATATGTGGTGATTAAATGAGCATGCTGCAACGTCTCTACAGTCCTGACCACATGATGATATTTAACTTTTATTTACTTCTAAACTCCCATTCACACCTCAAAGCTTCTGCCTCTTATTTACCCCGTCTAGTCAGAGTAAAACCTTCATTTCCAAATTTGAAAGTCTTATGGAGGCTGAAGTAAATGGATGTGTGCATAAAATTGTATTTATTTTGGGAGGTGATACTTCACTAATACTAAAGACTGTCCATGGACGGAATTACCATCAAGGAGGCATCAGTCCACGTGCATTGATGCCGAGGATGGTCTGTTCTTCTCACGTCTACAGCAAAGCATCATGGCCTGCGAAGCTGATTTGATCACCTCTGAAGTCCAAGAGCCAGGTATCAATCCTGGGTTCTGCTGCACATACAGGACTGGATTCACTGGCCAGTGGTCAGTTTAAATGGAAATGAAAACTCTTCCACACTCCATTGGCTCAAAGCTGTCTTTTCGGAGCTGTTCTGACATGCTGGCTGCTCCTGTTCTTACGCCATTCCTCTGCCCTCCCTGTCCTTCCTACAGCTACAGTCTTGTCTTTTACTCTGTGATTTAGAGGCATTCTGTGTATTGTGATTTCTGTCTGGGCTGAATCTCCTGGACCAATTCTTCCCCTATCTTTAGCAGGCCCTAATCTCTCCCCATGGCTAGGTTATCATTCTTGATGAGGCTCCCCACTGTTATTATTTTTTTCATTTTATTGTGGCACTCAGCTTCAAATCCTGATAATTGGGAGCTCAGCATATTGGGGACTAGAAAGGATCATAATTTTTCTGTCTTTCTCATCAAATATTAAGCTCAATTATCTTTCCCCCATCATCAGCAATTATATAGCCTTGTATAAATTTACCCTGACATGGTAGTCATATTGCCCAGCTGAACTTCTGGCAAGTATGAATGTCATTGTCAGAGGTAATTTATAGCACAAATCAGATAGAGAGCCTCCTCAACTAAACCCTCTTTCCCCTTGACTCTCTGGAAGTGTAATTAGAAAACTGTAGAAAGCTGCATGTGAGGACACATGGAAATGTAGTTGCTATATTAAAGGAAAAGAGAATTAACAAACTAAAATGATTATTGCTGACTTCTTTAAAGTGTGTGTGTGTGTGTGTGTGTGTGTGTGTGTGAAAGAGGTAAAAATCAAGGAGAGTCGGCAAGTCCTTATTTTCCTATATAGTTGGGTCAGCTCACTTAAAATTTCTTTCAGTAAACAACAGACATCACACATTTGTTAACGATACAACTCAACTCTCTGCAAGGCATTGTGGTTACATTGAAAAATAAGACAAAACCTTGTTTTGTTTTCGGTGAACTTTCTTGGGTGAAGACCACTCTGCAGCTTTGAAAATGAGTTAAAAGAGAAGGGACGATACCTTACTTGGGCCATTTGCTATCATCCTTTATGTCTATGTTGTATGGGAAGTTAAACAATTTTTCTCCTTTTCAGTGTCCAAGCTTGGCAAGGTAATTTACGTAATGTCACTGAAGCCTGAAATAGGCAATCTACTTATTTTCTGCAATCCAAAATAATTAAAGAAAGGGTGGCCTGATGCCTTTTTATGTCCTATGCTTGAAATATTTGTAGAGAAAAATGGACAGTGGTTTATCCCTAAGATTTTGTCTGTTTATCCTAGGAGATCCTGTGCCTTTTGGTATTCAGTGAGTCTGTAGTGTATAAAGAATATTAGGTGTACGGTAAGATGACACAAATGGTGATTTTCAACTTACTAAGCTTGTTAAAGTTAGATGGCATTTAATGAGACCCTGATTCTGAGGAAAAAAAACTTGCCCTATGTGTATTATTTTTCATTATAGTTTGTTCAATCTCTGTGCTTGTTTTACTGCTTGAAGTTCTTCCTTTTCTCACATATTTAGTGGTATAAGGGGAAGGAATAATAGTCAAAGTAGAAATAATAATCCGTTCCTGTTTCACACCATTCTTTGCATTTTTTACAGGGAATAATCATGAGCTGTATTTAAAAGCAAAGTGTTCTTTTGAAGAAAGATTGGGTTGAAAAACCATCAGAATAAAACTACATTTTTCTCAAAGAAAATGACTTACTGTTTTCTGCCTTAAAGTTTCCTGAAAAACATTGTCGTAGTTTAAAGAAAATAGTAAGTGCAGTCATTCTAATATCTCCTGCAGGCATCTGACATTTACTCTCCAAGCTGTACCCAAATAAATTTTCATTTTTGGATTTAGAATTTTATAATGTTTTTGAAATTTTACCTTTTTATGAGGATTATTCAGAAAGTAAAAATGACAACACAGATAATTAAATCCATTTCCAGGTGAAATATTAAGTATTTCATTCAGGAGGGATTTTAGTTGAATTAAATTGACTCATAATAAAGACTCAGTGCAAATATTGTATTCCCATAGGGAGTACATTCTGCTGTTAGGAATCACCCTAATATAGACACTTCACAATTCAGAAAAATTTACCTTTCAGTTTTATGAGGTACATGTCTTAAACTAAAAGCAGAAATAGTGTGGTTTCTCCCCATCTACGTATTTTTACATCTGCATCATCAAACAATAATTATTTGGTGACTTTATTTTCCATCACTAATTGAAGTAAAAATTTACATTTCATTGAGAAGTGAGCTATTAGGATACAACAAATAATTAAAGGATATTTTAATTTTTTTATTATGCATTAGTAATTTTTTTTAAAGAGTGGATTTTAGAAAATTCATGTATGAAATGTTGGATTGCATAGAAGCTGAAAGTTCCTGTTACCATTTTAAACACACACAAAATATGGTGGCAGAACTATGTCCACATACATTACTAATAATTATGAATAGATATGGGTTTAAATCCATTAACACAATCTCTGAGATTCATTAAAGAAAATGAAACCAAATACCATGTTTCATTCATTCTAAGATGCATATTATTTTCACACTTGTCAACTCTGAAATTCAAAATACCTTATAACATGTCTAGGCAACACTTATGATGTAGTTGCCACTAAAGCAGTGCAACTTGCTTAGTATTCTTCGTGGCATGATTTGGCTATAGCAACCCTTTGATGTTTCAGTTAACAAATCTTTAAGGATCATTTGAAAGAAATCTGAATCTGTGCTGTTTGGAAACCTTCTGTTGACATCTTTAGATAAGATTAAGAAATCACTGACATGAAACCTTGCAGGGTGAATGTCAGCAGCTTGGAAGGAAATTCTGGAGACAAGTTCGATAATCTTTTAATAAATGATGTCTCACCAATCCTCTTGATGGCATAGAGGACAATATCATATGTGAAGAAATTTTGTTCTGAGGATATCTTTACCATTCTATTTCTCTTGTCTTTTCCTTTTTTTAAGGCACGCACACAATTGTTATAAATTAACAACCAATTTCTAAGTAGTGTTTATGAGTTGTTTCAATTAGTGCAAAATTGTAGTTTTAAGTAATAAACGCATTATTTGTTTTTATATATTTATTTGTTTATGTTCATTTGTAATATACATTTTATTTATTATTGTATAGTTATTTATCCATTAATTGACAGAAGTTTTTCTTTCACAGAGGTGAATAACAACATGGTATACATATAGCCAGCTTACAATTCCCTGGTGACATATGGTATTGAGAATCTTTTCCTATGCTTCTTTGACATTTGTCTATTTTCTTCAGGGTGGTATCTGTTCATGTATTTTACCCGCTTTTAAAAATTGGATTCTTTGTTTTCCTATCATTGAGTTTTAAGAGTTCTTTGTGTATTGTTTTGTTTGTTTTTTCGGTACGCGAGCCTTTCACCGCTGTGGCCTCTCCCGTCGCGGAGCACAGGCTCCGGACGCGCAGGCTCAGCGGCCATGGCTCACGGGCCTAAATGCTCCACGGCATGTGGGATCTTCCCGGACCAGGGCACGAACCCGTGTCCCCTGCATCGGCAGGTGGACTCTCAACCACTGCGCCACCAGGGAAGCCCATGTATTTTTGATACCAGTCCTTTACCAGATATGTATTTTGCAAATAATTTCTCACAGTCTGTGGTTTATCTTTTTATTCTCTTAGTGCTTTCATAGAGCTGAAGTTTTTAATTTTAATAAAGTCTAATTTTTCAATTTTTTTTCCCCTGGCTAGTGTTTTTGATGTTCTGTCTAAAAAAGTCATTGCCAACTCAAAGTCACCTAGACTTTCTTCTATGTTATCTTCTACATAGAAGATAGTATAGTTTTATAGTTTTACATTTTATATTTAGATCTGTGATCCATTTTGAGTTCACTGTTACGAAAGATGCAAGGTCTGTGTTTAGATTCATTATTTTACATGTCAGTGTCTAGCATTCCAGGACCATTTGTTGAAAAGACTATCATTCCTCCAGTGACTTGTCTTTACTTCTTTGTCAAAGATGAGTGGACTCTATGTGTGAGGGTCAGTTTATGGGCTCTTTATTTGTTCCATTCATCTATTCTTTTATTCTTTTGCTGATACCCCACTGTCTCAATCACTGTAGTTTCACAGTAAGTCTTGAAGTCAGGTAATGTCAGTCCTCTGACTTCGTTCTTCAATGTTGATATGTTGGCTACTTTGAGTCTTTTGCCTTCCACATAAACTTTAGAATAAGTTTGTCAATAGCTACAAAATAGCTTGCCAGAGTTTTGATTGGGATTGCATTGAATCTATAGATAAAGTTGGGAAGAACTGTTTGCTTAACAATATCAAGCCTTCCTATCCAAGTACATGACATATCCCTCCATTTATTTAGGTCTTTCTTCTTTGATTTCTTTCATCTGACTTTGGTAGTTTTCCTTATATAGATCTTGTACATATTTTGTTAGATTTATACCTAAGTATTTCATTGTTTTGTTGGTAATGTAAATGGTACTGTGTTTTTAATTTCAAATAACAGTTGCTCATTGTGTATATAGGGAAGCAATTGATTTTTATATATCAACTTGTGTCTTTTAACCTTGCTGTAATCACCCATTAGTTCCAGGAGTTTTTTGTTGCTTCTTTGGGATTTCCTGCATGTAATCTGTGAACAAAGATAGTTTTATTTCTTCCTTCCCAGTTTGTATACCTTTAATTTCCTCTTCTTGTTTTATTGCATTAGCTATGACTTTCAGTACAATGTTGAATAGGAGAAGTTAGAGTGGACATATTTGCCTTGTATCTGATCTTAGTGGGAAAATATGCAATTTCTCATAATTAAGTATGATGTTAGTTGTAGGTTTTTTTGTTGATTGTCTTTACCAAGTTGAGGAAGTTAATCTCTACTCCTAGTGTACTAGTTAGGGTTTTCCAGAGAAATAGAACCAACAGGATAGATATTTACTGTAAGAAATTGACTTGTGATTGTGAGGGTTGGGAAGACTGAAAATCTGTAATGTAGGCTGGAGACTCAGGGAAGAGTTAATGTTTCAGTCTTGAGTCTAAAAGCAGTCTGGAAGCAGAATAACTTCCTTTCCAGGGGATCTCAGAGCATCTAGACTGAAGTCTGGACAACCAACTGGGTGCCATAGCCTAGCCAACTTGATGCATAAAACTAACAATCACATCTAGTTTGCTGAGAGTTTTTAAAATCATGACTGGATTTTGGACTTTGCCAAATGATTTTTGAGCATTTATTGATATGATCATATGATTTTTCTTCTTTAACCTTTTGACTGGATGGACCACAATAATTGATTTGCAAATGTTGAAGCAGCCGTTTGTATCTATAATAAATTTCACTTGGTTGTGGTATATAATTCTTTTTATAAATTGTTGTATTTTATTCGTTATTTGTTAATATTTTGTCAAGGATTTTTGCATCTGCGTTCATAGGAGATATTGGCCTGTAGTTTTCCTGTCTTGTAATGTCTGTGTCTGATTTGATATTAGGTTAATGCTGGTCTCCGTTAGGCCATGAGTTAGGAACTATTTCATCTGCTTTAGTTTTCTGGAAGAGGTTGTAGAGAATTGGTTTAATTTCTTCCTTCAATGTTTGGTAGACTTCATGAGTGAACCTATCTGGGAGAGGTGCTTTCTCTTTTAGAAGAATATTAATCATTTATTCAATTTCTTTTATAGATATAGATATATTAAGATTATCTATTTCTTCTTGTGCAAGTTTTGATAAACTATCTTTCAAGGAATTTGTCAATGTCATCTATCAAATTTGTAGAGATGGATAATATTTCTTTATTATTCTTTGAATGTACATGGGATAAGTAGTAATAGCTCTTCTTTCTTTTCTAATATCAGTAATTTTTGTCATCTCTCTTTTTTCTGGCTAGAGGTTTATCAATTTTATTGATCTTTTCAAAGAACCAACTTTTATTTTTATTTTTGGCCACGTGGCATACAGGATCTTAGTTCCCTGACCAGAGATCGAACCCATGCCCCCTTCAGTGGAAGCACGGAGTCTTAATCACTGGACCGCCAGGGAGGTGACATCAGAGATTTCATTGATCTTCTCTGTTTTCAGTGTCATTGATATCTAATTTTTATTATTTCTTTTCTTCTGCCTACTCTGCATTTAATTTATCCTTCTTTTTCTAGTTTCCTAAGGTGGAAGTTTATATTATTGATTTTAGATCTTTCTTTTTTTCTGATATATGCATTCAATGACATAAATTTCACTCCATGCACTGCTTTCACTGCATCCTACATAATTTGTATTATTTATTTAATTTTTATTTTTTTCATTGAAGTATAATTGATGTACAATAATATATAAGTTAGAGTTGTATAATACAGTGATTAACAATTTTTAAAGGTTATACCCCATTTATAGTTGCTATAAAATATTGGCTCTATTACCTATATGGTACGATTATATCTTTGTAGCATATTTTATACCTAATAATTTGTAATTCTTAATCTCCTACCCCTATGTTTCCTCCCTCCACCCTCTCCCCACTGGTAACCACTAATTTACTCTCTGTATCTGTGATTCTACTTCTTTTTGTTACATTCACTAGTTTGTTGTATTATTTAGATTTCATATGTGATATCATACAGTATTTATCTTTTCCTGTCTGACTTACTTCACTTAGCATGATACCCTCAAAATCCATCCATGTTGTTGCAAAAATGACACAATTTTATCCTGTTTTATGGCTGAGTAGTGTTCCATTATATGTATGTATGTATGTATACTGCTTCTTCCTTATCCATTTGTCTGCTGATGGGCTTTGGTTGCTTCCATGTCTTGGCAATTGCAAATAATGCTGCTATGAACATTGATGAATCCTATATAATTTGATCTTTTGGATTTTCATCAACTCAACATCCCCTTTTTCCTTCCACAAAAAGCACATGTAACTTAGATTTTATTTGTGGATACAAATCATAAAAAGACAATAAGGCTGATCAATTGAGAAAAATTTCATTTTAATACGTTCAATAAGGCTTATAAGTCATGGATCACATCCATAGATCGAGGTTAAAATCATGTTATGCTTTACAATTTTTAAACAGCTACTACTTAACTAAATAGGAATACTCAGGCAAATGATTTGGATTCTCAGTCTCCGTTTGGTTTTGCGGAAATTATATTTTTAATGTCTTCACAGTTGGTAGATTATTGTCATTCATGTACAAAGCTTTAAAAATCAGCATATAATTATTTGCAGTAATCTTGTCAAACAATATAATGCATCATGAAGTACCCTGTTTCTCATTAGTGTAAATGTTTTATAGCATCTTTGATTTTTAAAGATGTAAAACCCAATCATCTTTCATGCAGTATAAAAGAAGAACGTATTATTAGGTCAATTCCTCTAATAATTCTACATAAAATATCATTTCTAAGTTTGAGACTTACTTTGGAAAGAGAAATTTCAGTTTTGAATATTTGAGACCAGCACTAGTTAGTGATGTTTTGCTTTAGGTTTGAGGTAAACTAAGTTAGTAAATGTCTCTCATTCCCACCTTTATTTCAGGAAGCTATACTCCCAGCAACAGTCACCTCTGAAGCTGCCTTGATTAGTTATGGTTCTAGACAACCAACTATATAAAATAGACATACAGAAAAGACCAATTTTTTGCTTTTAAGATGACCTTTTCCCTCATGAGTTTCTATAACCTTGTTGGAAGGGAAAACGTGTTCCATGACTGTCTTAGCATCCCTGGCTGGGTCTGAAAACTTAACTGGTAAGGAAGATTAATAGGAAAAACGCATGCAAATGTATTTAATATAAAATTTTACCTGACATGGGAGCCTTCATAAGGAAATGAAGACCCAAAGAAACAGTCAGACCTGTGTATTTTTATGTGAGGTTTGAAGAATCGGTAGTCAGGTAGAAATTTAATAGGTTAAGGAGTATAAGTGTAACAAACTGGAGAAAACTTAGCAAGGTCTGATGTGTTAAGATTATGCTTGGAGTCTCTCTGTCTTTGGAGATAAGGATGCCCTTTTCCTTTGGGTACAGGAAGGCACCTCTCTTGTGAGGGTTTTATGACCTGTTTCGGGTGAGAAGAGTGAGAGGAAGGTCAGAGAGCCCTTTCTGCTTCTGCCATTTTCTCAAACTCCTTTGGCTGAAAATATTCAATATGCCAAGGTGCTGTATTTTGGGGTAGTAAGCCCCCATAGTTTGGTATCTTGAACCCCATCAACCCCTACATTATTTGGGCTTAAGATTTCCCACAGGCTGGTAAAGGCACTTGGAAATGTCACCCTCATGCTTCATTAGGTAGAGAAGTATTTGGAAAGCGATTACAATTAAGTTACTCATTGTTAGAAAGTCCTATGAGATATGGATTTCTACCAAAACACCATGTTCAAAAATGAGAACAGAATGTAGAATGTAGCTGCAGAGGGAGGGCTGGTTGGAAAAGAACAGATTACCTGTACCTTCAATGTCCTGGCTATTCACAACGTCTTCCATGAAGGTAGAAAACAGCAAAACTAAATACAATTGTGAAATCACGGAAGCCCACCACATAGGTGAAAACATTCTGAATTTCTGGAGCTCTTTCCTACTCCATATTATGCCCAGTTTACCCTCCAGCCATCATTTTGTCCTCAATTTTGCTAAGTTGCTTTTTCATCTAGTCTGTTATCTTCCTTTCCATGTCTTTCTAATAATTTCAAGTGTCTGTTTATTTTGAACTTTTTCCTTAAAACAAGAAACATACTACTTGTACTTTCCTGGGTAAGTGAGAAAATCTTTTTTTTTTTTTAATCTATATATGTTGGACTTATATTGTGTGATTTCAATGCTTTAAATAGAATAGCATTTAATGACCCAGAATGACACCTTTCTGTTACTCTTCTTATCATCTAAATTGACCCCCTGGAGTCATAGGAAGTACACACCTCCAGAAACTACAGTGAAACAAGAAATGGAAGTTTACTTAATTTTCATGTCCTAACTTTGTTCATTTAACTAATGCTTCCTTAGCTCCACCGATCCTACCTGACTTGAATAAGAAATGAGTGTAGGCATTCACAGCATGGTGATTTGCCAGTCAAGCCTGTTGCCCATAGTTAACTTGTCTTCCTGTAACTAGAAATTCCTGATTGAATACATAATTTAAAAAAAAGTGAATGGCCCATGAAGATTGCTGAAAGCAGATAGCTTAAAATCATCAGACATGATTGGCTTCTAGTGGTCCCTCTTAATGTAATAATCAAATTGGGTTATCTTCGAATAATCCAGATTTAATGTGCATTGGAATCAACTGGAGGGCTTGTTAAAACAGATTGCTGGGTCCCAGTCCTAGAGGTTCTTGTTTTTTTTTTTTTTTTTTTTTTTGGTTGCACCACTTGGCATGTGGGATCTTAGTTCCCTGACCAGGGATTGAACCTGTGACTCCTGCAGTGGAAGGGAGGAGTCCTAAGCACTGGACTGCCAGGGAATTCCCTCCTAGAGGTTCTGATTCACTGAGTAGGGTGTGGGTCCAGATAACTTGTATATCTAACACATCCCCAGTTGATGCTGATGCTGTTAGTAAGGGACCACACTTTAAGATCCCTGTTCTTAAGTGAATTCATTCCACTCTCTGACCTCCCCCCAATAGGTAATCTATAAAATAATTTGTGCTGTTCTTTACACGCTTAAGAATGTTGATTGCGTCTTCTCTGAAAGGGTTACCTGAAAATTTACTTTTCCTTTCCTGAGAGTTAGAAGGTAGGCAAGGGTCAGTTTTCTCACTAAGCTAATCATTGAGAATGTCAAATAAAATCATGCCAAACACAGAAGGCATCACTCATGCACAGGAAACTTTCACTTTTATTTCAAATGCCTCTCTATTTTGTGTATCTTTCTGCTTCTCTGTTGCTGACAAATTGATGATCTACTTTAACATAAATAAAATATTTTAAAAAATAAATGTGTCTTAGGACCAGTTTCAACCATGGCTGCTGTAATAGTCCATCTATTATTTAAAAAGCCATATCAGATAACTAAACATTCTCACTTTTATTTCTATATTTTTGACAAAATGTTCAGGGGAAATTCCACTTTTGGCCTTCTGTGGGTGCTTCTTCATTTTCTTAGACCACTGTCTCAGATACTTTCCTGCTATAAAATAACACCAGTCAATTTCGGAAGTGATCACTGCCTCTATCATCGCAAGCCTCTGTTGCCTAGAGGACAGATATCAAACTGGAGTGAAAATGGTGGAATGAAGTGTGTATATTTATTCTAAAGTGATAAATGTACTCTTCACTTACTGCTGTAGGCTATAGACATCTCTTTTCATATAAAGATAGGAAAAAAATCCAACTTAAAAAGATTTTATTAATCTACTCTTTTACGGTCTAATCTCCACCACCATATAAATTACAATTTATATTGTCAGAGGAACTCTGGAGTTCCTCAGGTGATAATATTTCTTTCCATATGGAGAAGCTTGAAATAATCACAAGATTAAACTTATTTTTAGGAGAAATAAAGTATTTTTTATGTTATCTCAAAATGTTATCTTTCTAATTGACTTGGGGTTAGTTAAATCTAAATGATTAGAAATTTGGTATCATTGTGGGTATATTTTACATAGTTCCCTGTGGCATATTATACAAATGGGAACAGATCTCTTCCATCTTTATGTACACCACTTTATATTTTTGACTTTGCCCATTGGTCCCATCAAGAGGTGGAGTCTATTTCACCATTTCTTGACTCAGAACTTGGCCACATGACTTGCTTTGGCCAATGGGGAAAAAATATCATAAGCAGAAGCTTGAAAAATGTTTTGCAATCTGACTTGCTATCTTGTTGCATCTGGAACTCCAAGTACAGCATGTGAATGAACATAGGATAGCCTCATGGAGAATGAGAGCTTAATGTAGAAAAGAACCAGAGCATCCCAGCTGATATTAAGCTAACCAGCCAGATGTGTGTTAGACCACGTAGACCAGGGATGGGCAAACTATGATCTGTGGGTCGAATCCAACTCACCATCTGCTTTTGTATAGCAGGTATATTACCTTTCAGTAAAGTAGTATTGAAACACAGCCATGCTCATTCACTTATATATTGTCTGTGGCTGCTTTTGTGCTACAAAACCAGAGTTGAGTAACTACAACAGAGATCGCATGGTCTACCAAGTCTTTAACAGGAAAGGTTTCTTTTTTGTGTGTGTGGTACGTGGGCCTCTCACTGTTGTGGCCTCTCCCGTTGCGGAGCACAGGCTCCGGACGCGCAGGATTAGCGGCCATGGCTCACGGGCCCAGCCGCTCCACGGCATGTGGGATCTTCCCGGACCAGGGCACGCACCCGTGTCCCCTGCATCGGCAGGCGGACTCTCAACCACTGCGCCACCAGGGAAGCCCCAGAAAAGGTTTTTTGACTCTTGCCCTAAACCGTCCAATCGCAGGCAAACTGGCCAAGACCAGAAGAACCATCCAGCCAAACCACAAAATCATAAGGAATAATAAATATTTGTTGTTTCAAACCTTCTAGTTTTGGGTGGTTTGTTATTCAGTATAAACTGATACTAACTGAAATTAACTGATAATTAATTTTATCCCCATCACCTCAATCCCCGTTTTACTTTTATGTTTGTTAGTGATGCCCTTTCTCTGGAGCTTTTAAGCTTGGAGGCTTGGCCCATAAGCTCAATGAATAAAGAGTTGGATCATGTTAGAGATCATTTTGTCCAATCACTTCATTTTACAGACAAGAAAATAAACTCCAGAGAGAGTATTCAAGGCTACACAGATAGCTCTTTGCCAACTAACTGGCAATGGGCCTCTCACTTGTGAAACTCAAATCTTTCTTCCTTTCCAATGATCCTGTGAAAATGCCGTGATTTTATTGCCCCAGGAGGCAATTTAACATTTGTTCAGTCATCCTTAATGCAATTTGCACTTCTTCCATATTGTTTTTCCTAAGGGGGTACTTTGGAACAGGGAATATGGATGTAACAACTTGAGATCACTGGGAATTCTGTCACAAAAATGTTTGAGAGTGGTGTTTAAGAGAAATGATGGTTCGTCTCTTATCGCATCTGAATGGGTAGTTTGGTCTCATGAAGCAAAAATGTATAATTTTTTGACTTGTTCCTCAGTTTCCCTGAATAATTCTGATAGGCTTCAGTTGGATAAGTTAAGTTGTTTGTTTTTACCTTCTCATAGACTTCTTTTTGTATTGTATGGCAGACACTTGCAATGCAAATTTTTGAAATGCCTTGAAATATTGATTAAAATAAATAATTCCGTAAAACTACAGTTATTATTTAAGTTTATCTTGTGGGTCTCTACAGACATAAGATCAAAATAACGATTTTTAGGATACATATAGGCTGGCTCTTGCAAACCTTTGGCAAGATTAATTTTAGAACTGATATTATAGAATTGATAAGGATGATGATAATTTTAAGCTTGGTTTTATTTCGATTCCATATCTAGCTATTTATTCATGTAAAAACAACTGTCACATGTATTTCTAAAAGACTGGGAATCTAAATGCAAACTGAAAGAAAGTAGTTTTATTGATTGTACTTTTGTGGATGTACGTTAGTATTGCTTCTTTTCTGTGTTAATAAAAAGTCAATATACAGGGCTTCCCTGGTGGCGCAGTGGTTGAGAGTCCACCTGCCGATGCAGAGGACGCGGGTTCGTGCCCCGGTCCAGGAAGATCCCACATGCCGCGGAGCGGCTGGGCCCGTTAGCCATGGCTGCTGAGCCTGCACGTCCGGAGCCTGTGCTCCACAATGGGAGAGGCCACTGCAGTGAGAGGCCCGCGTACCGCAAAAAAAAAAAAAAAGAAAGTCAATATGCAGAATCAGTTACACGTGTATTATGTATTGACAGTATAATATTTGTTAGGTACATATTACAGTGTTATAAAGTAGGTTGGCTATAAGTTCTTACCACTTAAAATAGGTTATATTAGTCATTTACCTCTCGCTAAGATGAATCACTGTTAATATTTGGTGTTATATTCCATATAGCTTTCTACTAATTTGCATATTTATGTATATGTCTGTATTTTTTAAACATAAACTGTATTTTAATGTACACATTGTGTATCACCTCAATTATTTTACTGACATTTGGGGAGCATTTTCTATGTTAGAACACATAGGTCTCCCTTTTCTTAACATGTAATTTTGTAAAATGGATTATCATGATATATAAAAATTCTTTAATAGACATTTAAGTTGTTTTAATTTTTTGTTATAATCAATGCTTTAAGTAATGCTTTTGTACATATTCACTTGTACACTTATTCAAGTATTTCTGAGGGATAAATTTGAAGAATTGAAGTACCTGGACCTATATCTGTGCCCATTTTACATTTTGACTGATTTTGTCAAATGTCCTTCAAAATGGTTGTAACACTGTGTAGTCTTACCAATAGTATCAGAGCATGCAAACATTGGATTTTATTAGTTTTTTCACTCTATACCAAATTGATGGTAAACCTGAATTCCTAAGGTTCTTACTAATTTGATCATAAATGGTGACTGAGATTTGTATTTATTCTTCTGTGATTTGCTTATTCATACGTCCTAAAGACATTTCTATTTCTTTAAAAGAAACAAATGTGTAGAAATCCTTTGTACACTATAATCCTTATCCTCTCATTCATTTTTACTTTGTTTAAGGGAGTTTTCTTATTAAAATTTTTTTTCTTAAATTATACAATTTTTTTTGGCTTCTGGGTTTTAGTTTTGTTTAAGAAGACTTTTTCTATAAAAACATAGTAAAATTTCCTATATTTTCTTCTAAATTTTGTAGTTTTTGACAATTATGTTTAGGCCTTTAGTAAGACAGAAATTTATTTTTGTGAATTTGTGATATAGTGATCTATCTTTAGTTTTTCAAATGGGTAGTCGCATTTTTAAATGCTATTTTTCTCAATTATCTGAAATGTCAACACTATCATATACTAATTATTCTTGTGTGGATAGGTCTGCTCTGCAGTATTTGGTGCCGTTTATCTACTTTACCATTTCTAAGACAATCAGACTCTCTTAGGTACTGAAACTTTTTGCTATTGTTTTGGTATTGGAGTTGGAAGGTGAATCACTCTTTCACTATTCTTTTTTATTTCTTTAAGATTTTTATAACTTATTTTGCACACTTAGTTTTTCAGTTAAATTCTAGAATCACTTTGTAAAGTTCCATAAAATTTCTGTTTTAAAATTTGATTAAGATTGCTTTGATTTTATGTGTTTATTTAAGGGAATTTAATAGGCTTACAATATTTTTACCTTCACTCCTGAACATGGTATGATTCTCTATGTTTTCAGGTCTTGTCTGTGTCCACGAATAGAGTTTAAATTTAATAGCTTTCTTGATACATCTCTTGTACATCAATTCTCCTGTTAATTCATGGGTATTTTACAGTTTTTGCTGCTATTATAAACTGGATTTTTCTTAAAGTGAAAAATAGTGCTTCAGTCAAAAATTGTTATTTACTTGAACTATCCAACTTCTATATCATATGATATCGTATCGTGGTCTGCAAGTCTCAGAATACATTTTAATATGTAAGTGGCTTTTTGAAACTGTTTAAAAATCAAGAATCCAATATTTTAATTCCTATCATAAAAAAGTTTTGCTTGATAAAACAAATACCACTTGGGCTTCCCTGGTGGCGCAGTGGTTGCGAGTCCGCCTGCCGATGCAGGGGACACGGGTTTGTGCCCCGGTCCGGGAAGATCCCACATGCCGCGGAGCGGCTGGGCCCGTGAGCCATGGCCGCTGAGCCTGCGCGTCCGGAGCCTGTGCTCCGCAACGGGAGAGGCCACAACAGTGAGAGGCCTGCGTACCACAAAAAACAAAAAACAAACAAAAACAGACAAACAAAAAAAGCACCACTTAAAACTGCCCATGTTTGTAACTGTCATTTCCTTTTTATTATATCTCCTTGTTCTTAATTTAAGATCTTGTCTGTTTATTGGTGCTCATCAGAGGTCTTGGACCTTCTTTGCTTCTCTCCATTTTTCTGAATTTATTTTTGCCATCCTTGGGGAAAGAGAAACTCATCATATGGAGTACAAAAGTTTTATTGTACTTAAGGACACCTTACTTCTTGGAATATGCTATTGTAGCTAAAGAATAAGCACATCAAGAAAGCTTTGACTCAGGTAATCACAATTCTTCCCATATAGTGTCCTCTTTCAAGTGTGTCACTACCAATGTAGGGTTTGGGGTATCATGTTTGCTTACAGTTGTTTATTTTGTGAAATAAATGATTGTTTATTTCATGTAACAAATTTTTTTGGACAAGTGATATCATTTTAGTTGTTATTACCACTGGGATGGGCAGGGCAAAGGGGAATGGGGCAGGTTGTGGGTTTATGAACTAAGCATACAGGTCGTGAAGGTGCAGACGCAGAAACAGCCGTGAGGTGGCGCCAGGCTGCACAGGTCGCCCCAGGATGCACGGTCCAGGATGTGCGATCTGGGGCTGGGAGCTGGAATCTGTTAGCAATTCCAGGAGACTCCAGGGCTGGGCCTCTACAGGGCTGGTGGGCTTGGGAACCCCCCTCCCTCAGGCCTCAGCCTCAGCAGGGTTTCTCTCCAGTCCAGGGAGGCCAGGTTTGGGGCCGGGGCCAGGCCTCGGTGGTGCCCATCTGTTTGAGGTGCAGTTTGGCTGTCACAGCGGGGATGGTGTCCAGCCCTGCCAACTGGGCAGAAGGTTGGTGACCATCTTCTTCGCACGCTGCCAGGTCCTTTGCAGCAGGGAGGGCCCAAGACCATTGGGTTACGGTGCAAAAACTCCGCGTAATCCTGTGCCAGAGGTTGCAACTGCGGGTGAAGGCCACCTTGACCACTTCCTGGAAGTTGGCATAGATGTTCTGTGCAGGCAAGCTGAGCACTGGACGGAGGCCCTGTGCCCATGGTCCTCGCCATCTCCTAGCCCCTCTGGTAGGTCACCAGCTCCAAACCCATTCTACCTCAGCTTTTTCACCAGCGACGTGTCCTTGCACAGGTCAGTCTTTCAGCCCACGATGATGGGCATCTCCTTACAGAAGTGATTCAGGTACCACCGGCTAAAGATGTTGTTAGCGCTGTCTGGGCTAGTGACCTGGAAGCGGAGGTGCAGGATGCTGGCGCCATGGTAGAACAGGGCCGCAGGCCGTCCTGGTTGACTTGTCCTGCAGTCCCTTGTCCTGCTGTGTTCCTTGCCCTGCTGGGTCCTGTTGGGGCAGCAATGTGGAAGAAGTGGGGTAGGGGGAAGTAGAAAAAATTTTTTAATCTTAATGTTTTTCTTTTTTAATTTTGTCAGTTCAATACACTTCCCACGCTGTGGTATATCTAAAATCTTGGGCACAGTTATTCAAAATAATGCTTAGATATTTGAAATCTAGTTTAAAGTCACCTTAAAAACCTGATGACTTCAAGATGGTGGAGGAGTAAGACGTGGAGATCAACTTCCTCCCCACAAATACATCAGAAATACATCTACATGTGGAACAACTACAGAACACCTACCGAATGCTGGCAGAAGACCTCAGACTTCCCAAAAGGCAGGAAACTCCCCATGTACCCAGGTAGGGCAAAAGAAAAAAGAAAAAACAGAGACAAAAGAATAGGGACAGGACCTGCACCTCTGGGAGGGAGCTGTGAAGGAGGAAACGTTTCCACACCCTAGAAGCTCCTTCACTTGTGGAAAGGGGGTGTGGGCGTGGGGGGGGGAGCTTCAGAGCCACGGAGGAGAGCGCAGCAACAGGGGTGCAGAGGGCAAAGCGGAGAGATTCCGGCACAGAGGATCGGTGCCGACCAGCACTCACCAGCCCGAGAGGCTTGCCTGCTCACCCGCCGGGGTGGGCGGGGGCTGCGAGCTGAGGCTCGGACTTCTGAGGTCAGATCCCAGGGAGAGGACTGGGGTTGGCTGCATGAACACAGCCTGAAGGGGGCTAGTGCACCACAGCTAACCGGGAGGGAGTCCGGAAAAAACTCTGGACCTGCGTAGGAGGCAAGAGACCATTGTTTTGGGGTGTGCAAGGAAAGGGGATTTCTTCCCTGTCTGCTCACAGAAGGCAGAGCGCCGCCTAAACGAGCTCCAGAGATGGGCGTGAGCCGTCGCTATCAGCTCAGACACCAGAGACGGGCATGAGACACTAAGACTGCTGCTGCAGCCACCACGAATCCTGTGTGCAAGCACTGGGCACTGTCCACACCCCCACACACACCCTCTCTGGGAGCCTGTGCAGCCCGCCGCTGTCAAGGTCCTGTGATCCAGGGACAACTTCCCTGGGAGAACACATGGTGCGCCTCAGGCTGTTGCAATATCATGCTGGCCTCTGCCGCCGCAGGCTCGCCCCGCACTCCGTACCCCTCCCTCCCCCCCAGCCTGAGTGAGCCAGAGACCCCGAATCAGCTGCTGCTTTAACCCCGTCCTGTCTGGGCAGGAACAGATGCCCTCAGGCGACCTACACGCATAGGCGAGGCCAGATCCAAAGCTGAACCCCAGGAGCTGTGCGAACAAAGAAGAGAAAGGGAAATCTCCCCCAGCAGCCTCAGGAGCAGCAGATTAAATCTCCACAGTCAACTTCATGAACCCTGCATCTGTGGAATACCTGAATAGACAACGAATCAACCCAAAATTGAGGAGCAGCTGTAGACTTGGGATTTGCTCTCTGTGACTGACCTGTTTCTTTTTTTTTTAATTTAATTTTATTTATTTTTTTATACAGCAGGTCCTTTTTAGTCATCAGTTTTATACACATCAGTGTATACATGTCAATCCCAATCGCCCAATTCATCACACTACCACACCCCTCCCCCCTGCCGCTTTCCCCCCTTGGTGTCCATACGTTTGTTCTCTACATCTGTGTCTCTATTTCTGCCCTGCAAACTGGTTCATCTGTACCATTTTTCTAGGTTCCACATATATGCGTTAATATACGATATTTGTTTTTCTCTTTCTGACTTACTTCACTCTGTATGACAGTCTCTAGACTGATTTTTATGTTTATCTTCATATAGTTTTTACCTCTTGTTATCATTGGTGGATTTATTTATTGGTTTGGTTGCTCTTTTTTTTTTGATTATTACCTTTATAAATATTTTTATTTTAATAATTCTTTTTACTGTAATAATTTTATCTTTTTAAAAATTTGGTATTATTTTTTCTTTCCTTTTTTCTCCCTTTTCTTCTGACCTGTGTGGCTGACAGGGTCTTGGTGCTCTGGCCTGGTGTCAGGCCTGAGCCTCTGAGGTGGGAGAGCCGAGTTCAGGACATTAGACCACCAGAGAACTCCTGTCCCCACATAATATCAACTGGTGAGAGCTCTCCAAGAGATCTCCATCTCAAGCTAAGACCCAGCTACACCCAACGCCAGCAAGCTCCAGTGCTGGACGCCCCATGCCAAATGACTAGCAACACAGGAACACAACCCCACCCATTAGCAGAGAGGCTGCCTCAAATCATACTAAGTTCACAAACACACCGAAACACACCAACAGATGCAACCCTGCCCACCAGAGACACAAAATCCAGTCCCAGCCACCAGAACACAGGCACCAGTCCCCTCCACCAGGAAGCCTACACAAGATACTCAACCAACCTTACCCATTGGGGGCAGACACGAAAAATAATGGGAACTACGAACCTGCAGCCTTTGAAAAGGAGACCCCAAACACAGTAAGTTAAGCAAAATGAGAAGACAGAGAAATATGCAGCAGACAAAGGAGCAAGGTAAAAACCCACCAGACCAAACAAATGAAGAGGAAATAGGCAGTCTACCTGAAAAAGAATTCAGAATAATGATAGTAAAGGTGATCCAAAATCTTGGAAATAGAATGGAGAAAATACAAGAAATGTTTAACAAAGACCTAAAGAAAAACTAAAGAGCAAACAAACAGTGATGAACAATACAATAAATGAAATTAAAAATTCTCTAGAAGGGATCAATAGCAGAATAACTGAGGCAGAAGAATAG